>NC_135814.1:93220392-93544918 GCF_964213995.1 Mustelus asterias
AAATATAAGTACCAAATGTAGAGGTCACCTGTGAATGATTGTCCATAGTTTTAAAATGTCAGTATTGCTACTGATATCAGAAATTGATGTAAGATAGTGTGTTAAGTTTACAAAAGTACCAGTTCAGTATGCATTTAAATTTAAAAAGAAAATTTAATTTATTTCCATGTTCAATGTCATTTCACAGATGTTATGGAGAAATAGAAGTGACAAGTGGACCAAGGCCCTGCATTGTCGCAGCTGAAGTGAATAAAGAATAATATTGGTTGTGGTGCAATACCAGAGTGAAACATCCCTTAGGTTTCCAAATGGACAGCTGAAGTAAAAATTGTTCAAGAGTTTCGGATGTAGCCCAAGACTTCCCCCATTTATCTAAGGTACAGTTTGTGAGCCTTGGCATTATCAGGTGGGTTTCCGAAAGAAATGTAATGCTTAGGACTGTATTTTTGCCATCAAAGCAGGAAGCACAAGTTTGGGAAAATTCCTGACTTTGCAGACACATCTCCATGTAAATAACTCCTGCAAACTGTAGGGAAGGGGTGAGGGTGTCAGGGGCATGATCAAGTTGGGCCCGCTGCCTTCCGAGGCAGTCAGTATCAGTTCACAGGCAGTCATGAAGGCAGGCAAATGTTGAGGTGGGTTGGTTAGAAGGCCTGCCCCAGCTCTCTGTGATTTCAACTCAGTTGTATAAACCCTTTAGCCCTCACCGCTCACCCTCTATCCACTGCCCCATGTTCCTCATACCTCCATGTCACCTCCATGGTCCTACACCTCCACATGCTACCTTCATAGCGAATCAGTTTCCACTAAGGGCACACCTCAGAAGCCATATGCAGATGAAACAGATAAACTTCTAACAACGGGTCATGTGGACTCAAAACGTCAGCCCTTTTTTCTCTTTTCTTTCCCAAACCTGCTGAGATTTTCCAGCATTTTCTCTTTTCATTTCAGATTCTAGCATCCACAATAATTTGCTTTTAAACTTCTAACAATCTCTAGTCTCTATCGGGAACTTATCTTTGCAGGAGCAGCAGGGAGATCAGTGGAGAAGTGTTCGGAGGGTGGAGCCTAGCAACTGGTGAGTGTATAAAATCCAGTGTGGTACGGATTCAGGCCTAGTCTTTCTCAGGAACTTATCTTTACAGGAGCAGCCAGGAAATTGGTGAAGAAGCCGACCATCAGGGAATCTGAACTCTGACGTCATGGGTTCATGATGTGGAGATGCCAGCGTTGGTCTAGGGTAAACACAGTAAGAAGTCTCACAACACCAGATACCGGATGAATGAACACCGCTCAACAATCACCAGGCAAGAGTATTCTCTTCCTGTTGGGGAACACTTCAGCGGTCATGGGTATTTGGCCTCTGATCTTCGGGTAAACGTTCTCCAAGGCGGCCTTCACGACACACGACAGCGCAGAGTCGCTGAGCAGAGACTGATAGCCAAGTTCCACACACATGAGGACGGCCTCAACCGGGATCTTGGGTTCATGTCACACTATCTGTAACCCCCACGACTTGCCTGGGCTTGCAAAATCTCACTAACTGTCCTGGCTGGAGACAATACACATCTCTTTAACCTGTGCTTAACCCTCTCTCCACTCACATTGTCTGTACCTTTAAGACTTGATTACCTGTAAAGACTCGCATTCCAACCATTATTTTGTAAATTGAGTTTGTGTCTTTATATGTCCTGTTTGTGAACAGAACTCCCACTCACCTGATGAAGGGGCAGCGCTCTGAAAGCTTGTGGCTTGTGCTACCAAATAAACCTGTTGGACTTTAACCTGGTGTTGTGAGACTTCTTACTGTGTCATGGGTTCAGACCAGGGAGCGGCCTCTGAGTGGTGAGTTGTGGTCAGGTGAAGTATATTTTTAACCCCTTCATTTCTTTAATATTTTAGTCCAGTGGGACTGAATAGAGTAGTGGTTTAGACAAGATTTAGATTATATTTAGTTCTAATTTTTTCTTACTATACTGGGTAATAACCGAGACAGCTTAGTGATTAATTAACTTGGTTGACCAACCAATTTAATTTAGTTATTACTTGAACAAAAGAGGGTCCACACAAATTAAATTTTAATTTTAATTAATTAACTAACAAAGGGTAATGTCGGTCACACCAGTCCTCTGGTCCACCTGTTACATTTGTAAGTGCACACAAATGAGTCTCCTAATAGATTGCTTAGATTGGCTGGAGTGTCAAGTGGACGCACTTAGGAGCATGCATATGGCGGAGTGCATCATAGACAGAAGTTTCAGGGAGGTGACTGCACCCAAGGTTGAGGAAGATAGATTGTGACAGTCACAAACAGTAGTCAGTCAGTGCATGCGCCTCCTGAGGCTGTCCCCCTCCCTCTCTCAAACAGATACATTGTTTTAGATGCTATTGGGGAGGACAGCATATCAGAGAATGATGACAGCAGTGGCCAGGACAGTGGCACCACTGCTGGCTCTGCTGTACAGCATGGAGGATAAAAATGCAGGCACGCAATGGTATTCAGGGATTCAATAGTAAGGGGCACAGTCAGGTGTTTCTATGACCGTGATCGGGACTCCAGGATGGTCTGTTGCCTCCTTGGTGCCAGGGTCAAGGACGTTTCTCAGCAGGCACAGGGCATTCTGAACTGGGAGGTCGAACAGCCAGTAGTCGTGGTCCATGTTGGAACTAACGACATAGGTAGGAAGGAAAATGCGGTCCTGAAAAATGAGTTCAGGGAGTTAGGAAGGCAGCTGAAATGCAATACTTCCAGGGTTGTATTCTCTGTGCCACGTGGTAGTGAGGCAAGTAAAAAGAAGATAGTGTAGCTTAATAAGTGGCTTGAGAGTTGGGGCAGAAGAGAGGGCTTCAGATTTTTAGACCACTGGGATCTTTTCCACGGCAGATGGGACCTTTATAAAAAGGACAGGTTGCATCTTAACTGGAAGGGTACTAACATCCTAGTGGGGAGATTTGATCGTACAGTTCGGGAACCCTGGAAGTACTGCATTTCAGCTGCCTTCCTAACTCCCTGAACTCATTTTGCAGGGTGGATTTAAACTAATAAGGCACAGGATCCACAGCAGTAGGTTAAAGAGTACAGAGACTGTGGAAAACTCAGTAAATGGGTCCAGTAAGGCTAAGAGAACTAAAACAAAGGATGAGTGTACAAAACATGATAGGACAGATGGTTTGAGGTTTGTTTGCTTTAGCGCAAGGAGTATGACAAGTAAGGCAGATGAACTTAAAGCTTGGATTACTACATGGAATTATGATGTTGTGGCAGTTACGGAGACTTGGGTGAAAGAAGGGCAGAACTGGCAGCTTGGCATTCCAGGATTTAGATGCTTCAGGCGAAATAGAGAGTGTGACAAAAGAGGTGGGGGTGTTGCTTTACTGATTAGGGAGAATGTCACAGTTATACAGAGGGAGGACACCTTGGTGAGATCATGCAGTGAGGCCTTATGGGTAGAATTCAGGAACAGGAGCTGTGGAATCACATTGTTGGGGTTGTACTATAGGCCTCCCAACAGTCTGTGTGAAGTGGAGGAACTGATATGTCAGCAGATTATGGGAAGATGTAAAAACACAGGGTTGTTGTGAAGGGCAATTTTAACTTCCCCAACATAGACTGGGATTCATTTAGTGCTCGTGGCTTGGACAGGGCAGAGTTTGTTCAATGTGTCCAGGAGTGGCTCTTGAGGCAATATGTAGATAGTCCAAATCGGGAAGGGGCTATCTTAGACCTGGTTTTGGGAAACAAACCCAGACAGGTGATTGATGTCTCAATGGGGGACCATTTTGGGAACAGTGATCACAATACTATAAGTTTCAAGTTACTTATGGAAAAGGATAGAGGTAGTCCCAGAGTGAAAGTGCTTAACTGGGGGAAGGCTAACTATGACAGTATTAGGCAGGGGCTAGGGAATGTAGACTGGAGCCGGCTGTTTGAGGGCAAATTCACATCTGATATGTCTTTTAAAAGTCAGTTGTTAACAATTCAGGACAGGTATGTCCCTGTAAAAATGAAGGATAAAGATGGCAGGATTCGGGAACCCTCGATGACAAGAGAGATTATGAACTTAGCGAAAAAGAAGAAGAAAGCATACATAAATTTCAGGAAATTAAAAATGGATAAGGCTCTTGAGAATGCAAAGAAAGCAGGAAAGAGTTTAAACAGGGATTTAGGAAGTCTAAAAAGGGCCATGAAATGACCTTGGCAGGCAAGATTGAGGAGAATCCCAAGGCTTTTTAGACATATATAAGGAGGAAGAGGATAGCTAAGGAAAAGGGAGGATCCACTCAAGGACAGTGAAGGGACTTTGTGTGTGAAGCCAGATGAGGTGGGTGAGGTCCTTAACGAGTACTTTGTCTCAGTATTCACAAAGGAGAAGGATGTGGTGGATGGCGAGTGTAGAAAGGAGGATGATAAAAAGGGAGGAGGTGTTGGAGATTTTGAAAAACATTAAGGTGGATAAGTCCCCATGGCCAGATAGGGTCTATCCCAGAACACTGAGAGGTGAGGGAAGAAATTGCTGAGGCTTGGCCAAAATCTTTGTATCCTCTTTAGCCATGGTCAAGGTACCAGAGGATTGGAGAGTAGTTAACATTGTTCCTCTGTTTAAGAAGGGCAGAAGAGACAATCCGGGAAATTACAGGCCTGTGACTTTACATCAGTGGTGGGGAAATTATTGGAGAAGATTCTTAAGTACAGGATGTACTCACATCTGGGAGAGAATAGGCTTATCAGCGATAGGCAGCATAGTTTTGTGAAGGGGGAGGGGTCATGTCTCATAAACTTGATTGAGTTCTTTGAGGAAGTGACAAGAAAAATCGACCAGGGCAGGGCAGTGGATGTTGTAAAGCCATTGATAAGGTTCCTCATGGCAGGCTGATACAGAAGGTGAAGTCATATGGGATCCAAGGTGAGCTGGTAAGATGGATACAAAACTGGCTTAGGCAGAGAGAGCAGAGAGTAGCAGTGGAGGTCTCTGACAAGCAGTGTTCCACAAGGATCAGTGCTGGGGCCTCTGTTGTTTGTGATATATATAAATGATTTGGAGGAAAATGTAGGTGGTCTGATTAGTAAATTTGCAGATGATGCAAAAATTGGGGGAGTAGCAGATAGAGAGGAGGGTTGTCAGAAGATACAGCAGGATATAAATCGGAGACCTGGGCTGAAAGGTGGCAGATAGAATTTAACCTAGATGAATGTGAGGTGATGTGATTTGGAAGATCCACTGCAAAAGGAAAGTATACAGTAAATGGTAGAACACTTAGAAATATTAGCATACAGAGAGATCTAGGCGTGCAGATCCACAGTTCCCTGAAGGTGGCAACTCAAGAAGACGTATAGCATTCTGGCCTTCATAAGTCGGCGCATTGAGTATAGGAATTGGAAAATCATGTTGCAGCTGTATAAGACTTTGGTGGAGTTGCGGATAGTGAAGAGGATTGTCAGAGGATACAGCAAGATATAGACCAGTTGGAGACTTGGGTGGAGAAATGGCAGTTGGAGTTTAATTCGGACAAGTGTGAGATAATGCATTTTGGAAGGTCCAATGCATGTAGGAATTATACAGTCAATGGTAGAACCCTTAGGAGTATTGACAGGTAGAGAGATCTGGGCGTACATGTCCACTGATCACTGAAAGTGGCAACGCAGGTGGATAAGGTAGTCAAGAAGGCATACAGCATGCTTGCCTTCATCGGTTGGAGCATTGAGTATAAAAATTCGCAGGTCAGATAGTCAAAGTCTTTTTCCCAGGGTCGAAGGGTCAATTACTTGGCGGCATAGGTTGAAAGTGAGAGGGAGAAAGTTTAAAAGAGATGTAAGAGGCTAGTTTTTCACACAGAGGGTAATGAATGCCTGGACCGCACTGCCAGAGGAGATGGTAGAAGCCAATTCCACACCAACATTCAAGAGGCATCTGGGGAGATACATGAATAGAGGGATATAGACCATGTAGAGGCAAGAAAATATTAGATTAGAGAGACATCTGTGTTGGCACAGACTTGGTGGACTGAAGGGCCTGTTCCTGTGCTGTACTGTTCTTTGATCTTTATTGTAAGAGAGTTCTCACTCAAATACACTTTGTACTGAAAGAAACCTCACATTTATGGAATCCATTCAAAAAATGTTAAATCCCTCAAGTGGTCAATCTGTTATAAAAGCAAATAAACATCTATTCACTAACCCCATCAAAGACAGCTAATCCCTTCCCCTTCCCCCACTGCCAAAAATAGGATCTTCCAGAAATGGGGGCATGACTTCCACATCCATATCCCGCTCACCAATTTTTGAAGTCCACTGGAGTCGATCTGGCTCCATGGAAATCCTGTCCTTACTCTCTGAATCTGCAACTTTGGAGATGAAAGAAGTCACTACATTCCAGGACACTGGACAATAATAAAGTGCTTCACACTGTGCTTAAACCTAGTTTACTAGTGTAAGAAAGCCATCATAATTGCCCACCATTTTTGCTACTCCTCAATACATATTTTAATAAGAGTTCATTTGCCCTATATCAACTACAAAACCTCATATTGACTGCAAAAATGTAAAACTCTAGCTTTTTTAACAGGAGTAGGTCTGGTTAATTGAGCAAACTCTTTACCCTGTTCAGGGATGTCTGGGTTGTCGCCCACCAGTGCACCCAAAAAAGATGGAGAATACAGAAGCATAACAAAGAAAGTCAGTTAAAAGTGACTGGGGCCTCAGGGCCATAACATAACATAACTTAAGTTCTAAATCAAAAGAGAAAAACAATAAATCTGAAACAAAAGCAGAAATGATTGGAAACGCACAACAGACCAGATAAAAGATACATTTAGCTGTAGGACCATATCCAAAACTGAAAGATTATCAACGCCCATTGTGAAGTAGAATAAAATTTTTTAAAGAAAGTTGGCAGATTATGAGTATATCAATCATAGAAGGGAAGTTAATGGGTTGAGTTACCTGATAACCTGGTTAGGGATGGGTAACAAATAGCCAATTTCCCATGAAAGAAAAAGAACTGTCTGAGGAGAAGCATAGTTCGACAAAATAATATGAATGTTATTTGAGGAAGAACCAAGAAAATAGATGAGAACATAAAAAGACAGAGGGCGGAATTTTATGAGATTGATTCTAAGGCCCTGATTTTACCGCCACAAACACCCCGAGGCTCACAGAATGGCATTCCCCGTTGACTTCGGGTGTGATCTTACGAGCCTCGGGCGAACGTAATGGTAAAATTCCGACCTAAGTGTCCAGCTAGTGTGAAAATGGGACAGTTCCTGATCCGTTTTTTTGGGCAAGTTTTCACGCCCAATCTTATGCACTTAGTCACTGAAAAAATGGTCTAGACCATTTCTAGCTGCTGCAGGCAGTGGGCTGGGCTTAATTTGCCAGCCAGCCTGTCGAGGGAGCTCTGATTCTGCACATGCTCAATAACAACAGCAGGGGTCTGACAGACAGAGAGAGAGAGCTGTCAGGCCCCTGCTACTGCAGGGAGCATCAACCAGCTCTGCAACCCCTTGCAATTGCAGGGGCCCCAGCCGATCACGAGCCCCACAACACATGGATATCTAGCCCCCGCCACCACCCTGGCCGCCCAGACTGATTGGACTCCCCCTCCCCTGATCCGATCACAATTACAGAGCGGCAGCGGCCACCCCTCGCCCCCGATCTGATCCCATTGCCTCATCCCTCGGCTCCTGCCCCCACAGGCCCCACCCCTAGGCTCCCCCCCATAGGTCCTGCCATCATAGGCCCCTCTCCCTGGCACTGTTGGACAGTGCCAATGTGCCCACTGGGCATTGCCCAGGTGCCAGGCTGCACTGCCCAAGGGGCACCCCACCTCCCCTTTGTCCTCAGCCTCCCTGGGGGGCATCAATGGCCTCCAGTTCTACTGGCGTGACCAACAGGACTGTTCCAGATTCATGGGGAGCAGCTGGAGTGAACCTCTCCTGGCGAGTCCAGAAAGGCAAGTGAGCCCAGACTATTGAGGGCTGGGCTCACTGAACACATGGAACTTCAAATTTAAATATATTTAGATAAATTATTCAGCCTCTCACCCATTTCCAGTGAGAGGTGGACCTCACCGGAAATCCGGCTCTCAAAATCGCGAGAGCCAAGAAATCAGGCATGATCTTGATTTGTCGGCTCATGTGATTTTACTGGCATGCTCTGCCCATCGATGGGCAGGGCGAGCCGGTAAAACTCCTCCCAGAGGTTTGTTGTGGGAAAATTGAATGCTAAATTTATACATCGAACAGCAGAAATGCTTCAAAAGTGCTTAGTTCACTGTAATGTGCTTTGGGACATCCTGGGGATGTGAAAAGTGCTGAAGAAATGCAAGCCTTTCTTCCTTCCTCCCAGAAAAGTGTCAAAAAATAATTAATTATTTGAAAGTTTGACAAATAACACAAATATGCAAACATCAAAATGAATATCACCATCCACATAGAATCTCTGCGTCCTAAGATTGGGTTTTATTGAGATCTGCCAATTCAGTTGGAAAAGTGAGCTTGTTCAGCAAACACCATTAAAATGCTTATACAGTTCCTGTTATGGGATTAGATGAGCCATCATCACAAGTCCTTCATTAATTTAAAAATAAATGTTCTTTCAGCAGTCTTTATTCCCTCAAAACAAATTGCCACTGGAAATACATTAGATTCTGTCAAAGATTTTGCCAGAGGGTTACATTTTTGGCATCATCCTTTTGCTTTTGGTGAACACTGTAAGATTGAGCCAATTTAAGAACATGTGAAATTGATGTCAAAATTTGTTTTCTGGCATCTCGATATGTTTTTTCAGGTAATTCTTGTTAAGATAATATTGGAAAAGGTTAATATTTGCCTCCATAGATTATATACACAGGAACACTGGGTTTGTATAGCGTGTTGTTAGTTCTCTTGACCTGGAATACATTAGTTTTGCCTTGAAGTATTGGTGGCATGATCATGTGAGAGAGGAAATTATTGGTGGCAATTAACAGGAAAATCCTAAGTAAGTTAGTGAGTCAGTGAGAGACACTGGGTAACTCTTCGGGTAATCTGCCTGACATGGATGTACAATGCATCTATAAAGCTGGGATTCTCTGGCCTGTTACACCCCACCCCTGCTGCCAGTGAGAACAGAGAATCTGGCGCTCAACCAAATTTCCATTCACAGCAGTGGGACCAGAGAATCCCAGCTGCAGGCGAGATTGGAGAATCCAACCCCAAGAGTATTACAATTGTATAGAGAAAGCTAAGAAACTTCCATAGTTGTATGGAGGCAAGTTGAATTTTATTGTACTTTATGTAATTTTCAAGTCAGAATGTTTTACAAATTTCATAAAGTATTTATTTGGAAAATAAGAGAGAGATACTGGACTTAATTGTTTTACACAACACCAATCCACATGCATTCATGTGGCCACCGGCAAGTGCATTGCTCAACTCAGAAAACTGCGAGGCTATATGGTGGTGAGGACAAAAGGGCACACTGGAAGTGTGGTGGTACATACTCTACTATTAATTTAACCACACATCCTCCCAGTTCCTGTCAGGTGGGCTAAAGTTGGGTTAAAATCTTTACAAACCAGTTACAATGTCACTGCACATATGGACCAATGGAATTGCAGCTGCTATTTTAATACTGTTGTTGCTTATCCTATTCCTACTTTTATGAGTTATTCCTTTATTCGACCATTCTGCTTTAATTATATCTTTATGCAATATTTCAAAATTCATTTGAAATACTTTCACTCTCCCTTCCACATTCTCCTGTTTGGACTACTCCTTCCTCTAATGTATTGTCATACGTTTGTCGCTTTGAAAGATCAAGAATTGCTCGAAGAGTAAAATGAGATAATCTTAAAGCAAACTGAATACTTTGCAAAAAGTCCCATTAGACCATACGAGAAAGATCACTTTTGTCAATTGTTCCAAAATTAGTGTTTCATAAACAATCTTATCTGAGTTTGGTCAGATTGAAAGCAATAGTTTGTAGCATAAATTTGAATTGAATCAGGATTGTATCAAGGAAGATATGAAATAGCTTGCACCTAAAATTTGTAGATATAGCATATATACATGTATATCTATAAATATATGTATGTATATATTTCAGATAGAAATGGTTTAAAATACAAATGGATAAAGGTTGGAAATGTGGTCCACAATTTCCCAGCCACATCGCACCGGCGCAGATCACACTGGAGTGATGCAGGGTTGGAGAATCTTGGATGAAGGGTCAAGCACATTCGCATTCAGCGAAACCTCGTTGCGATCCTCCCAGCCCAGATGTAATCTGGTTCCTGCCCAGTGAGGGCGGAAAGTAGATTGACATTTTTAAATAAGGATTTAAATATGTTTATTCTGTTTCAGGCGTGATTCTCCCTGCTCCCAGGATTCTCCAACCCTTGGATGCAGGAGGAAACCGGTGAGAATCACTGCTGTCTCCACAAACGGAGGCCAGGCATAATGGTCATGCCAGGGGGCTCATGGCCATTGAAGCCTCTGAGTGGTTGGAGATTGGGCTGGGCAGTGCCCATCTGGCAGTAAAGGGGATCATGAAGTGGGACTCATTGTGAGGGCCCCAATGCCGGCGATCTTTGTTGGAGAGGGAGTGGGGAAGCATGCCTTCAATGGGGGGATAGGTGGGATCCTAATCTCAAATTTCACTTCGAGATCAGGGCTCTCTTTAAAAACTGCGCCCAATCTTTGTGAAGCTGGACTTGTCAGCATGTTTAGGCCCCGTTCCTCTCAGGACTGGTGCAAAACTCACCCATCTCCCAAAAAATGGCCAAATGTGGGAAAATTGCAATCTGGTTCAGGTCAGATATGCCAGCACAAGTCACACCTGTTTTCTCACCCAAAACGATACACTCATTTTTTGGTAAAATTTCACCTGTGAATTTTGTTTTCTTTGCATGCATGTCAACTGCATGTATGGAGTAGGAAACAAAATGCAGCACAATACCAGAATACTTCAAATTACAACTTTTTTATGAAAACTTTTTCCCGCTCTTTGTTTTGGTAACACTTTTTACCTGCCTAACTTCCCTGAGAAAACAACCACACAGTCAATTCGAATATTTATATGCGAGCCACGTTTTTGCAGGATACAATGTATGGCAAATTCGCATTATCTTTTCCATTTTTTGCTTAGCTGCTCTGCATCATTCTGCACTGCTTTTGCCCGCTCCTTGGTGGCCACTTCTGGAAAGATTTGGCAAAATTTTCAAATGGGTTATTTTGGAGTGGCCCATACTTTCATAGATGTTGCACCAGCTTGGTTGTTATGAAATAAAAGAACACATTTTTTGCTTAGCACCAAGGAGCGGGCAAAAGCAGTGCAGAATGATTGGTCTGCAGTTTGTTCTTCACTCATCAGAATGGTTTTCACACTATGTTATGCCAATTAGAAAGTGACATATGGGCTGGAATTCTCCCCAAAATATTCTAAGTATTGAATTCACGTGAAAACTGGAGTAAACCACGCTGGTTTTTTCAGCATGTTTCCTGAAACAAATCTCCACATTCTGCGCACTGCAGAGGCCACGAGCATGATTATCATTAAAAACCAGGGTGCGGGGCCTATTCCCGCTGAAGAGACTGAAATCGGCACAATGAGCGGGACCCCGCGCATGCGCACATCTCTGGGAGATCACTAAAAAGACTTCCCAGCATTGAGATCACTGGCCTCAACCCTCCACAGACATTCCCATTCATCGCTGGCCTCTCACCCACCCCATCCCCTACTGACGTCGCTGGCCTCTCCCCCTCCCCCTCCCCACCCAAGGACATCGCTGGCCTCTTCCCCTCCCCCTCCCCACCCAAGGACATCGCTGGCCTCTCACCTTGCCCCCCCATCCCCCACAGACGCCGCTGGCCTCTCGCCCCTCTCACCTCCCATCCCCCACAGACATGGCTCGCCTCCCCATCCCCCAGTGACCCGGATATTGCTGGCCTCCTGGCCTCCCCATCCCCCAAAGACCTGGACATTGCTGGCCTCCCTATCTCCCAGTGACCTGGATGTCACTGGCCTCCCCATCCCCAGTGACCCGGTCATTGCTGGCTTCCTTCAATTTAAGGATTGCAAATATGATTCTGGATAGGAGCGAAAGTAACAGGGTAGTTGTTATGGGGGACTTTAACTTTACAAATATTGACTGGAAACGCTATAGTTCGAGTACTTCAGATGGGTCAGTTTTTGTCCAATGTGTGCAGGAGGGTTTCCTGACACAGTATGTAGATAGGCCAACAAGAGGCGAGGCCACATTGGATTTGGTACTGGGTAATGAACCAGGCCAGGTGTTAGATTTGGAGGTAGGTGAGCACTTTGGTGATAGTGACCACAATTCGGTTACGCTTACTTTAGCGATGGAAAGGGATAGGTATATACCGCAGGGCAAGTGTTATAGCTGGGGGAAAGGAAATTATGATGCGATTAGGTGAGATTTAGGATGCATAGGATGGGGAAGAAATCTGCAGGGGATGGGCACAATTGAAATGTGGAGCTTGTTCAAGGAACAGCTACTGCGTGTCCTTGATAAGCATGTACCTGTCAGGCAGGGAGGTAGTGGTCGAGCAAGGGAACCGTGGTTTACGAAAGAAGTTGAATCTCTTGTGAAGAGGAAGAAGGAGACTTATGTAAAGATGAGACATGAAGGTTCAGTTAGGGTGCTTGAGAGTTACAAGTTAACCAGGAAGGACCTGAAGAGAGAGCTAAGAAGAGCCAGGAGGGGACATGAGAAGTCTTTGGCAGGTCGGATCAAGGAAAACCCTAAAGCTTTCTATAGATATGTCAGGAATAAAAGAATGACGAGGGTAAGATTAGGGCCAGTCAAGGACAGGAGTGGAGTCCGAAGAGATAGGAGAGGCGCTAAATGAATATTTTTCGTCAGTGTTCACACTGGAAAAAGACAATGTTGTGGAAGAGAATACTGAGATACAGGCTATTAGACTAGATGTAATTGAGGTTCATAAGGAGGAGGTGTTAGTAATTCTGGAAAGTGTGAAAATAGATAAGTCCCCTGGGCCGGATGGGATTCATCCTAGGATTCTCTGGGAAGCTAGGGAGGAGATTGCAGAGCCTTTGGCTTTGATCTTTATGTCGTCATTGTCTACAGGAATAGTGCCAGAAGACTGGAGGATAGCAAATGTTGTCCCCTTGTTCAAGAAGGGAAGTAGAGACAACCCTGGTAATTATACACCAGTGAGCCTTACTTCTGTTGTGGGCAAAGTTTTGGAAAGGATTATAAGAGGTAGGATTTATAATCATCTAGAAAGGAACAATTTGATTAGGGATAGTCAATACGGTTTTGTGAAAGGATGGTCGTGCCTCACAAACCTTCTTGAGTTCTTTGAGAAGGTGACCAAAGAGGTGGATGAGGGTAAAGCAGTTGATGTGGTGTATATGGATTTCAGTAAAGCGTTTGATAAGGTTCCCCACGGTAGGCTATTGCAGAAAATACGGAGGCATGGGATTGAGGGTGATTTTGCGGTTTGGATCAGAAATTGGCAAGCTGTAAGAAGATAGAAGGTGGTGGTTGATGGGAAATGTTCATCCTGGAGTTCAGTTACTAGTGGTGTACCACAAGGATCTGTTTTGGGGCCACTGCTGTTTGTCATTTTTATAAATGACCTGGATGAGGGTGTAGAAGGCTGGATTAGTAAATTTGCGGATGACACTAAAGTCGGTGGAGTTGTGGACAATGCGGAAGGATGTTGCAGGTTACAGAGGGACATAGATAAGCTGCAGAGCTGGGCTGAGAGGTGGCAAATGGAGGCTAATGCGGAAAAATATGAGGTGATTCACTTTGGAAGGAGTAACAAGAATACAGAGTACTAGGCTAATGGTAAGATACTTGGTAGTGTGGATGAGCAGAGAGATCTCGGTGTCCATGTGCATAGATGCCTGAAAGTTGGCACCCAGGTTGATAGGGTTGTTAAGAAGGCGTATAGTGTGTTAGCTTTTATTGGTAGAGGGATTGAGTTTCGGAGCCATGAGGTCATGTTGCAGCTGTACAAAACTCTGGTGCGGCCGCACTTGGAGTATTGCGTATAGTTCTGGTCGCCGCATTATAGGAAGGACGTGGAAGCATTGGAAAGGATGCAGAGGAGATTTACCAGGATGTTGCCTGGTATGGTGGGAAGGTCTTATGAGGAAAGGCCGAGTGACTTGAGGCTGTTTTCGTTAGAGAGAAGAAGGTTAAGAGGTGACTTAATAGAGGCATACAAGATGATCAGAGGATTAGATAGGGTGGACAGTGTAAGCCTTTTTCCTCAGATGGTGATGGCTAGCACGAGGGGACATGGCTTTAAATTGAGGGGTGATAGATATAGGACAGATGTCAGAGGTAGGGTCTTTACTCGGAGAGTAGTAAGGGCGTGGAATGTCCTGCCTGCAACAGTAGTGGACTCGTCAACATTGAGGGCATTTAAAGGGTCATTGGATAAACATATGGATGATATTGGAATAGTGTAGGTTAGATGGGCTTTAGATTGGTTTCACAGGTCAGCGCAACATCCAGGGCCGAAGGGCCTGTACTGCGCTGTAATGTTCTATGTCCTATGTTCCAGGCCTTCCCATCCCCCAGTGACCCGGACATCACTGGCCTCCCGGCCTCCCTATTCCCCAGTGACCAGAAGGACGTTGTTGGCCTCCCCATCTCTCCCACCCACCTCCCGCCCACCCCCACTTCACACATACTGGCCTCCACTGCTGCCATGCACACCCCCTGCCTGTGAGCATTCCCCCTTGGTGTTTGAGAGCCTTAAGCATTGCACTCCCTGGGCACAGTACCTTGTTGAATGAGAGCCAATCAGCACGCTGGGAGATGGCTCAACCTCTATTGAAACCAGGTTCCCTTTACACTTCTCACAAGGAATTTTTACTAACGGACCCATGACTGGCCCAAACGGACTGCACCTGGACTCCCCTAACAAGCCAGAGCTGTATAATGGACACACAGCCAGTTACACCAGGAAAAAGGCTGGAAAAAAACCTGCCCCGAGTTTCTGTCAGGCTGACCAGGCCTGCTTGCTGGACGCAGTGGAGGAGAAGCACCAGCTGCTGTTCCCCACTTAGGGCTGTCGCCCAAGGGGTCATGCCGCAAAGGCATTGTGGGGGGAGGTGCAGTTAATGCCAGGAGCTTGACACCTCGGTCCAGGGAACAGTGTCAGAAGAAACTGAATGACCTTCTTCGGGCAGCAATGGTGAGTGTGCAACCCATTCTGAAACCTGAACATGTGCTGCACTAATAATGTCAAACCATGCTTATATACCTGAAGGGCATCCAATCACCCCCCAAGAACTGCATCCAAACCCTTCCCCCCCACCCCCCCCTCCATTCAGTACACCCCAGTGGTGACCTTTTTGTCCCCCAAACAGCGAACACAAGCTCCAAAACTCAGGCACACATTGCACCATATGCACTTCAATATATCCAAAAGAGAAAATGCTGGAAACTCTCAGCAGGTCTGACAGCATCTGTAAGGAGAGAAAAGAGCTGACGTTTGGAGTCCAGATGACCCTTCATCAAAGCTTCTAGCATCTGGAGTAGTTTGCTTTTATCCACTTCAATATATCCATACTTTCAATTCCCCTTATTTCCCCACAGGAGAAAACGCACACCACCGGCGAGAGAGGGCACAGATCGATGGTGGTGTGCCTGAGCTGTGGCACTTGACAGTCTACGAGCAGTGTGTCCTGGACCTGGTTGGGGGAGAATCAATACCTAGAATGGTGACCGACAGCCAGGTCAGTGTCCGGCATGCAAGTGAGCATCAGCTTAACCCTCTCCCTAAATCTTCTTTGAAGTAAGTGCTACTTTGCGCGAACTGCCTTCCCTCTCTTCCCCTAATGTGTGTTCGTTACAGTCCTGGACCCTGATGCACCAGACCCTTCACTCCCCCGCCCCCCGCACCCCCCGCCCCCCGCCCCCCCCCCCCCCCGCCGTTGCTCATGAAGAAACTTCCCAGGAAGGATACCTCAGAGGGAGGCCATGAAGATTCCTCCAAGAGCAGCACGAGTGATTTAGCACAGGCATCAACCACACAACCCACCAACACAGAGACTATCACCACGGTGGGTCATTTTAGTGCTGCGCCTTCTGGGTCACTTACTGGTGAGCACATCACAGCTGCTGATGCACATCAGGTCGAAGTGGGCACATCCGAGGGCTTGGGCACACAGAAGTCTGCCAGAGGCAAGAATGCAGCTGGCCCCAAGTCAGATGCTGAGCCTCAGCATTCATTCATCTCGAAGCTGGTGAAGATGCATCATCAAACCCAGGGAGTTGTGGGTGGGCTGTCAGCAACCATGCTGCGACTGCAAGGCTGTTTAGAAGAGTCAGACAGAGTGCTGTTGCAGGAGGTGGTGCCGTCACAGTGTGGGAACCAGGCCAACACTGCAAGGGTGGCGTCTGCAGTGGAAAGTCTGGGTCAGGGATTAGGTCTGGGCACAGTCACTGGGTGACAGTGTCCAGGCCATCCTGGAGACACAGCGAGCCGTGGCAGAGACACAGTGGGCCACAGCCGAAGGTGTCACTGGCATTCAGGAGGTACATGGGTGTTGGGGGCATTTTGGAGTCCCAGACATGCCCCCCATGCATGGGGGGCATGGCTGGGACTCTCGCTGGCATTCAGGAGACACAGGAGGCCGTGGCTGTTGGCCTCGACAACTTGGCCCAGTCTCAGAGGGCTAATGCCAGGGGCTCCAGAGCCTGGCTCGCTCTCAGAATGCTGTAGCAGCGGGGGGGCTCCAGAGCTTGGCACAGCCTCAGAGGGCCAGAGCAGATGCATCTGGGCCTCCAGGTCTGGCAGAGCCAGGTGATGGCGGAGCTTCTGGAGCTCAGTCCAACTCCCCTGGGGCCTCTGGGCACCCCGATGGAGAAGGATGGGCTGGAGCCCAGGCCAGGGCTTTCCACCTCGGAGACTCCGGATGTCTCAAGACTTTCTGATTCCTCCCTTCCTCACACCGGGGCATCTCAGGGCCAGCTGGATGAACAGGATGGTACAGAAACAGCGTCATCTGCAAGTTAGCCATGACCCTCCAGGTCTTGGCCGCCCAGGGGATGGCTGCCAAGGGCGTCAGAGCCAATGGGACATGGATCACAGCTGGACACCTCCACCTCCGATGTGCATTCTGGGGGAGCACCTAGACGAAGTAGTAGGCTACACAAGATTAGGCCTGGGCACTGTCACTGGGTGACAGTGTCCAGGCCATCCTGGAGACACAGCGAGCCGTGGCAGAGACACATCCTGGGGGAGCACCTAGACGAAGTAGTAGGCTACACAAGATTAGGCCTGGGTTCACTAAGAGGGCACGGCTGAAGGTCACCAGTCGTCAATCTTTTTGACCAACCAAATAAACTAAACTAAATTAACTGAGAGACAAATTAGAACATAGAACATAGAAAAGCTACAGCACAAACAGGCCCTTCGGCCCACAAGTTGCGCCAAACATGTCCCTACCTACTAGGCTTACCTATAACCCTTTATCTTACTAACTTCCATGAACTTATCCAAAAGTCTCTTAAAAGACCCTATCGAATCCGCCTCCACCACCACTACCGGCAGCCAATTCCACGCACCCACCACCATCTGGGTGAAAAACTTACCCCTGACATCTCCTCTGTACCTACTCCCCAGCACCCTAAACCTGTGACCTCTTGTGGCAACCATTTCAGCCCTCGGTAAAAGCCTCTGAGAATCCACTCTATCAATACCTCTCAACATCTTATACACCTCTATCAGGTCACCTCTCATCCTTCGCTTCTCCAATGAGAAAAGATCTAGCTCTCTCAACCCATCCTCATAAGGCATGCCACCTAATCTAGGCAACATCCTTGTAAATCTCCTCTGCACCCTTTCTATGGCTTCCACATCCTTTCTGTAATGAGGCGACCAGAACTGGGCACAGTACTCCAGGTGGGGTCTGACCAGGGTCCTATACAGCTGCAGCATTATCTCCCGATTTCTAAACTCAATTCCTCTATTGATGAAGGTCAGTATTCCATACGCCTTCTTAACCACAGCCTCTACCTGCGACGCTGCTTTGAGCGTCCTATGAACCCGGACCCCAAGATCCTTCTGATCTTCCACACTGCCAAGCGTCTTACTCTTAATACTATATTCTTTCATCCTATTCGACCTGCCAAAATGAACCACCACACACTTATCTGGGTTGAAGTCCATCTGCCACTTCTCTGCCCAGTCTTGCATCTTATCTATATCTCATTGCAACTGCTGACATCCCTCTACACTATCCACAACACCACCAACCTTTGTGTCATCAGCAAACTTGCGAACCCATCCTTCCACTTCCTCATCCAGGTCATTTATAAAAATCCCAAAGAGCAAGGGTCCCAGAACAGATCCCTGGGGCACTCCACTGGTGACTGACCTCCATGCTGAAAAAGACCCATCTACAACCACTCTTTGCCTTCTGTGGGCAAGCCAGTTCTGAATCCACAAGGCAATGTTCCCTTGTATCCCATGCCCCTTCACTTTCTCAAGAAGCCTTGCATGGGGCACCTTATCAAACGCCTTGCTGAAATCCATATAAACTACATCTACTGTTCTTACATCTTCAAAAAATTCAATTAGGCTCATAAGGCATGATCTGC
This sequence comes from Mustelus asterias, assembly GCF_964213995.1. Classification (NCBI taxonomy): domain Eukaryota; kingdom Metazoa; phylum Chordata; class Chondrichthyes; order Carcharhiniformes; family Triakidae; genus Mustelus; species Mustelus asterias. The sequence continues at coordinate 93,238,983 of NC_135814.1, forward strand.
CTTGGACAAAGCCATGCTGGCTATTTCTGATCATACTATTCCTCTCCAGATGTTCATAAATCCTGCCTCTCAGGATCTTCTCCATCAACTTACCAACCACTGAGGTTAGACTCACTGGTCTATAATTTCCGGGCTATCTCTTCTCCCTTTCTTGAATAACGGAACCACATCCGCAATCCTCCAGAGATGGGAACCTCTCCCATCTCCATTGATGATGCAAAGATCATCGCCAGAGGCTCAGCAATCTCTTCCCTCGCCTCCCACAGTCACCTGGGGTACAACCCATCCGGTCCCGGTGATTTATCTAACTTGATGCTTTTCAAAAGCTCCAACACATCCTCTTTCCTAATGTCCACATGCTCAATCTTCAAATTAAAAGGGGCAGCCCCCCAAAAAAAGGAAACTGCCCGAAACAAAAAACAAAGTAGAAAGGAAACTTAAAATATCAAACTAATATGTGATTGAAGGGGTTGATAATACACCCGAGCCCCTGTGGTGCCCAAAGAGCATGGAAGGCCTCAATAATGCCCTCAAACACCACATGCTCCCTCTCTAGGGACACTCGACCACGAACGTAGCTGCGGTAGAGGGGCAGACAGTCGGGTTGGACAACCCCTTGGTCGCCCACTTCCTGGACCTGTTTATGTCAGCAGTAGTCAGAGTTAAATTTTGTTAAATGTTTTGTTAACAATAAAATGTTATTTTCCCCTCACAGCAGTGACTAATCTGTCTCTGATTCTCCCAGTAAGAGTTTTAACAACACTAGGTTAAAGTCCAACAGGTTTATTTGGTAGCAAATTCCATTAGCTTTCGGAGCGCTGCCCCTTCGTCAGATGGAGTGGATATCTGCTCTCAAACAGGGCTCCTGTCTGGAGACAATACACATCTCTTTAACCTGTGCTTAATGCTCCCTCTACTCACATTGTCTGTATCTTTAAGATCTGGCTTGCTGTAGAGATTCGCATTCTAATCAGTATTCTGTAACTTGATTTTGTGTCTCTATGCCCTGTTTGAGGGCAGATATCCACTCCATCTGATGAAGGGGCAGCGCTCCGAAAGCTAATGGCATTTGCTACCAAATAAACCTGTTGGACTTTAACCTGGTGTTGTTAAAACTCTTACTGTGTTTACCCCAGTCCAACGCCGGCATCTCCACATCTGATTCACCCCCCATAGAGTTGAGTGTTCCCCAATCCCATGCATCGAGGCGCAGACTGCTGTGCTACGTGATATTCTGCCAAATGTTAGAGACTGGCTTCCCTACTTTCCCCACCATCCACAGGATCCTTAGTCAAACAGGGACCCCCACCCCCGGCACCCCTGACCCATTGCCCCACACAGTTGTGTTGCCAACCCTTACTGCTACGTGGGCCCAGGTGTCAGTGTGTATTCGGAGGACAGGTAGGAGGCAGACTTGAGTGGCAGCAGGGCCAGGATCCCAGTGTGCACAGCAGTGAGTCATCATCATCCTCCAGACTTCACCAAATACTCGTTACCAGTGCCAGCCCAGGCCCATTAACCAGTTTCAATGTTTCTCAGGTTGGGGTGGTGGGATGAAGGAGGATGGGGGGTTGGGGGGAGGGGTGGGATGGTGGGGGGATTTGAGAGAAGGTGGAGAAGGGGAAGGGTCATGTGGGTTGAGAGGCCAGTTTGGGATTTTGCGGGGGGTGGCGGCTGCAGTGGCTCCGGGGGCGTGATAGAAGTGTGTCCAGAGCAGCCCCCACACTGCACAGCACCAATTATGTGAAGCGGCTGCTATCAAGGCCTCCCTCGCTGCCCTGCCCTGCTGGGCACCTGCACCACTGCGTGCTCTCCATCCTCCAGCTCCTCATATGGCAGGACGTCCACTTCGGTCTGTCACTGCTCCTCCTCCTGTTCCTCCTCTTCCTCCTCCAACTGGTCTCCCACTGCTGCATGATGTTGTGCAGGACGCAGCACACAATTATGATGCATGGGGCACGCACAGGGTCATACTGCAGGCACCCCAAGCGCGGTCCAGGCAGTGGAACCACATCTTGAGCAGGCCTATGCACCACTCTACTATGGACCAGGGGGTAGCATGGGCCTTATTATAATGGGTCCCACCTCGGTCTCAGCCCTCCATGCTGGCATCATCAGCCATGACTTCAGTGGGTAGCACTTGTCCTCCACGAGCCATCCCGGTAGCCTGGGCTGGCCTTCAAAGAGCACAGGGATGTCCAACAGCCTCAGCACAAAGCTTTTGTGGATATTCCCTGGGTGGCATGCACAGACTTGCATGATGATCATCCGGTCGTCACAGATGGTCTGGACGTTCAGGAAGTGAGTCAGGAAGGAGTCAGGAAGGAGCTCAGGAACCCCTTGCAGTTAATGAATGGTTGCCCCTCACCTCGCGTGGACCACAGGGCGATGTGTGTCCCATCCACTGCCCCCTCAACATGGGGCATCCCTTCAATGGCCATGAAGCCTGTAGCCCGGGCCTTCTGCTGAGCATGTCCAATGTCAAAATTGATCAATTGTCTTGCCTGGGCGTACAAGGCATCCATGACCTGGCATACACATCTGTGGATGGAGGCTTGTGAGATCCCACAGAGGTCGCCACTGGGTGCCTGAAATGACCCTTTTGCATAGAAGCTAAAGCTGCTGTCACCTTAACTTCTACTGGGAGCAGGTGGCCACCCCTTCCCTCAGGTGCCAGGTGTGCGAGCACCTCACACAAGTGCCGGACCATGTCCTTGAATAGGCGGAACCAGCGATGGCACATAACTTCTGGCAGCCCCTCGAATGAATGCCTGGTCTGGTACCGCCTTGGCCTCTGCATCCTCCTTCTGATCACCCTTTCGAGAGACTGTTCTCCCACCTCCTGGCCTCCTGGCAGCCCCCTCCCCTCCTTCCTGAGGGCCTGCCACTGGCTGCTCCTAGGGTGACCTCCCCATGCTCGCCACCTCCTGAGCCACCTCCTCCTCCTCAGCCGCCACCATGATGGCCAGCTCTAAATCAATCAGTCCCAGATCCATTCTGCACATTGGGAGTTAGAGAGAGAACAATTGATAGATTCATGTCATTGCTTGCAACTACCCCAGTAGCCCCCCCCCAACCCCCCCCCCCCCCCTACTCCCCCACCCCCCCGCGATCCTTCACTGGGTCCATTACCCCCTGTTGTGGGTGCTGGCAACACAACACAATCTGTGGTGCCATGCATCACCTGATTAAGTTGCCTCTCATTGGCATCGTTAACACAGCAGGCAGAGAGAGCATACAGGTTGGTGTGCGGGCATGGCCAATATGCCCCCTTAAGGCATTGCCATGAGTGCAACTACAACTTTCCCTTCCAGGCAAGTGTTGCAGGTCAGGGACACAGAGCAGGGAATGACTCCAAATTATCACAGGATGGGTTCCCATTCACTGCAGAGTACATGCAGTATGAGTGATTGTGTTAACCTGAGCTCCCCTGCTTGGAGCACCAGCTGCTTGAACTAATGAGCCCTCAAGCAGCACACGGTGCACTTCCTCCCCACCGTCTCCCTAAAACCCCAGCACTCAGTCCAGTCCTTCACCACACCCCACAGCACAGAGGCTGCAGAGAGCAGCCTGGCCAGCACTCTGTTAAGGGACCTACCCCATCCCACAGGGCCGGAGCACAGCACCTGAAGATCTCCAGGAAGCTCCCCACAGCAAGCAGCAAATCTCCAAGCCCTGCCTCCAACTTCCCCAGTGCTCCAGGTGCTGCAGCTCCATGAAAATTACCTCCTTACTCCTGTTCAACCCTGTCACGCCAACTCCCGACTTTTATCTAACAATTGTAAATCGCGCCAGAGTGACATCATGCCTAAGAGGTGGGAGACACTAACGAGGGCAGAGATTGTTGTTAGGGACCCACTAATCAGATGGTAAGGTATGTAAATGCATGCAAATGTCCATTACGCTGATTTTCAGTATGGTTCCGTCGGTGCCAAAAACTTGGGTTGAGACTCGCTATCAGGGTGGGAACGCATGCGTGAATCCCACAAATCAGCCGATGTGAGAATCTCCCGACCTGCTATGCTAAAATATCAGCGCAGCGGGATGGGAGAATCGCCCCATGGTGAGACAGCATTGGGTGAAAAACTATCACTTGTACCTGTGGAGTGAAATGTAGCTTTGTGAAAGTCTGAGCTGAACTCAGTTAAACCTGCCTCTTTGACCCTATTTTCCCTCACCTGCTTTTATGCTTCCTTTTCTGGTTCGGTATAAGATCATAATTGATAATTGTTCCTGTGAAGCCTTTTGGATGTTCTACTTTAATAATGGTGCTATAAAAATGAAGCTGTTGCTAATGAGAAGGACTGGCTTGAGGAAAATATCTTTGCAAGTCAGTCAATTTCAAAATACACTTACAGGGAAGCTATAGGAAATCATGGGCTTTTAAACTGCTAAAACACATTGTTATGCATATTTTAGATATTTGATACTTTTGAAACATAAATTAGACAGGAAACTGAAAAGGATGACTATCTCTTGCAGTTATTAAAAGTCTGAAACAGTGCTTTCTGTACTTTGTGACATGTCCATTTGATTGGCAAGCAAAGAGATAAGTAGGCAAGGGTTTGACCCTTCCATTCTATCCCCTGGGTTATGTGTTGCTGCACCCTATTCATTTTCAGAGTTTCTCAGGCTACATATAAGTGATCTGTGGATTAGTGAGGAGGGGCCTGGAATTTGAGACAGGATGAGGACGTCACTGAGGAAAACAGGAATCCTGTTATACTGGTATGTTAGGCCACACCTTTGGAATTGTTTAATTAGTCCCTATCTTTACAGAACCAAAGAAAATATGAGAGGAATTGTCATGTTGCAGGGTTAATCGTGCTTTTCTCGTGATTCCTGTGTGCAAAATTTTCCACACCTAAAATACTTCACAATCTTAAAGGCACCACCCAATGATGCATTGAACCGTGTTAACCAAAGGTTTTCCAGTTCAATTCTAAAGTTAGCTGATCTCAGCAGAAACAACAATCAGGGTCCCACAATTAGTTGCATTGCCTCGGGGGAAGGAGGTGGAATAAAATAGGCCAGGATTTCTCCTCAAACCACTGACTATTGCTTGTGGTTCCACTCTCAGGGAAGCCAGTTTAAGGTTTGGATGCAATTTTCCAACAGCACGCTCCCTTGTGGTTCTGGATTGAAAGCCTTGATGATTTATTTCAAGTGACCTGTACAAATTTGACTTTTATGCCTCTTTCTTTGCTAAAAGCATTGGCTCTTACTTGCTCTCCTGTACAGCAGTTAACCCTCAACCAATTGCCCCCTTTTCCATAGTTCTCCTCTCCTTCCCATATGCCGTCCTTTCAACTCCTCTTCACTTGACAGCTGTTTGTTGCTCTTGGCAACTCACTGTTTTGATGCAAATAAGGCCTGAGGCTTAATATCAGGGGTGCCTTGGCCTCCCATTCAAGAGAAAGGATTGTTCACTGTGAACATTCCTGTGAACACTGCATGTCTAAAAAGGGGTCATTATCCATTTACTCTAAAATACTGGAACATCGAAGCACTTTTGAAACAAGGCAAATTTTTGTTTCCTTTTGATTTGCTGGTAAAACTTATTAAATCATGATCAATTTGGATTGTACCAATAAAACTTAAATATACGAAGAACATGCTTGATAGTGAATATTGAAGAATGGAAAAAGTTGAAGGATGATGGTGAACCCACAGGGTTGCCAACCCTTCTGGAATGGTGAATTCAGGAGTTGGGGGAGGAGTGAGGTCCTGTGGCCCCTTTAAGGGGGCATTCCATAAGGACCATGTGATTGGGCCAGACCCTATGGACTGTCAAGGTCGGATACTGAGCCAATCAGGAGCAAGGGCATGTAACCTGGTCGGGGAGGACCTGCAGTTGGAGCCTGGGAGGAGAGTTGTATAGTCACATTGTTAATTTTGTCTGACCCTTTGTTGTAACTATTTATTCATCGTTTACAATAAATCTCTCGTCATTTTGAGCCACATCGAGTTGCCCTCGATTTATTACACTTACCTTTCTCATTATTGCTCCTACAGACTTGACTGAGGTGAGGAATTTTGGAAGGGAAATTGCACATGGATAGACATGCCCTTCTACTAAGGATCAATAGAACAGCATGTCATCCATTTCTCTAACCATGAGCAGATAAGATGGAGGGTACATCCACAAGTTATATAATAGGTATGCATGCACAGCTCTGGTGCTGCCAGGAGTAATGGAGCTTTCTGCCCACAACGTGTTATGGTTGTAGGGTGGCATAGAGCAAGTTGGTTTCCAGCCAACTTTACTACTGTGCACGCAAGTACCTGGGTGTTTCATGCTGCATTCAGTGGTGGGGCAAGTCTGGATGACGTGTAGTCCGCCGTGATGTCCAGGTGTCATATTGAAAAGGCATCCAACAACACTGACCCTCTACTGAAGAAAGAAGGTGAACCTCCTGGAAATGAAGATTGATCTTCTGGAGTACTCTGAAACTGGAAGATGGTCCTCCTGAGAACAAAGATGGATCTTCAGAAACATTTTGTGGCTGGAAGATGGACACTTTGAGAGTCCTGATCTGGAAGGTCCATCTGCCGATGCATCCCCGTCCCTCTACTGTGGTGTGCCAGGATCCAGGGGTAGCCTCCATCCTGACCTCCAGAGGCAGCCCCAGGCATTGTTCAGATGAGCCCTGACACCTGAACGCCACATTGTATGAATATGTTTCATGTCGGCACTGCTGGGAACCTGCGTCCTATTAATGGGATGCGAATGGGATTCACGCCATCCTCTGGCAGGTTTTCTGACCCTCCATGATGGGTACCAATGGAAGATCTCGCTGCAAATTTATTCCAACGTGAAACCTGTTTCTTACCCTCCCACTATATTTTCTCACCATGGCCATTATCAAACACGCTAGCGGGGTCTTGGGAGAATTCTGCCCATAGACTCTTCCCTCTCTCTGTTTATGGCTTTAGGAAGATTGCTGAATTGGGCATATACATAATAATCCAGCCATGATCTTATTGAATGGCTGGTCAGGCTTGAGGAGCCAAGTGGCCAACAACTGCTCTTAATTCCAAGTATGTTCATATGCAATTCCTTTGAATTCAAATGAGAACAAAGGGAATCAAATCTGTATCTCTTGTGATTGCATTAGGCTGACAGAACACCAGGATTTGAATTCCCAGGGCTGCACGGTGGCACAGTGGTTAGCACTCATAGCACCAGGGACGCGGGTTCGATTCCCGGCTTGGGTCACTGTCTGTGTGGAGTTTGCACGTTCTCCCTATGTCTGCGTGGGTTTCCTCCAGGTGCTCCGGTTTCCTCCCACAGTCCAAAAGACATGCTGATTTGGTGCATTGGCCATGCTAAATTCTCCCTCAGTATACTCAAACAGGCGCTGGTGTGTGGCATCCAGGGGATTTTCACAGTAACTTCATTGTAAGCCTACTTGTGACACTAATAAATAAATAAACTAAACTAGCTGCAACCATACGGCTGTTTTCACTTCTTTAGTTAATTTCTCATTGTCAAGCTTCTTTTCTTCAAGCTCTTATTCTCCCGCTTCAATTCTTCACTGGAGTTGTGCTTATTTTCTAGCTGCTTTTTCATGGAGTTCAGCTTATCCTACATTGCCTCATTAATTTTTCTTTCCTAATTTCATTCTGTAATTTTTTTTGCAACTTCTTTATTCTCCAAGTTTGCTGTCAGTCATTTCATCTTGTTGTTTTAATGTCTTCTCTAGAGCTTTAATTCCTTTTTGCTGATTCCACTCCGTGTTCAATAGTTTCTAGTTTCTTTTGAGGTCTTTGATTTCTGCAGTTCTTCTGAGGGGAATCCATCATGTTCTTACTGGACATATACATTGCACAAATGGAACCTTCATTTCTACTTGCCTTAACTTCAGCCAACCCATTTTGACTTCACTGTTGGTCAGGTCTATCTCTGATAAAGTGTTGACTTATTTCTATTCTGCAATTCTCTCATTGCCCTCCTTGAGGAGTCTTCCATTGCCCTCCTTCTGGGTCATTCAATGCTTTGTTTCCTCTTCTTTGAGATCTTCATTGCTTCCTCAGATCTTGGGTTGCCTTTTCGTTGGGATCTTCATTACTTCCTCTGAGGTCTTCTCTTGCCTCTTTGTTGAGGTCTTAATTTCTCCATCTGAAGTTTTCTGCTCACTTGGGCCATTTTTAACTGAAAGCATTGCTTTCTGTGTGCTCTTTCGTTAAAAAAAGAAATTTCAGCAATTCTGTTTTGTTTTTCTTAATTCTATTTGAAACTCAAAGCCAAAGGTCTTGTTTAACAGGGTTATTTTCTTTATTTTGTCTCTATATATTTCTTCCTAAAATGTTGACTCTGCTGGCCAATTCAGGTTTCTTCTACATCTGTCCTTCAGCCCCTTCCAATGCAATGAGCCTACTACCTGCCTTCTAATCTACAACATGAGTTGAGGTACGTTTCTGCATTTTGCTCACCCTTCTTATGGATTCTGACCCAGAAGTCTTGCTGTGTTCTCTCTGTTGCTCACCCATCTTGTAACGGTCCATCGTTTCTGATTCTACATTCCTCAGGGTATTGCAATATCTCAATATCTCAAATGAGTCTATTCGCCCAAAGAGAGGCATTCCAGTGAGTCAGAAAGTTATGGGCTGAAGTCATACTCCAGAGATTTGTACATAGGATCCAGGCTAATGCCCCTACTTCAGTACTGAGGAAGTGCTACACTATTGAAGCTATCATTTTTGGATGAGATCTTAAACCAAGACATTATCATCTATCTCAGGTTGATGTAAAAGATACAAGGCACCATTTGAAGATTAGAAGGATCAATATTTTTCCCTCAACCAACATCATTGAAAAAACAAATTATCGAGTTATTACCAATTTGCTTTTGTGGAATCTTTCAAATTGGCTGCCACATTTCCAACAGTTCAAATTGAATGCGCTTCAAACAAAGTCATTTAATTGGTTGTAAAGCATTTTGGAACATTATGAACAGTGCCCTATAATTGCAAGTTCTTTTCTTCTTAATAGGCCCCAGGAGGCTATTTGAAGATGGGGAGAGAGTTCTCCTGCTGTTGTGGCCAATATTTTACCCTCAGCCTGAGCTGTCAAAACAGAGAATGCTGCCCATTTTTCTCATTTATGATTAATGGGCCTTGCTGTGCGCTATTATGTTTCCCTTCATAACTATATTTCAAAAGTGCTTCATTATCTGTAAAGTACTTTGGGATATACTGAGGATGTGCAAGCTGTTATATCAATTCAAGTTGTTTCTTTTACTGCCTTGTTGTCCTGCTATTACAGGTCCAACTTTTGGTGGACTGGAAACCAGGTCAGTTCTATCATGGATCTGTGATTCACAACACCAGAATACTGCCCAAACGGTGAAAATGTAAACTTATCCCTGTAAATCATGTAAAGTGACCTACCTCATAATGACATAAAATACCATTCAGCAAGCCCTTGGGAAATTAGTGTCAAAAGTTGAAACAAAAACGTGTGCATATCCATGCAGAGTGAAATTCATTTTGTGCCATAGCATAAAGTAAATGGAAAAGAGAATTGTGTGGAGGGTACAACAGGTTGCTGATTAAATATTTTTGGTTTCCCGCTTCCAGCCTAGGTATACTTCACCCGGATAATTTTCAAAGCTTATAGTGAATGGTACTGCAGGTTAGACTGTTACCTCAAGGTCTCAGAGTTCAAAGCCCATCCTAATAAGAAAAAGACTGGCTCGTTGTAAGGATCCTTTGTGAATTGAACTCAAGACAGTCTCAATCCCGTTCATAATTGGTCTGCACTTGCAACATAAAACTGCCACTGGTCTGCAATCCAACTAAGATTAGTTGGAAGTGGAAGGTGGTGTAGCAGGAGGGTGTAGCACATTGGTGGGCAGTGTATAGAGGTTGCTTTACTCTGTATCTAATCCATGCTGTACCTGAACTGAGATTACTTAATGCCACCACTGGGTAACTGAAATGGAATAACATTCACTTTGATAAGCAAAATGAAATTTGTTTTAATGTATTATATGTATTTATGTAATTATATCTATTAATTTGTGAACTTGAGGGTTTATTCAGATGTCACCAACAGAAGAGCCCAATCCCTACCTGGACAGAGAAGTTATATATTCTCACCTGCCACAGTGATAGCTGAACCACCACTACACACCTGAAAGGGCAAAAAAACACACACAAAGATTTAACAATGGATCTAGGAGATTAACTACAAAAGAACAAGAATATAATTCTCTTGGCAGCAAACAGAGCCATTGCTGGTAGCTGTCGCAACCCAAACCCATTACTCCTTAAAAATACAGCTCAAGAGGTTTATGGTCTTTACACATTCACACAACAAATCCAAACTGTATTCAGATCAAAGCACACAAATTGGATCCCATGACTGGTGTCAGATAGTATTATTAACATCGCAAGTTGAAGAAGTCAGAAATCAGATCAGATAAATGATAAATGACTGAGCCCACAAATACTTATTTGAGTTGCAAAAATATGTAGTTAGCAAAGTTTTGGTTTGGCTTCCTAATGTAGGAGCAAACAAAATTAAAAACAGTGCATTCTGGAAAACACTCTGCAGGCCAGGGAGCAGGTGTGAAGAGAAAAATAGAATTACTGGCCAGAATTCTCTTGCTGTTCACACCTCACCGCCACTGCCAATGAGAACGGAGAATTTGGTGCTCAGCCAAAACTCCGTTCACTGCAACGGGACCGGAGAATCCCAACTGTGGGGGAGATTGGGGAATTCTGGCCAATAGCTGAAGGGGTGATACAAGATTTCACATTTTAAGATGTTTCCTGTACAAAGAAACTAAATCGCTATTGACTAATCACCACTTTTGTAGGCAACTTATACTTTAAACTGCAGATCAGAATTCTTAACACAACCAAAAAAAACCCCAAAAAAAACTCAACCAAAAGAAAAACAACCAGTTATGAGTTACATTGTCCTTTAAGTAAACATTCTATTCTCTCAGCATCAGCCTAGAATGATTCTTAGCTCCTGAGGATTTACTTACCTTTTCCTCTTCCAGCTTGGAAACATTTAATTCCAGAACTGACATGTCAGCTTTCCTGGAAACGTTTCCCTCTAGCTAATGCTAGGCAAATTTTCCAGCTTCATTTCAACTCCCCATGAAATTGTTCTTTTTCCAACCTGAGCACGAGTTCCCACCCGTATTCCTGCTCAGTGAAGTGCAGCGAATAGCTGCTTTCCCTTTCCCAGATCCTGGAAGTTTAACTGTGTCTGTGAGTTTTTAGGGATAGCTTAGAAACCCATCCTTTCTCAAAACCTATTTCCATGGCAATATGAATCACATGGCCCTTGTATCCAGGTAGGAATGCTAATTGGCTATCCTTGAGAACCCAACTCTCGTTTGGAAATAAATAGACACTTGGAAACACAACATTTTTATAACCTAGCATTGTGAACACTTTTCTGGGGCTTTGGAGACTAATGCTGGAATTTTACTCATAGAACGGAATTCTCTGTTGGCCTTGGGCGGGATTTTACGAGCCTCGCCCAACCAAGGTCATAAAATCCCGACATTACAGTCCATTTATTGTTAGCATACAGGCTGGTGCCATTGTCTACAAGTATAAACACCTTGCATTTTCTTCCTAGTGAAAGAATCTGGGCTCTCTATATTCTCTAACAATCAAATCACGGTTTGCTATAAGGCAGACTTTAGAACAGGTTACATGACACCCATTATTTTACTTTTAATTAAAGAGGCAGTCCCAAAAAATAAAAATGTTATAAACTTCATAATCATAACTCATAGATGCATCCTGATCTACAAAGTGTTTTCCAGCATTTTCTGTCGATCAGAATTTTGAATTTCCTACCATCCTCCCATATTAGTGGGAGGGTCATTGAAGCCTCAGACCAAAGTTTATTCTGCTTTATAACAACATTATACAATTTTACAGTGCTTTTAATGAGATTTAGAGAACTATAATGAGGCAAAATTTGACATGGAGCCATGTAAAGAATTATTAGGGCAGATGGTAGGTGTACTATAAGGATTTGGCACATATCGGGTTAACGTGGGACTGAGTACAGTACTGCCCACATAGTGATGTAAGAGAACACATGACCCGAGACCTAGGGGTCAGTCTAGTGCTGGACAGAGCTGTGTGCACAAGCAAGAATGGAACCAGCTTCCAGCTTGAACCCTTTACTGTATACATGTCCATAGCTCTTTTAGTTAATAAATATACTCAGTCAACCTAATTAAAACTATGAAGACTTCATTAAGATCTACTGAACAGTATTCAACAACCTACAACATGGAGGCAGCAAATGGAAAAACTCCAAATCTCACAAAAAATGCAGCGAGAAACTGAACAAATTAACACACTGACTTATCCGGTAGGCCTGATAGCGGATAACATTATCGCTAGCCAAGGAATCAATGAATCATCTGATAAATTTGAAGAAGTTCTAAATTATTTGATGTTTATTTTAACCTAAAAAAAACCAAAGGACTAAATTTAATAAATGGACCCAGCAGCTGAGAAAACCTGTCAACTCATTCATTAATGATCTGTACAAGATGGCTGAACTCTGCGAATATTGAAACCTAAAGTCTGAACTAATCAGAGATAAAATAGTTGCAGGCAAAATGGATGACACATTTTCAGACATGCTGCAAGTGAAAGAAGATCTAATCCTCCAGAAAGCTATCCAAAACTCCATGTGTAGCACACGAACATTTTAAGAGGAGAAAGTAAAATGCGGTACAAAGGAAATGGCACTGTCCAGTCAGTTAAGCACCACAGAATCAGGAATACTCCAGGCCAAGGAAAGCAATACCCTACCTGACCAGTAGACTGACTGTGCTAGTCTTGTGGAGCAAAGTGCCCCCTCAGACGAGATCAGTGTCCTGCAATTTCAGCCCGATGCTTTCAATTGGACACTTTGGTAAACTGTGCAAGGGCAAATGTCTAAATGCACAGGAGACCCAAAGATGATTTATGAGATTGAGACTGCACACCAAGAGGATACACAGCCATGCTTCTTGGATGAAGTCAAAGATCCTGGATTTTCGTATTGGAATGCCGACATTTCAGTTAATGGTCATCGCGCAAACTTTACATTTGGACATGGAAACCCATGATACGGTCCTATCAGACAAAGAACCATGACTATGAGACCTCTGGCTTCAAACAACAGAGACACCACCCTATGGGCCTGAAGAAATCTGACTTCTAGTCATAGCCATGGTTCTGGAATCATAAGGTATGGCAGCAAACAAATCTTTGAGCTGATGTACGTCACCCATAACCAGTGTGGCACAACTGAAATTAATTTGAAATACATTGGATAAAGTCTTTGTGAGAGGTGTACTATAAGGGTCTGGTGCATTTAGGGTTAATGTCGGACAGAGTACAGTACCGTCCACACAGTGCTGTAAGAGAACACATGACTCACACCTATGAGCCAGTCTAGATTTGGACAGAAATAAAAACAGAAAATGCTGGAAAATCTCAACAAGTCTGACAGCATCTGTGGAGATAGAACAGAGCTAATGTTTTGAGTCTGGATTCTGCTGAGACTTTCCAGCATTTTCTGTTCTTGTTTCAGATTCCAGCATCCACAGTAATTTGCTTTTAGCGTTGGACAGAGGTGTGTGCGCAAGCAAGCATGGATACAGTTAGCCATTTGAAGTTACAAAGACTTAATAAAGACTTAACAAATAGTATCCAATATTCTACAACAGTAGGCTTTATGGAGCGTGTTAAGGAGTAGGAGAGAGAATTAGGAAAGGGATTCCTTGGCTTAGAGCATCAGCAGTTGAAGGCAGAATGATGAGTGAAGGAGATCAGGAATGTGCTGGAAATCAGTATTGAAAGAGCGGGCAGGCTATAAGTGTGGGTCTTCTGCCAAAGTTAAGAATGCCAGTTGGGAGAAAACCGATGGAGAAATATTCCCAAATGTCAAGATTGCATTTGATCGTGGCTACTTTGCCAAAGTAGGCAATTGGAGACTATGAAATCATCACTGAGCATGGAACAAATACTTCTGGGACAAGACATAGGGAGAAAATCAACAAGAGAAAAAGAACAACATAAATTGACTTAAGTATTGCTGAAAAAAGAGACATAGTGAAGATTTCTGTCTTGCATTCATCAGGACGAAGTGAAAAAACACCAATTTATGCTGCATGAGAAGAGAGTGTTGATTGGTTGGCAAGTAGACACTGAATAGTGGAAGCATTACCATGGAAAATGCACCAGGAAACTGACAGCTTTCCACCAAGCATTGTTTGAAATTAAACCAGGCAGTTTGACCTTGATTGGTTGAGGCACTGTCCTGAGCAATGAGTTTGCTAACTCAGACTCAGAGTTGCTCAAATTTATGACATACCTTGCCTTCCAGGGTAATCCTAGGTAGACTGGACACGTTACAGGGCCATAAGTAACAGCCTTAAGCCCATCCATGAGTTGTGTGAGAAACAGCGCAAAATGATCTGATCAGGGTAGCCATAATTGCACAAGATTTCAACTGCCAGTCTTCCTCTACAGGAACGGAGTCAGTGTCATGCCCGAACCCAGTAGCAAGATCTAAGTAGCTGGTTTTAGGAATTGGCGTGGCAGGAAATTGCCAGTGGTGCAAAGTGTTTCTTCTGCAGTCTGGGTCAGTCTTCTGGACCCAATTCTTTCTCTGATGAACTTGGTTTGGTGAAAAAACCATCTTGGCTTCACTGCGTCAGCCTGAGGGCTAAGTGTTGTCACCAGGCTTGTCTGCATATGTATAGCAGAACCTTGCTGCCTTCCTTCATGTGTCCTGTTTGTCTGTAAAAAAAGGTGCAGATTAATTTCCAAATCTGCTATGGATAGAGTATTGTCAACTTGACTTGGATGTCTACCTGGGGTTTTATCCAATGAGGTCCCATCTCTAACTGCCTGTCACAAATCCATCGTGGCCTTCTCAGCATCAGCATCACAATTGCCAGTCTTCAGCCAAATCAATTCGCTCCATGTAATATCAAAAAGCAGCTGATGGCACTGGATACTACAAGGGCTATGGCCCCTGACAACATTCTGGCAATGGGACTGAAGATGTGTGCTCCAGAACTAGCCATGCCCCTAGCCAAACTGTTCCAGTCCATCTATGACATTGGTATCTGCCCAACAATGTGGAAAATTGTCAAGGTATGTCCTGTCCACAAAAGCAGGAAAAATTCAACCCAGCTAATTACCACCCCATCAGTCTCCTCTCGATCATCTCGAGCAAAGTGATGGAAATTGTCATCTACAGTTCTCTTCAGCAACAGTTACACAGCAATGTACCATCTACATGATGCATTGCAACAACTCAGCAAGGCTCCTTCAACATCACCTTCCCAATTCACAACCACTATTACCTAGAAGGACATGGGCAGCAAATGTTTGGGAGCACCACCACCTGCAAGCGCCCTTCAAAGCCACACACCATCTTGATTTGGAACTATACCACAGTTCCTTCATTGTCACTGAGTCAAAATCCTGGAGCTCCCTCGCTAACAGTACTGAGAGTGTACCTACATCACATGAACTGCAGCAGTTCAGTGACTCGTGGTGTGCCTCAGGGATCAGTGTTGGGACCGCAATTGTTTACGATTTACGTAGATGATTTGGAGTTGGGGACCAAGTGTAGTGTGTCAAAATTCATAGATGACACTAAGATGGGTGGAAAAGCAAAGTATGCAGAGGACGCTGAAAGTCTGCAAAGGGATATAGATAATCTAAGTGAGTGGGCGAGTGTCTGGCAGATGGAGTACAATGTTGGTAAATGTGAGGTCATCCATTTTGGTAGGAATAACAGCAAAATGGACTATTATTTAAATGGTAAAAAATTGCAGCATGTTACTATGCAGAGGGACCTGGGTCTCCTTGTGCAGGAATCTCAAGGAGTTGGTTTGCAAGTGCAGCAGTTAATTAAGAAGGCAAATGGAATTTTGTCCTTCATTGCTAGAGGGATGGAGTTTAAAAACAGTGAGATTATGTTGCAGCTGGAGAAGGTGCTGGTGAGGCCACACCTGGAGCACTGTGTACAGTTTTGGTCTCCTTACTTGAGAAAGGATATACTGGCACTGGAAGGGGTGCAGAGGAGATTCACTAGGTTGATCCCGGAGTTGAGAGGGTTGGCTTATGAGGAGAGACTGAGTAGACTGGGGCTATACTCATTGGAATTCAGAAGAATGAGGGGAGATCTTATAGAAACATATAAGATTATGAAAGGAATAGATAAGATAGAAGCAGGGAAGTTGTTTCCACTGGCGGGTGAAACTAGAACTAGTCTCAAAATAAGGGGAAGCAGATTTAGGACTGAGTTGAGAAGGAACTTCTTCACACAAAGAGTTGTGAATCTGGGGAATTCCCTGCCCATTGAAGCAGTTGAGGCTACCTCATTGAATGTTTTTAAGGCAAGGATAGATACATTTTTGAACAGTAAAGGAATTAAGGGTTATGGTGAGCGGGCAGGTAAGTGGAGCTGAGTCCACAAAAAGATCAGCCATGATCTTATTGAATGGCAGAGCAGGCTCGAGGGGCCAGATGGCCTACTCCTGTTCCTAGTTCTTATGTTCTTATGTTCTTATTCAAGAAGGAGACTCACCATCACCTTCTCAAGGACAATTAGGGATGGGCAAGATAAATGCTGGCCTAGCTAATGATGTCCATGTCCTATATGATAATAAAAATTAATGTGTTTACTATGGCTCAGTTTGGGTTCTGTTAGGGTCACTCAGCTCCTGACCTCATTACAGCCCTGGCCTAAGCATGAAAAAAAGAGCTGAACTTCAGAGTTGAGTTCCTGTTCTTCTGCATTCAATGCAACATTTGACCAAGAATCATGTCAAGGAGCCCGAGTAAAACTGAAGTCAATGGGAATCAGAGGGAAAGCTCTCCACCGTTTGAGTAATACCAAGCAAAAAAGAAGATGGATGTGGTTGCTGGAGCTCAGTCATCTCATTAGGTCAGAAGTGGGGATGTTCGCTGATGATTGCACAATGTTCAGCACCACTTGCAACTCATTAGATACTGAATTAAGTCCATGTCCAAATGCAACAAATTCTAGACAACAGGCGTGGTTGATAAGTGGCAAGTAATATTCACACCACACAAGTGCCTGACTGTGACAAGATGGAATCTAACCATCTCCCCTTGATATTCAATAGCATTAATTCACTAAATTCTCCATGATCAACATCCTGGGGGTTACCATTGACCAGAAACTGAATTGGGCTAGCCATATAAATACTGTGGCTACAAGATTAGTTCAGAGGCAGGTTTTTGCTTTGTTCAGCTGAAGGTTTACAGGGAACTACAGATGGGAAAGAACAACTTATGCAATTGCTAAGTCTGGTTTTATTAAGTTCTTCAGTGACTTATGACGACACATTGCTCATTGAATCCTACAGGCTGATAATAGGTGCCAATGGATAGGAAATTTGATGAAGTCAGAAAACAGGTGCAATGATCACAATGCATAAGTAACTCCTGCTCATTGCTTCCATAGTGGACAGCACATAAACTTTCCTCTGCTTGTTCATTGCAATAAGCTCTCTATGCCCCTGCTGTGCGATGCACACCTGAACAGGGGTGTAAAATCGTGAAAAGCTAGCACAGGTTCAAGCTTGTTAAAGCCGGCCTTCTTTTAAATACTAAGTGCATTTTGATTGTAAAGTTGCTGAAAGTCCTTCTAAGAATACGTTTGACCTCAGAAAGACACAAGAATGGTAGAACATGGCAGAGAGCAGGCTCCAAGAATCTTCAATACAGCACTGGAAGTCTTAGAGCAAGACATGGAAAGAAAATAGACTCTGCACCCACACAAGGCCTTCCAGATATATACTGCAAAGACAAGAGAGCAAATATCTGTCATGGTCACTGCCAACAGTATAACTCCAAGGATCTGCCTGCAGTGCTGTAAGAAATTTAATGACCTCACGTAACTGGTTAAGATCAGTGAATGTATCTTCTAGTGCCATATCCAAACACTAGCTTCAGACAACATTAAGATACAACCCCACACTTACAAACTTTCCAGCAATCTCTATCAACCACAACTCACACTTTGAATTCATAGGTTCATCTGACTTTCACACACTTCTCACTACTAAAACCCTCAGCTCCACATCTCTCAACTTGCAGCTGTGGCGTTAATGTACCTTTAAGAATTTTCTTTTTAAATCATATTCTCTGCAGCTATCATAGCTTCAGTTTTCATTATGGCACCGGCTGGCTGCAAGAAGTCCTTTTATTGCTACTTCAATGAATTAAATTAGGTTTTGTTTATTTTTACTCTGGGGTCTTTTATGACCTTGCATTGTGAGGGGGAAGATTGATTGACAAGTCAAAGTCAGGTGGTTCCTCCCCATGAAAAATACCTAAGGATTCATTTTCAATTTTAGTTTAGAAGGGAGTGGACATCAGATTGAAAGCAATGTTTCTCACTCCCTCCCTGGTATTGGAAATTCAGCTGGTTAGCTGAAAGCAAGGCTTCTTGCTTTCCTGGAATGGAAAATCTGCTGTTGGTGATTGTTTGCCTAGAATCTCTCTCCCTGGTGTTCTGGGAAACTGTCCTGACTTCAAACTGTTCTGGGTGCATCCAGAGGGCTGCTAGAAGTTACAAGGCTGAGAAGTCAGAGTTTCAATTCTCCAACCAAAGGACTCAGTTCCAGTATCATGTGAGCATTAGTCTCTGCTGTATTAAGCCTGTGGCAAAGGTTTTGTTTATAGGATTTGTTTCTTTGGAATTGTGTTTAGCTGTTAAGATTTATACAATATCATGATTTTTTTCTTGTTTGTAATTGGTAAAAGGTATTGCTAATTTTCTTTCCATACATGTTAACTATAGTCTTAAATAAACTTTGTTTGATAAAAGCTCCCTAGTGGGTCATTTGTATCAAACCTGAAGTGAAATATCTCATGCTCACCCTAGCCAAATTCAAAGTGCAAAACTTATGATCCAGGCGGACTTCATAGAACACTTTGGAGTGTCTGACATGAATTATAACACAGACACTGCTAATAATTCATCTGTGATAGCCACATCACTCAGATACATTGCACCATGCTCATTGATGAACTTCCATTCTCTTGCAGAACCAAAGGCAACAGCAGCTAATTGGTGAGGGATAGGCATTGTTGCTCACCCCCATGGAGGAGACATTGGTCGCCATTCTTAGAGGGGCCATCATTGTGACCAGCGGTGGGACTGAAACTGCTAATGTTGCCAGTATGCTCATACCCCACTTCCCTCATCCCAAAATCTCTACTAATTTACAAGCCACAGATGGTATAAACATTACTTTTTCCATGCACCTCATTTAAACACTACCCTTTTGCCTTTCTCTTATCAAATACCCAAGAACTGCAACCTGACCAGACATTGCTGCAGAACCAAGAGTGGAAGAGGAAGAAAAGACTAAGGATGCTTGCTCTCACATTCACAGTCAAACTCAGATACTTTAGCGGGAACTTTGTGGCGGGAAATGCATATGGTGAGACACTGGACATAAGTGAACAGCATTCAGCCAAGGCAGAGTCTTAGGGTAATGCTAGAAGGTAAGGCCATACATGAGATCTACTTCACAGGACTCAGATGAAGACTTTGGTAAGGTATATAGAAACAAGTTGATGGTTAAGCATGTAGAAATGTTTGGAGCATTGGCAGGCCTGGAAGAAAGACCAGAGTCACTGTTAAAGAGCATGGAGGAGTAGTCTGGCTCCAACTTTGCACAGGGCTACACAAAGAGCTTGGGGCCCATCCTTTCCAGTGTGAAAATGGTGGCCACTCTATGAGAATACTTGCAGATCCAGCCACAACGCACTGTTTGATGGCCAATGTCTCAGCTTCCATTGTAGCCCAATGGTTAGCAAATCCCCCTGACACTCAGTAACTCCCTCCAATCTCTCATGAAGGCTCAAATACTGACAATACAGTGGACTGGCATAGAATAAAGGCATCATGGTTGCTGCCAGGATACCAGGCATTGACAAGAATGATACGCTGATTATGGTCACACGTAGATAGCGATTGAGGGACTGGCAACCTTTGCAGTTTCAATGCAGTTCAATTCTGAATTTAGATGTAGTGACTGCAATACAACACGTATGCAGCCAATGCACCCTGCACCACTGGGGAAACATAGGGTCTAAGCAACTGAGAGTGGCACAATGCCACAGATAGCACTGCTGCCTCACTTTGCCATGAACGCAGGTTCAATTTCAGCCTTGAGTGACTGTATGGAGTCTGCAAGTTCACCCCGTGCCTGTGTGGGTTTCCTCCGGATGCTCCAGTTTCCTCCCACTCCAAAGATGTGCAGCTTAGGTGGACTGGCCATGCTAAATAATCTGCTTACTCTGCATATGTCTGACATACATTCCAGCACCCACTGTAGCAACCTACTCAAAATGCCTTTCAGGACAGCATGTAGCAGAAGTGCACACGAGTGGTGTCATAGCCACTTTGGACCCAAAGTGGTCCAAAAATGGGTGAAGGATACGGGTGCTACACATGGCCAGTGTGTTTATTCCCTGAATGAACACAATTGTTACTTCATTATTTAGCTGTGGCCATAATAAATGCTCCAATCTTGGTTTTACCTTGAATCAAGGCACCTTAAGCTGAAGAATTTGTGCAACCAGTGCTTCATACTTTAATCAGTTCTTTCTCCCGCTGAAAAGTTTACATGTACTAGGACATTCATTGATTATAATGAATATATCTCAGTATAAAATGACAATGATAATCTGCAAAATACTGCAAAATGCCATATCAGGAAGTTGAACTTCATAAGCATTTGTGGGTTGAGTGGTTTTGCAGCAATTACATTCACACCAAATGTGGATAATAAATAAAAATTAAATTCCCAACCCAAGATTGGGGCCTTATTTTAATTACTTGAATGTAGGTTCCTTCTATTCCTTGCGTAATAGGTATGCCAGCCAAATGGGAAATCATCAGGGCATGATTCATTTATGGCTTTTATGTCACATGTGAGGATAATTTCCCCTGTGCATTAAGTTTAACAAGATTGGCAAACTGTTCTTAAGGAATGTGGTTACAATTTAATTCCACGAGGCTGAAATGGCACCGCCAACATGGAACCTTGTTATAAACAAGTGCCAGGTGCAAAGTTGGAGTTATGATGTTACAACTCTCTGAACAGGCAAGGTTTAGTGTTGACAGCATAGCCTCACTATTTATGTCTCTATCAAAATCCAAAATGAATTCGGAACTTTGTTATACTAAACACAGAAGAAATCCTCCTCTTTTGCTGCACAATGTATATTTCGGACAAGGTTCTTTCATTCACTTAGGTGAATGACTCAAGATACGAGGTGTGGAGGCCAAAACTGTGTAAGAAAGATAACATTATCAAAGAGAGAGGAAGATTTTGTCAGCTGTAATTCTCTCCTCTGCTCGGTCAGTTATCTTTCACTCTCAGTACTGTTCATTTAGCATTATCGTTTATTGTTGCCCAGAATCTTTCATTTAGGATTGAACTACAAAACATTATAACTTATTTTGCTGATTTGATTTGATTTGATTTATTATTGTCACATGTATTAACATACAGTGAAAAGTATTGTTTCTTGCGAGCTATAAACGTCATAGCTAGGATGTAGAGAAAAATCAACTTAATGTGAGGTAGGTCCATTCAAAAGTCTGACAGCAGCAGGGAAGAAGCTATTCTTGAGTCAGTTGGTACGTGACCTCAGACTTTTGTATCTTGTTTCCGACGGAAGAAGGTGGGAGAGAGACAGCCTGGGGTTCATAGGGTCCTTAATTATGCTGCCTGCTTTGCCAAGGCAGCGGAAGTATAGACAGAGTCAATAGATGGGAGGCTGGTTTGCGTGATGAATTGGGTTACATTCATGACCTTTTCATGATGAAGCCATGCTTTTAGTTAAAGAATGAGGATTGTGGCATGTGGCAGCCTTACAGGACAGAATCTTGCCAGTTGGGTCAGGATCCTGACATCAGCTTCAATTCTGGTTGGGAATAAGAAAGTGGCCATGGCAATATGTCAGCCCCAGTCTTCTCAGGGGCGGCCAATTAAGAAACCACCTCTAGGAAATCCATCCATTTAGGGACAGGAGACCCAGTGAAGCGGGATGCCCAGTGGAAGGGCCTGCAGCAATGTCCAGCCAGTAGCCACAGTAGGAGAGGTGGTTGCTACTGAGACCACCTCCAAACGTTAAAAATCCCTCATGGCCACAGCTGATAGCCCATTAATGTGGAAGGGAATTTCCTCCTCAGGATGGCCTGTGACTGTGATCTTCATGTGCCAGCAAATCCATGCTAGGTTGACGGACGATAAGTATCAATGGCCCCATGGCAATGACAGTGTCATCTCTGCCCTAATAGGTCCAATAATGGATTTAAAAGACAACTCAATGCTGTCGGGCAGGTAGCCTCTGGAAAGGTTGCTCAGAGGTAGGCACACATTGGATGGCCGATCCAACGCATTCTTTTCTGATTTTGCTCCCATTCTCGCCTCCTAAGCTACTTCTGCAGAACTGGAAAAATTCACACAGTTTCTGTCTAACTCTTAATAAGACCATAAGACACAGGAGCAGAAGTAGGTCATTCCATCCACCGAGTTTGGTCCACCATTCAATGAGATCATGACTGATCTGATATGATAATTCTCAACTCCACTTTCCTGCCTTATCCCATAACCCTTGAATCCCTTACTGATTAAAAAATCTGTTCACACAACATTCACACAACACAGGGTTACTGATGGATGAAAAGAAGCTTTTAATTAATCAACATAATCAGCAGCAGTGACAGAGGAGTGCATTGATCAGGAGTCTCACTGATCCCCATACTAATTAATGTCACTCACTCTTTCCCTCTCTCACTTGCTACAACTGACCAATGCACCTCTCTCTCACTGCTCCCTACAATGATCAACATCTCTCATTGCTTTCCACACAGATCAATGTCTCTTTCTCTCACTGCTCCTGACACTGATCAACATATCTCTATCTCACCGCTCTCTCCAATGATGAATGCCTCTTTCTCTCCCTCCTTTGATCTCAGAGAGGCCTTGAAGCCTTGCCTCGTGGAAACAATACAGGTGGGTGTTGAGCCCTCATTGGAAGCTGTTAAAGTCTGGAAATATGAATTGCAGTTCCCTGTGCATCGATAGTGTTGATGCACGAATGCAAAGTATACTTCAATTGAGAGATTCATGGAACAATTCTGTTTTCTGAGGTCGACAAATTAAATCCTAATAGTGACAGAAAACTAGGAAAATGCACTTTAAAAAATGTGGAACTACAGCGAAAAACAGAAGAACAGGGAAAACAACTGAGGGCAGCCATGAAGTGGTGTTTGTCCAGAAAGAGGTCGGAGAATGGATAGACTTTTATGGCATGAAAGGAGACTTTTGTGCTCAGTCTTTCCCAAAATAATCTAAAACAAATCCCATTGCCCCACTCAATATTTTCAGATATTCATCCAAATTGCCTTTAAAGACAGAGTTCTCAGCCACACCCAGCCCACTGCGCCAAATCAACTCTCTTACTTCCTGACCCCTGAACATCTATGGTGTGCCAACAAAAGGAAGAAATCTTCCTTTCTCAGGCAATTGTGGCCAAGGAAATGTGACCTCTTTAACACATCGCTGCAGTGAAAATTGTTCTGAAAACCACGTTGTAGAAGATCACATCACTCAATGTCACCTATTGCCCTTATTTTACCAAGAGTTACAATCTGAATGAGATAATTGCACAGTTCTTTTTCGAGTTTTAACTGAGTGCAAAATTGGTAATGCTTGTATTGACAAAAGACTTTCAAGAAGATAAACCTTTTGCCCTAATCTTTTTGAGTATAGAAGGAACAAAAACAAGTTACACTAATTGTAAACATGGCCGTGATTCTCAGGGTTTGAATTATGCAACAATTGTGCTCTGAAGAAAATGGTAAGTGATGCGTTTTGGAGTATAGCCCTTCCTGTGACCACCAAACCCATGTCCCCATTGGAGTGAAACTCTCACATCGTGACTATCCTTCACTTTATTTACAGTAGTATTCTTTGCAATTTCCTTTTTTTTTCTGTTTACAACATAAGAGCTCCTCTTTTCACATGTGGAAAATACAGATACTGTAATTTAGATTAAATCGCATCTTACCGTTGCTTCACTGTGTTAATGCACTTATTCCTTTCTCCACAGTTCAAATTCATTTCGAAACTTTTCCTTCCTGTTGACAGTGTCCCAGTGATAATGACGATCCCAGGCATTGCATCTACTGAAAGACCTAACCACATTAACCAGGCAGCTTCATTTCATGCAAACTGAAAGAAGCGCATGATCTTATCCAGTGTCCCCAAGTAGAAACCCTTTGCCAACTTGTATTTCTTAACAGATGTACTATCAACTTTAATCTTGTCGAAGTTTTCTTCTTTTCACATTTACAGTATTTTAACCCACATAAAGAGCTGTTGTTGAAAAACATATTCCCGACTAGAAACCCTGCCCACACACCCTACTCTTATGTCGGTTAATCTCAGTATTAACCCTAATCTTAGTCACGTTCAGTATTTAGTAACTATCATCACGTTAAAGTCCTTTTAACACATTCAGTGCTGGTGACGAATTTGACCTTTTAATGTGGGTACCATTTAATTACTGATTGTAGGAGAAAATTTTACTTCCACTTGCAAAAGAAAGCAACGCTGAATCATGCCGATTCATCTACCGTGCATCATGCTAATTAGAAACATATGTCCAATTGCAAGCAGTGTGCACTTTGTTTTTCCCTCAATCTTCTTCCCTTTTCTCTGAAAGCAGTGGTTTATGTTGAGGTACAGTTTGAAGTCTCACAACACCAGGTTAAAGTCCAACAGGTTTATTTGGTAGCACAAGCTTGTGCTACCAAATAAACCTGTTGGACTTAAACCTGATGTTGTGAGACTTCTTACTGTGCTTACCCCAGTCCAATGTCGGCATCTCCACATCAAAGGTACAGTTTCACAGACCTTGCCAGCATTTTAGTATTTAATTTAAATGGCCATTATTTTGCCTGAACCTGGACATTGAACATCAGTGAACTGAGCCCAATTGCAATCTCTTCATTACTCACCTCTGCTGACTGATTGTTGCCTTTTCTACCCTTGTGGCATTAAAACTGCTTGTAATGTCCAACCCATGGTCACAATGTTAGCTAACAGGACCAGGGATTGAACCTGCATTTTTCTAGGCCTGTGTGACTCAGCATGGTTACCCACTAAAATGTTTAGGAACCTTGGCCTGCTTACATTCCTTCCATTCATTCACAAATCTGAGTGTCATCAACAAGGACGGCATGATGGCACAGTGGGCGGCAAGGTGGCACAGTGGCTAGCACTGCTGCCTCACAGTACCAGGGACCTGGGTTTGATTCCCGGCTTGGGTCACTGTCTGTGTGAATTCTGCACGATCTCCCTGTGTCTGCATGGATTTCCACCGGGTGCTCTGGGTTTTCTCCCAGTCTGAAAGACGTGCTGGTTAGGTGGCCATGCTAAATTCTCCCTCAGTGTACCTAAACAGATTCCAGAGTTTGGCGACTAGGGGATTTTCACAGTAACTTCATTGCAGTGTTAATGTTAGCCTACTTGTGACACTAATAAATAAACTTTAAAAATTTAATTTATTGCCCTTCCCTAATTGCTCTTGAGATGATGATGGTGAGCTTCCACCTACATTCCTTCCAGAGTATACGCAAAATTCAAAATGATGGTGATAAACTATTTAATTAATGCAATTGATATATTTCATTTGCAATATAGGACTGGTTTCTCCACTCAGGCACTGAATGTACAATATGAAATTTCAGTTGGATAAATAGAATTTCAAATTCAGTCAGCTCTGCTATCAAAGTGACCACAGTAAGAAGTCTCACAACACCAGGTTAAAGTCCAGCAGGTTTATTTGGCAGCACTAGCTTTCGGAGCCCCAAGCCCCTTTTCAGGTGAGTCAGGACTCGTGTTCACAAACAGAGCATATAAAAACACAAACTCAATTTGCAAGATAATGGGTGGAATGCGAGTCTTTACAGGTAATCAAGTCTTAAAGGTACGGACAATGTGAGTGGAGAGAGGGTTAAGCACAGGTTAAAGAGATGTGTATTGTCTCCAGCCAGGACAGTTAGTGAGATATTGCAAGCCCAGGCACTTCAGCAGTCACGGGCATTCAGCCTCTGATCTTTGGGTAAGCGTTCTCCAAGGCGGCCTTCACGACACACTATAGCGCAGAATCGCTGAGCAGAGACTGATAGCCAAGTTCCACACACATGAAGACGGCCTCAACCGGGATCTTGGGTTCATGTCACATTATCTGTAACCCCCACGACTTGCCTGGGCTTGCAAATCTCACTAACTGTCCTGGCTGGAGACAATACACATCTCTTAAACCTGTGCTTAACCCTCTCTCCACTCACATTGTCTGTACCTTTAAGACTTGATTGCCTGTAAAGACTCGCATTCCACCCATTATCTTGCAAATTGAGTTTGTGTCTTTATATGCCCTGTTTGTGAACACGAGTCCTCACTCACCTGAAGAAGGGGCTTGGGGCTCCGAAAGCTAGTGCTGCCAAATAAACCTGTTGGACTTTAACCTGGTGTTGTGAGACTTCTTGCTGTGCTTACCCCAGTCCAACGCCGGCATCTCCACATCATCAAAGTGACCAAACAGCAGCCCCTGCATGTTTCATAAACACTGAACTTTGTACCAATACTTCAGCTTTGACTATCGGACATTCCTCTTTCTCCAAATAAATTATAGCACAGTTTTTTAAAAAATGATAAAAGCCTGCCTAAGGAAAATGGTCTAAGAAAATGGATGTGAACTCAAGCAAGGGAATCGTGTCCTGAATGTACATTTTGGGAAATGGAGATCTTCTCCATATTCATTAGCAGCCACAATGTTCCAATATATGCAACTGCTGTGGGGTGGGGATTGATGGCGAGGGGAATTCCAAGCTCTCATTCAGCAGCATGCTTTGTGAATTTAGCTTCATTTTGTCACCCATGGTCACTTTTATCATTTTAACCATAATTTCCAAATTTTTCTCCATATCTCTCAATGCCCTTAACTCCCCATAAGTATCTTGAACTCAAAACTCTTCAGTTCACACTTACCAACCCAGGAAACGAGCAAAGTTCTGACCAACGATTTGAATAATACTGGTACACCACCACAAAAAGCTGACCACAAACAGCGAGCCGTGAATATAGGCCCAAGGCATGTAGTAACACAAAGCATGGTGCAGCATGCAGTTGTCAAGATCTCAATTGCAACATTCTTGCATACAAATTGTGGGTTACTTCAGAGCTGTATTCTCACTGTCTATTGCTAAGTCAGTTTGCGAAAGTTTCCAAATTGTTTGTAAGCTGTTCAGTGAGTTAACACTTTCCCCCTTCGAGCCCTTTCCTCTCCTCTCCCTTCTGAACCATATTATCGCTGTTCACCCCTCGTCCCTCTAGTCCATTTTATCCCTTGCCACCCCTCCCGTCCCCCTCGAGTCTATATTATCCCTCTCCTCCCTTCCCCCTCTGTCCCTCTATTCCCCTCCCCCTCGGGTCCATACTACCTCTTTTCTCCCATTGCACCACTACACCATTCAGTCCCTCTCCTCCCCTATCCCCTCTAGTTCATAGTATTCCTTTCTTCCCTTGCCTCTCTAGTCCATTCTGTGCCTCTTTGCTCCTCTTGATCTCTAGTCCATTTTGTGCCTCCCTGCTCCTCTTGTCCCTCTCATCCATTCTGGCCTTCTCTCCTCTCCTTTGCCCCTCCATCTGCTCTGGTGCGTGATTCCTACAATTCTTTCTCCCCACAGCTTGTAATTTCACTGTAATTCCCTGAAGTTCCTCTCAGCCCTGCCTGTTACTCTTGCTCTGAGGTTTAGTTTTCATAAGGTCAGGAATGTCTACCTGAGGACTCCATTGTGAAATTTTGATCACTGGAGTTGTAGTCTCGGCTAGGTACAAGGAGGGAATACAGGAGTAGAGGAAACCAATTTTGATCAGCCAGCAAAATATCAGAATCTTCACTTTCCATGTGGCAATCTGACAGAACACCGCCCACCCTTCATACAATTGCACAATGGAATGAGAATTTAGCTGGCTCTATTACTTGCAAATTATCTGCTTGTGTTCGATTATCATCCAGGAGGCCTCAGAGAGAATGCAGAAGAGATGTACCAGAGTATCACCACAAACACGAACATCAGTTATGAAGAGTGACTGGAGACAGGGGTTGTTTCCCTTGGGACAGAGAAAGTTAAAGGGAAATTCAGTAATGCAGGGTTCTGATAGAGTGAATTAGGAATAGGTGTTTCACGTGGCAGAAAGTTTGGCAACCAGAAGACACTTTGAAGACATACAAAGAACTAGAGGTGTCATGAGGAGAATTGTTTTACATCGTGAGTTGTTGCAATCTAGAATTCATGCTGTGCAAAGATGGTGGAAGCAGATTTAACAGTAACTTTCAAAAGGGATTTGGATAAATATTTGAAGGTGAGAATTTATAGGGATATAAGGAAAGGTCAAGGGAGGGGGACTAATTGGAACCTGCATATACATGATGATCCTGAAGGTCTCCTTCTTTGTTGTATAATTCTATGATTCACAGAAGTGAAGGTGAAAATCAACCACACCAATTTTGACTTATAAGTCAAATTGAATGTAAATCTGAATGTATTGCAAGGATAATTTCAGAACTGAGAGGTTATAACTATCAGAGAAGATTGAACAGCTGGGGCTCTTTTCTCTAAATAAAGAGAAGGCTGAGAAGTGATTTGATAGAGGACCAACAATGCAAGGGAATGCACGATGAATGGTCGGATGCTAGGAAGTACAGAGGACCAGAGGGACCTTGGTGTGCATGTCTATAGATCCCTGAAGGCAGCAGGACAGGTAGATAAGAAGTTAAGAAGGCATGTGGGATACTTGCCTTTATTAGCCAAGGCACAGAATATGAGAGCAGGAAGCTTATGATAGAGCTGTATAAAACGCTTGTTAGGCCACAGCTAGAGTACTGTGTGCAGTTCTGGTTGCCACAGTATAGGAAGGATGTGATTGCACTCGGGAGGATGCAGAGGAGATTCACCAGGATGTTGCCTGGGCTGGAATGTTTCAGCTATGAAGAGAGGCTGGTTAGGCTGAGGTTATTTTCCTTAGAGTAGAGAAGGCTGAGGGGATCATGATTGAAGTATATAAAATTATGAGGGATATAGATAGGGTAGATAGGAAGGAACTTTTCCCCTTAGTAAAGAGGTCAATAACCAGGGGCATAGATTTGAGGTAGGAGGCAAGCGATTGAGAAGGAAATTGAGGAAAAATGTTTTCACCCAGTGGGTGAAGGGAATCTGGAACTCACTGCCTGAAAGGATGGTAGAGGTGGGAACCCTCACAACATTTAAGGAGCATTTGGATGAGCACTTGAAACACTATACCATACAAGGCTGGAGAGGCTGTAGCGGAGAGTGCTGGAAAATGAATTAGAATAGGTAGGTTCTTGATGGCCAGTACAGACACAGTGGGCGAAAGGGCCTCTTTTTGTGCTGTAAAAATCTGTGGCTGGAATTCTCCAGTCTCACACGCCTGCTACTGCTACCAATGAGAAAGGAGAATTTGGCGTTCAGCTAAATCTGTATTCACTGCAGCGGGACCGGAGAATCCC
Source organism: Mustelus asterias (assembly GCF_964213995.1). Classification (NCBI taxonomy): domain Eukaryota; kingdom Metazoa; phylum Chordata; class Chondrichthyes; order Carcharhiniformes; family Triakidae; genus Mustelus; species Mustelus asterias. Next base: position 93,268,635 of record NC_135814.1, read on the forward strand.
AGCTGCAGGCGAGGTCAGAGAATTCCGGCCTATGACTTTAATATTATGAGAGAGTTTGATAGGGTAGACATAAGGAAGATGTGTTCACTTGTTAGGAAGATGAAAAAAGTTAAAATATAAATATAAAATAGCCACTAGTAAGTCCAAAAGGAAATTCAGGAGAAACCTCTTTACGCAGAGAGTGATGGAAGGTGAATGAAATAAATACATTTAAGGGCAAGATAAGAGAGAAAGATTTGAAGGATATGTTGATTGGGTTAAAATAGAGTAGGAGAAAACTTGCATGGAGCATAAACTGGCATGAACTAGAGGGGCTGAGTGGCCCATTTCTGTGCTACAAATTCTATGTGGTTCTAATTTTAAGATCAAAGTCCCTTTGTTCTTGATTTCCCCTATGAGCATGAAGGGTGATTCCCAAATTAAAATACCAACTCTCTTCATTATTATAAATGCCTCAGTTAGTTGGTCCATTAAATTCCTATCCTCAGAGTGGTCAAGGACTGGAAGGGAGTTGGGAGAGCACAGTGCAACTGCAATAGCTGGCAGGGAGTTTGGGAGGAATGCTATCAACCACTCCTCCCAGTCAAGCAGTCATCTTTTCTATCTTCGTTATTTTTCTAACTAACAAATAAGCGTTGAAGGTATTTTAAAAAGCAAACATTGTATTAAACAATGATAAATAACAACAGAAAATGCCAGATGAACTCAGCAGATCTGGCAGCATCTGTGGAGAGAGAAACATTTTGTCTGTATGACCCTTCATCAGGGCCCTTTATTAAAACTTTAAAAAAAAATTGTACTATGACTTTTTTTGCCAAGTTAATTGCAGCAACGTCCAGCAGATTAAACATTAATTCTTGAACTGAAGGACAATCCGGAGCTCAGGCACACAAAAGAAATCACAAATGTATTTGCCACTGATTCACCTGGTAAAACATGGACTTTCTTAAACACGAGGGAAGGTTTTTTAAAAAAAAACGGAGCCAAAAATAAATTCTGGTTAGTGCTGCCAGAGGTGAGATAAGATGGAAGGCAGTTGGAAGTGAAACTCTTTATCTATGAGCACAGCACTGGCCTGGCCTCACTTACATCTTGATAAGGATGTAGGATTGGAGGAAAAGCTCTGTGCAAGCTGTGTGAGGGGAAAAGCACAGGTGCCTTTTCAACTTCCAGCACAATGCTGAAGCCAAACAGACTGACACTCTCAACCACAAGAAAAGATTTACATTCCTTGTGATTGAGAAATAGATTCTCCTTATTGGAAATTATGAACTGCATTAAAACATTGGAGTCATATCTGCTTCCATGCTAGAAACCTTCAGTGGAGAGCCCAAGCACTGGTGTTTGACTCTGTTACAAGCTCTCACATACTGCACTGGAAATAATTGCACAGAGCCAATCTTTGCTAAACTGGACAATTACCATGTCTACATGCAGCTTCAATTAAATAGTTTAGCTTTAATAGTGCATGGTTAATATCACAATAATTTAGCTCAGAAATTTGCAAATATTTAACTTTTGGAACCTCTAACATCTAAAGATCTGCATATAATTAACTGTGCAAATACCAATAAAGGGACACTATTTACAGGCAAATATTAAACCAGACTGCAAAGAAATGGTGGGATGGCGGGGGTGTGTGAAATTGGAACTTGCTGAGCTCATTTCCTGAGTGAAAATGAATGCAAAGAGGTCACATTAATGAGACTAAACTCTCTTGCCTGGACAGCGTCTGATGGATGCCCAGTGCTGCATTGATCTGAGCACTGTGGCAGTTTTACTGGTGGCTGCCTAAGGAATTAGGCCTTTGGATACACTAATATCGGCCAGACATCTTATGGCCCAGATCAATAATGAGTTTTCCCTCAATGCATTTGGCTGTGTTCACGATCAACTGATCTACACGTGACCTCACAAGCGATCCTTATATGAACAGCTGGAAACTGCGCAAAAATTGTATCTTTTAAAAAAAATGCTTATCTCACAGATCAATACTAAAATTGGGGGACTCTCCCCATTGCTGGTTATCATCCACCCCATCTCCGATTGACTCCCCCCTCCCCCGTTAAGCCCTTGACCAGGGTGTTTTTATATTCATCTGTGGAACGTGTTTGTCATTGGCAAGGCCAGCATTTGTTGCTCGCTCATCCCTAATTGCCCTTGAACTGAGTGGCTTGCTAAAACATTTCAAAGGGCAGTTAAGGCTGCTGCAATCACATGTAGGCTAAACCAGTTAAAGTTAAAGTTTAAAGTTTATTTATTAGTCACAAGTAGGCTTACATTCACACTGCAAGAAGTTACTGTGAAAATCCCCTAGTCACCACACTCTGGCGCCTGTTCAGGTACACTGAGGGAGAATGTACTATGGCCAGTGCATCTAATCTAGATTTCCTTTCCTAAAGTGAACCAGATGGGTATTTACAAGAATGGATGATAGTTTCATGGTCAGCATTACTGAGACGAACTTTTAATTCCAGATTCCATTAATTGAATTTTAAATTCCGCCAGCTGCTATATAGTGGAATTTCAACAAATATCCCCAGACCAATAGCCTAGGGCATTGGATTACTAGGCCAGTGACATTATCACTACATCACCATATGCCCAAGGGTCTCAGACGTCCTTCTTTCCTCTCCTCACCCTATGATAGAACATAGAACTACAGACATGATAATTGAAATAGTGCAGAAGGAGGCTATTTGGCCCATCAAATCTGCACCAAGCCTCCAACAGAGCACCTCACCCAGGCCAACCCCCATGCATTTACCCTAACCCACACATCTTTGGAAGCTAAGGGACAATTTAGCATGACCAATCCACCTAACCTGCACATCTTTGGGCAATGGGAGGAAAGTGGAGCACCTGGAGTAAACACAAGCAGACACAGGGAGAACATGCAAACTCCACACAGATATTCACTCGAGCCCAGAATCAAACCTGGGTCCCTGGTGCTGTGAGGCAGCAGTGCTAACCATTGTGCCACCATGCCACCCATGATTGAGTTCGATTGGCGCTCACAGCTGTCCAGTACTATACTAAGAGGCTGGCAACCCAAGTTGCGATGGTCCTGCCATCAACCTCTGTAGGCACCTGCCATGTGTGCTGCACTCTACCCATGTCCCAATTCGGGCACTATCCAATTTCTAGGCTCGCTGATTTGATCCCTAGCCTCTTGTTAGGCTGCAATTATCATGTCTCTAGTTTGAGAGCAGCATTAGAGAAATAAACCTTATTTGAACTCAGTCTTGTCAACCAGTCAGCAAAGTTGCTACACCTGTAGATGCTTAGATAATTAGTCATAGATGTTTTTCCATGATAAATTTGTGCTGCACTAGTTAGCGAGCTAAGAAAGAAAGAGGAAAGCTCTTACATTTATCTAGCACGTTTCAAATTCTCATGGTGGGGTTTCTGAAGCATAGTCTCTGAATAAAGGCAAACATATCTATGCACAGCAAGATCACACAAACAGTAAATAATCTATGTGATCAATTAATTAGCTTTGATAGTATCTGAAGCATGTTGCATAATTATTATGTGTAACCCGGCCAATCATGTAATAATGGTGCATTTGTGACACCATGGGCAAAGGTACAAAGGTAGGCTCATTCAGGCGTCAAAGATTGTTAATGACCCGTGATACATTCTTAGTGCCTGACTCAAAAAGGCCATGTTGTTCAGCTGCAGAATCCACTGATAGTGTTGCTTTTTCACAGTGTACACCACATCTATTGACTTGACTGTCTTGCACTTGATGCGCTCTCTGCTCACATTCTTCAGCCAACCCCTTCTCTGTGTAGACCAGACCTGAGATTCAGTCAACACTGCCATGGCAAGCCAGGGAGTGGAAGTTTGGTTAGTAATGTCTTGCCCAAGTGATTTATTGTGCTTCTTGGCTTCACCCCTTCCCAGTCCTTTGCTGCCTTTACATTTTGAAGAGCAGTGCTGTTGCCAAATGCTTTTTGAAAATGAGCCCCAAAGTCAGCCATATTTTGCTTTATGTAATTATCCTCCCCTCACTATATTTTTTTCTGGAGAAACAATCCTGTGTTGTTGGAGACATTGCTGTAATTTTGATTATAATCTGTTGTATTACATAGAGATTCTGTTTAAATAGACTGTTTGCTGTTCAATGAGTATATAGATTTTGTGGTTTGGTATAAGTCCTGCTGTAAATCTTGCCACAGCTCCAACTCATTGGTTGGCGCAGTGGTGTCAATGCACATTTTTTTAAGGATGCCATCAAAATTATATTGCAGTTCAACAGAAGGGCTCTGTTTGAATTTATTGAGTGCCTGGAGTTGCTCGCAAGATTTGGAAGAACTGCTGGATGATTAAGGTTTAACCAGTCAGGATGGGGTGGGAGATTTTCTCCATCTGATATTATCTCTACCTTATGTCTGTATGTTTCCTGTCTGCTACATCAAATGAGCTCTAATCATTCTGAAAGTACCGGATGGTGACAATCAATACACCTCTTGAACATTTTCGAGTCCCCTTCTACACAACGGAATTATCACGCAGTACTAATATATTGTGAAACTTTTCACACAGCTGGGGAAGTTTGATGTGAAGGTTAACAATCAATTCAATGGCTTCAGCTGGTGTAGTGTGAATAGTTGTAGAAGTGGGCGATGGCCTGATTCGGATGGCCACCGTCATAATTTGAACTGTCCCTTACGTTCCACTTGTGGAGCAAGTGGCCACATCCTTCCTGTGTCGTCCTCAAATAGTTGAAGGTTGTCCCAAATTTCCATGGAAGGTTGAAACCTGGAACTTCACCGCTGAGGTTCATTACCAGGTTGCGATTGCTGTTGTTTGCAGTCAACCAGGGGTGTGCCATTGAGATGTGGGCTTGTCATCAGCTTGTAAGGTGCGAAGTGTGTACCAGTAGGGGCTATGGGATTTCAGATGAATGCATGTTTTTTTTATATGTTATGTGTCAATGGGAATTCTTTGTTAGCTTTCAGTGGTGGCATTCTTTGAGAAGGGTTTTTCCTGGACATCAGGAGGTTCAACATGCACAAACACAGGAAACCACGAGAGCTGCGTTGGTCTCAACATCCCAGAGATAATCCCCATGGCTCCTCAGTGATGGATATTTATCCCATTTGTGTGGTAGCTCCTGGGTCAGATTGAGCAGCAACAATCTGCTATTGGGTAGATCAAAATATTGGCTCCATTGTCTCACATGGTACCATCAGTTTCCATCTGAGATTCACTCTCATCTTGAGCTTGACTCCAATGTTCTGGAGGTGATGCTGGTTGTTAATGTACAATCAAGAATAATGCCAGAGTCTTTTGGCTCTGGGTCATGGATGAATGGTCAGTTATAGAACTAGACATGAAGTTCTTCCCTCTCTTTGAGCTGTTCAGATGTAAGGCTGCAACATTAGTCTTGACAGTGTTTGTTCAAAGTTTCCATTTTCTGAGGAAGCGCCCAGGTGGCCTTGGTGTTTACACACCTTTCAGCTTCAGTGCATGAAGTCAATGGCAGAACCGTGAAGGCAATGTGCATGGAGATCTGGAATTGCAGTGGATGTAATGTATATGGACTTTGGGAAAGCCTTAGACAAGTTACCACATAGAAGATCATTAAAGAAGCTTAATGAATATGGAATTAAGAATAGAACAGCAATTGAGTTACATAGGTCTCAATTATAACTCTGAGATGTGTCGAGAGTAATTAGGCGTGCAATATATCATATGGGAAACCCAGAAGAATGTTCAGCATGCCAGTTGATGTCATTTTAACAAAGTCTCCTAATTAGAATATTATTTCTGGGTCTGGAGTCAAATATGTGGCAGCAAGCTTGGTTCTGACCAAGATGATACAGTCGCAACTCAAGCATTTAAAGAGTGAATCCTAAGATGGAATTTGGAGAAGTTGAGAGGTTTTGCACAAAGACAGCATTTGCTGAAAATGGATGCCAAATAGTCATTGGCTGCACTCTGTTGCAGTGAAGTTTCTCTTCAGCTGGGGCAGTGATTGCCTCAGATTTTGCAATTAACATCTTGAGGAGAGAATGCACTGGAGATCAGTGACGTACTGCTGTTTCTAGCCTTTGGAGATGTGGACTTCCCAACTATCTTGTGACCCAATTAAATATATCATAGAATACCAATGCAATCATCTTCAGAATGTGAAGAAACAACAGGGACGATTCTCCCATCCTGACCCACAACTTTTCTGGCGGGTCGGGCTGGGAGATGCGCGTCGCTGGACTTGTTCTGGGATTTGTGCAGGTGCCAGGAACACATGCGCATCTCCCAGAGCCGGGGAACAGTCAGAGACCAGACCATGCTGGAAACCGGTAGGAAGACACGTAAGTCATTTGAATCTTTTTTTAATGTATTGTAAATATGTTTTACATTTCATTCTCGGGAGCTTGCCGGTCCCGATTGAATCTCCCGCCCTGCCAGGAGTACTTAATTCCGGCAGAGTTTAGAGTAGCTCCCCACGCCCGGGGAACTAGCGGGAAACCCCGCCAGAATGAAGCAGGGGGGGGCAATCAGGGCCCCTAGGGGGCCGGGCGGTGGGGGGTGGTGCCCCCTGGGCATTGGTACCCTGGGAGTGCCAGCCTGTGCCCCTTGACACTGCCCATCGGGCATCGGGCAGTGCCAAGGGGGTCGGGCCTATTGTGGGCAGGGCTGAAGGGTGATTGGTGGGGGTGGGATAGGCAAGGAAAGGATGAAGTTTTGCAGCTGCACAAGGGCATCCACACGGGTGCATGAAAAGCATTACATTAAGTTTCCATTCCTTAGTAGAATCATGTAAAATTGATTACTACGCACCTCTTTTCCGTGTTGTCCATTCTTGATTTCTGGATGGCAATTTGCCTTTTTAGTTACTTGTGGATGAATAGGAAGGCATGCAGGTGGACAGGGTGGTGAAGAAGGCATTTGACACGCTTGGTTTCATTGGTCAGAACATTGAATACAGGAGTTGGGACGTCTTGTTGAAGTTGTACAAGACATTGGTAAGGCCACACTTGGAGTACTGTATACAGTTCTGGTCACCCTATTATAGAAACGATATTATTAAACTAGAAAGAGTGCAGAAAAGATTTACTAGGATGCTACCCGGACTTGATGGTTTGAGTTATAAGGAGAGACTGGGATTTTTTTCTCTGGAGCATAGGAGGCTGAGGGGTGATCTTATAGAGGTCTCTAAAATAATGAGGGGGCATAGATCAGCTAGATAGTCAATATCTTTTCCCAAAGGTAGGGGAGTCTAAAACTAGAGGGCATAGGTTTAAGGTGAGAGGGGAGAGATGCAAAAGGGTCCAGAGAGGCAATGTTTTCACACAGAGGGTGGTGAGTGTCTGGAACAAGCTGCCAGAAATAGTAGAGGCATGTATAATTCTGTCTTTTAAAAAGCGTTTAGATGGGTAAGATGGGTATAGAGGGATATGGGCCAAACGCGGGCAATTGGGACTAGCTTAGGGGTTAAAAAAAGGGGCGGCACCGACAAGTTGGGCTGAAGGGCCTGTTTCCATGCTGTAAACCTCTATGTCTCTATGATTCTATGACTCATTAGTGGGAATCAATGTGGGCATGTGCAATGGTGGTTGATTGGCTGGTTATGTCAGTGAACTTGTCAGGTGGTGAAGGGTAGTGGAATTGGATGATAGTGGTGGTCTTGCTCAGGTGGAAATACCATTGGATGTAACTGTTACATTGCTCCACCATTGGTATAATTAAATGAACCTTACAGCTATCAGGGAATCCCTGGCATCAAGGGCAACAATTATGGGCTGGTGATGTGACAAAATTGCCATCTTGCTCCTCCACGGACTTGGCTGCACTCAGTGCCTTGTTCATCCAAAAGATCCAAATCTCATTTTGGCAACATGTCATGCATAGTGCAGCACTCCACATATATTCTGGACACCCTAGCTGGTGAATGTTGCAGATCTGTCCAAACATCAAAAACACATCTTTAGCATGCCAATTTCTTATTCAATGATACACCTGGTTGTCTACATGGCTTTTGTTGTAACACTCTGAACTTTATTTGTTGGATTTCTCATGCGTGCCACCAGTCAAGTTTGAAGAGGAAATCCTTTGTCTCCCAGCAGCCTGTCCTTAAGTCTGCATGCAGTTCCTGAGAGATTGCGGAGATTGGCCTGCTGTGGTGAACCATAGATGGTTACCACTATGGGTACTGAACCATAGATGGTTATCACTATGGGTACTTGTACATATGTTACTCTTGTTACTGTTGGGGTTAGGGTTGGGGTGTTCCACCTGTTGGTATTGTTCTGTGGTACACTCCGGTTGGCTCCGCCTTCCTATAGGAGTATAAAGGTCACTGCACTTCCTCGTGACCCTTTACTCTGGGATTGTATTGTTAAGCAGTATGCTCTATTCTTGTTGCTAATAAAAGCCTTTATTTCCCGGGTACGATCAGCCTCCCGAGTGAATTAATCGCGCATCACCTGCCACAGGCTGAATGCATCATGGCAGTTTCCAGAGAATCTCGTGCACATCTGCATGAACCACTTCATTTGGCTTCACACCAACTACAAGGTGGATGCAGTGGAAACCCTTACATTTCACCAATATTGTTGGTTGATTTGCGATGTGTGCCATTAATGATGCCTTGCACCTGTGGGCAATGCTGGCAATTGCTGACCGGCACCATCACAGGCAAAGCTGACATAATTGCCAGGCCTGGCAAAAGATCCATTCGCGACTTGCATTTCTAATCTGCCAGTTAGAAGATCCTGGATCTATCTCTAGCAAAGCCCTTGAAGCATCTGGAGGCAAAAGAAAGTTGAGGCTAGTGGTCATTATGATAGCCACTGGTGATTAAGAGTGGCCAGTTCCAGCAGGGAGCAGAACTTGCCACCACCTGACAAGACGGCCTCAGCCTCCAGAAGTACTGTTCTGATAGGAAATTCAGCCTTTTCATAAAGATGCGATACCCATTTCTGTTCCACCTCTCTGTCACTGCTTCCTTGTAATCCGCTGTCTGTTAAACCCCTTCCTGCAGTTCCCCTCTTTCTTCAGCTTCCTTCTCTGTAGTCCCCTCCCCCCACTTTTTTGCTTTGCTTTCTGCTAATCTTCTCTGTGTTGCTTCTTTTCTGCTGCTCCACTCCTGCTTCCCCCTTCTTTGCTACCCCACTCTCTCTGATGCTCCTTTCTCTACTCCTCTCTCTGTTGCTCTGTGTCATTCTCCTCTGTGCTGACCACTTGCAGGTCTCTCCAAAGCTGCTGCTGCTGACAGTCAACTTGCTCCTCGTCTGAGGTCCTGTCTTAAGGCATCCAGGTTCCCACCCACACCGATTATGATTCTCAGTACCTCCAACTTGCAGAAATTAACCACTGACCATAGTACTTTCCTTGCCCAGGGGTATGTAAGAAACCAGTTGTGAGCACTAACTGCTTATTACTCTATTTGCCTGACACAATAATCATTGTGTTTTCACTTTGTCTCAGTGGCACATTTCAGGAAGCCTGAGAGACTTGTGGGTGTACCATTCAACAACTGAAATGCTGGTTACAATATTACATATTTACATATTCAAATCACTAGTCCGCCTCTCCATAGGAGGTTACACACGCACACAGCTGAACTACCTCCCAGACGTGATCACATTTTCATTAACCTTAACTCCTCATCTGCATCTAAACCCAAACACTCCTCCATGCTCAAATGTCCCACATAGAATTTACAGCATAGAAACAGCCACTTGACTCAAGTGTACCTGTGTGTACATTCTACACAAGCCCACTCTAATTACTTCTTTCCTCTATTCCCTTCTCCTTTGTGTATGCTTTAATCCACCCCTTAAATATACCAATGCCATGAGCCACCATTCTTATTGTTCTGTGTGCAAACAAAATCCTCCAAATTTCCTTGGGTGGGATTTTCCAGTTCTATCCACAGGTGGGATTTTCCAGTCCTACTGAAGGCAACATCCCCATGGCAAGTTCTCTGGTGGCGGGACGAGTGAGCGACACAAAATGCCATAGACATTGGTGGGACTGGAGGATCAATGGTGAGCCGCCTGCGCTGCTGGAAAATCCCATCCTTTGTTTTTATTTATTCCCAGGATATGAGTGTCACTGGCAATGCCAACATTGGGGCGGCACAATGGCACAGTGGTTGGCACTGCTACTTCACAGCGCCATGGACCCAGGTTCCATTCCCGGCTTGAGTCACTGGCTGTGTGGAGTTTGCACGTTCTCCCCGTGTCTGCATGGGTTTCCTCCAGGGGCTCCAGTTTCCTCCCACACTCCAAAGGTGTGCGGGTTAAGTGGATTAGCCATGCTAGGTTGCCACTTAGTGTCCCAAGATGTGTAGGTTAGGGGGATTAGTGGGTAAATACATGGGGTTATGGAGATAGGAGCTGGGTGGGATGCTCTGTCAGAGAATCAGTGCATCCCTGATGGGCCAAATGGCCTCCTTCTGTGCTGTAGGAGTCTATGATTCTATAATTTACTGTCTTACCCACCAATGAAACAGGTGGATTCCCGAGGAGATATTTTCATTTCCTCTGTCAGAAAGGTGTTTTTAAAGTTTATTTATTAGTGTCACAAGTAGGCTTACATTAACTCTGCAATGAAGTTACTATGAAAATCCCCTAGTTGCCACACTCCAGCGCTTGTTCGGGTTCAGTGAGGGAGAATTTAGCATGGCCAATGCACCTAACCAGCACATCTTTCGGACTGTGGGAGGAAACCAGATAACCCAGTGGAAAACCACGCAGACATGGGGAGAGCGTGTTGACTCCACACAGACAGTACCCAAGCTGGGAATTGAACCTGGGTCCCTAGTGCTGTGAGGCAGCAGTGCTGACCACTGTGCCACCATGTGGTACACAGAGCTAAAATGGTGGCTGTGGGGTTACCACTCCATTCCCACTTTACTCTTCCATTTTTCCCAGGCCTTCTTCTGGTGCCCACCTGATCCAGGCAGGAGTCTCATTAGTCTACAATATGCTGTCAGTAATGTGCCAAAGCCCATCTTCTGGTCACTGGTGCTGAAAGGGCGAGGGGGTGTCGGTACTGGTGCAGCCTGGTCTACCTGACATGCCATCAGTGGTGCGAGCACCACACAGGGGCAGAGTTTCTTTTGGAAATGTATTGATGGCAGAAATGACAGGAAGAAAATTATTAAAAGAAACAGGCCGGACATAGTTTGAAAACTTCTATCAGCTTTTTTTGCATGTTTAACTCTACCTGCCTGCGTGCTCAATGGTTAGAAACATTGACATGAGCTTCCGGTATCTGTTGACTGGTGATATTCATTCTGCTTTTCTTTACTTTCAATTTTCTTAATTTTATTTGTTCCTTTCCTGTTTTGTTGGTCCAAGTACTTCATCATTTATCTCTCCATCTGTGCTTCTCTATTTCTAATGTTTCATTTTTGATTTTCTTTTCTCTTTGTGCTCTCACACTCTTTCTCAGATTGTCCCTCACATCCCCTCATTAGCCTTTGTGTGACCCCAGTGTCTAAAATGCTGGATGGATTTGGCTAGATTCACTGAGCAGTTTGCTTGGTACAAGCAGCACAATGAGCAGCATGGTCTTTGGTTCATTCTGTTCTGTGGCAGTGGTTGCAGCCATCAATTACAGTGTGTACTGTTTCTGGGTATTTCAACAGCACTGCCCTGAACTACAGACGTCCCCAAGTGGCAGACCACACCACAACAAAAAACAATTAGCAGGGGCAATACTGTGTAAAACTACCAGGTACTTGTGGGGAATTGTTCATTTTGGAGAAAATTGAACTATACTGCAGATGGCAATATAAAATAACAAGCTGGTGGGGGTCATCTTTACAGACTGAAAATGTAACAAAATATACCTCTGGTCTTTGAAGCATTCTCATATTCCTCACTTGAGCAAGTGTCACTGGGGGCAGTGCGGTGTGGGTTGAAAGATAAAAAGTGGGAAATGTGGTTATAGAGAATGAGTGTTGTATCTCTGATAGCTGAATCTGCTGTCATTGTCATCAGTTTGAATACGAGCAGTTTAAAACATTATCGACAACTCAGTTACATCTCCTGTTTTTGCATTCCCTTCCAGAAATACCATCCCACACCACAAAGCTAAGTTCCCTAAAATCAGCAAGTGCTTATTTTTAATCCCTGCATGTACAACTTGAGTAGAATCCATTTTTATTCCAGATTTTAAACAGTGACTTCAAGAGTGTGTTGTAAAACAAGGGTTTAATTTCAGCTCACTTACAGTTGCTTGCTGCTATGCTCCAACTCCCTCAATTATAACATACATAATTACATACAGCAGTCGTTTCAAATCATTGAGCCCTATAAATGTCATTCTTTAACAGGCCAACCCTGATTTATTTTTGTCTCAGGGAAATCAGTTGGGTTGACTTCTGACACAATGAGAAGGAAGACAAGTGCAAGTCCTGCCTCACATTTTCATGCATCTAATTCTCACCATTCGTTTTAAGTTGATTTACAGGGAGCAGCACAATCCTTTGCCACTTCTCGTAACTCACAGTCAACTCAGAGTCACAAATTGCAAGTCTCACTATTAAAGAGGAAGTCTCAGCGTCTGCCCTCCTAAAAACTCAAAACATTGCAAGCAATCAGCATTAACTAATTCTTTCCTCCCACCTCAGCTCAAATTTTAAGTCTCTTTGTTGAACAATCTAAGTGCTGATGGTACTTCCATGTTACTAGTCTTCCATGTTGGGATGGTTGGAGTTATTAAATCCAAGTTGTTCTCATTACTTCAGCTGTGTACATTAATCCCAAGAGTGCCGAAAGATCTAGGGAAATTCCCACCTCTCTGGGTGACTGGTTTTGTTTTCAGCTCAGATGGTGAGATGCTGAAACAAATAACAATGCCTTTAACCCAGCTTGTGACCAATGTAGAGTTTGGTAGCTAAACAATTGTTAGATTTGGGTATTTATTCAATGTGATGCTGTTGCACTTGTTAGTACTTTATTTTCTTCAAGTTCCCAGGGTAAAAGAAAATACGTTCTACTATACTTCAGGTCCATCGTGCTTTCTTGGTTATGTTGGTCTCTTCTGGTTGGTCCCAGCTTCTTTCTGGGACATGGTTTACTGGCATTGGTGCTGACACCTAGCTGGGCTCTGACTCAATATCTCCAGTGCCAATTGAATCACAACCCAGCAATAAGTCAGCTCCAACACTACTCCAGAAAGGAGTCAGCACCAATATTAGTGTCACCATACCCCATCAATAAATCAGCATGGAAACTAGGGGAACAGGGGAGATGATGGCCTAGTGATAATATCGCTAAACTACTAATCCAGAAACTCAGCTAATGTTCTGGGGACCCAAATTCGAATCCCACCGTGGCAGATGGTAGAATTTGAATTCAATGAAAAATATCTGGTATTAAGAATCTACGGATGACCATGAAACCATTGTCGATTGTCAGAAAAACCCATCTGGCTCACTAATGTCCTTTGGGGAAGGAAATCTGCTATCCTTACCTGGTCTGGCCTTCATGTGCCTCCAGAGCCACAGCAATGTGGTTGACTCTCAACTGCCCTCGGGCAACTAGGGATGGGCAATAAATACTGGCCAGCCAGCGATACCCACGACTGAATTAAAAAAAACATACCCCAGAAAGAGCCAGTGCCAACACAAGTGTTACCATGCCCCAGCATTAAGTCAACTCTAACATTAATGGAATTATAACCAAAAGTTGTCAGTGCCTGTCCAGCCCTTGCTGTCATATATAAGCGTACTTCTACTTGGAGTCAGAGAATGGTGAGTAGAAGTGGAAACACAAGATAATTTTCTTCTACCTTGCACCAGAGATTGCAGATCAATTGTAGAAACCTCATTGCTATTTATTTGAAGCCAGCTAACAACAGACAGAAGAGGACTGAATAGTTTTCTTCTTGGTCTGTACAGCTCAGGTATTCATTTGATAAAGTCACTGGAACATAGTTGATGTTTATTTAAAATGGTTGCCTGTTTGAACAGTGGAAGAAGGCAATTCTTACCAGTAGCCGTCCAGAACAGAAACTGGGAAATGTGGACTGGATGAAGGGATGTATGATGTGGAGATGCCGGCGTTGGACTGGGGTAAACACAGTAAGAAGTTTAACAACACCAGGTTAAAGTCCAACAGGTTTATTTGGTAGCAAAAGCCACACAAGCTTTCGAGGCTCTGAGCCCCTTCTTCAGGTGAGTGAGCCCACTCACCTGAAGAAGGGGCTCAGAGCCTCGAAAGCTTGTGTGGCTTTTGCTACCAAATAAACCTGTTGGACTTTAACCTGGTGTTGTTAAACTTCTTACTGTGAAGGGATGTAGGCAGCACAGTGCAGTTTCATGCTGTACATGGTCTCTGGTTTAGAACTGAAGTAACCTCAGTCACCATATTGATCAACAGAGTGCATGGCCTCACAGAATTCCCAAGGGGCAATATTTTTGGAGAAAGCTGGAGGTGAGAAAGAGAAAGGTTGAAAATAAGTTAATGGAAATGGAAACAGAAAACCATTTGTTGCATTTTGAGGGAGATCATTGTTTTAAAAAATGATTATTTGGAAATGGGTAATTTGTGAGTTGCGCAGCCGAGGTAACATCAAAGTCTAAAATATTTAATTCAGGCAATTCAATACTCACTAAACTTCAAAGCCACCACAAAGTAAATGAAATGGAGTGTTACAATAAAGCTATCAGACATAAGGAATATCTGTATTACTGTTAACTGGGAACACATTTGTTTTTAAAACAAATACAAATGCTTCATTCCTGACCTTGTCTTCTCCCATTCTCTCTTTCATTCTCGTCCTATTGTAGGAAAAGTAAAATAATAAGTTTATTTTGTTTTTTTCCAGTTTAATATAACTTGTCCTATCTTTTCCTTTTCTCCAACCCTTTAGAAATCAGTGTCAAAAGCTTTCTCTTTTCTGTTTTCCATCTCACCTGACTCTCATCCTTTAGTTTAAGAAGGGAAAGTGTAATACTGACCTCTGTTTGGTTGAAAATTGCCTTCAATCATCTTTCTTTCTCGTGCAACATGAAGACTGCTTGGTTGATTGACACGGTCATGTCGTAGATGCAATCAAGTCAGACTTTACTCATCTGTATGTGTCAAAACAGCAAGAGGATAGCAGCCATCAGTCTCTGGAGCCAGACAAGACCAGAGAAGGAAATTAGTCAACAGTGCTTGAAAGATTTAATTCAATTCTCTGACAGTGAAGAACTGAGTAATTCTATTCCTTGGATTATGTCATTGGCTTTCATCAGTTAAATCAAAGTATGCAGGCATAACAAGCAAAATGCAATATCATCTTCTACTCATCTTGAGTGGCTGAATTTTTGAAAAGGGGATTCCTATTTGAACTGTAACTGAGTAGAAAGTGGACAGGAACAGGAGCAGGCTGTCCAGTATCTCTAACCTGTTCCATCTCTCAATTAGATCACGACTGATGGGTATCTTAACTCTATTTGCCTGCTTTGTTCTCCATGACCCTTATTATCATTGCCTAGCAGAAAAAGTCAGGAACATCAAAGGCCAGACAGTCATTGGAGAAATGACCCTAGTGTTAAAATTTTATATTTGCCATCTATGTTATTTCTTGATAACGAACAGTTTATTTTTCAGCAAACTCGCTGCATCGTCCTCACAGTTTCTAATCCTTTTTGGAAGTATGATTTGATTTTGATTTGATTTGATTTATTATTGTCACATGTATTAGTATACTGTGAAAGGTATTGTTTCTTGCACGCTATACAGACAGACAAAACATACCGTTCATAGAGAAGGAAAGGAGAGAGTACTGAATGTAGTGTTACAGTCATAGCTGGGGTGTAGAGAAAGATCAATTTAGTGCAAGGTAGGTCCATTCAAAAGTCTGACAGCAGCAGGGAAGAAACTGTCCTTGAGTCGGTTGGTACATGACCTCAGACTTTTGTATTTTTTCCCCAATGGAAGAAGGTGGAAGAGAGCATGTCTGGGGTGCGTGGCGTCCTTAATAATGCTGGCTGCTTTTCCGAGGCAGTGGAAAGTGCCGTCAGAGTCGATGGATGGGAGGCTGGTTTGCGTGATGGATTGGGCTACATTCACGATCTGTAACACATCAAGCAAGTCATGTCAGCGACAGCACCCAGCACTCGCTTCTGTTTGAATTGTCAGCAAAAACCAGCTGATGCTTTGATTCTGCAGAACATTGTCCTTCCTCCCCAGTTGCTGACCCAAATTCCATCCTCCAGAAGGTATGAGCAGTCCAACTGCAAATAAAAACGAATGAAACCAAATTAAAGCTGCCTCAACCAACCCCAGTTTCATATCATAGAAAATACTGAATACACAATTCTGGCTACGAGGCAATAACCTTTTCTCAGAATTCAGATGATGGGTTATCATATCATCTGAAATGTCTGTTTATAGTATCTGGATGCCCAAGAAGGGAAAACCCAAAATTAAAATTTCAGAAAGATAGCACGATTAAGACCTGATTTCAATCAACACAAGGAGTTGGTGAGTATGAATTTATTCAAAGTTTACCATAGTGATTCAGAGTCCTTTTTAAAAGAACATTTACGTGATCAGCCTTTGTGTTCAATATGCCTTTCACATGTTTCTCATGTTCATGCACAGAGTAAAAAAATTAGCCCCAAAAATCACCCGACATTCCAATTAAATTCTGGAAAGAGAATAGAGAATGATGGATCACGCAATATATTTCCTTAATCTTAGATATTGTGCAGGGCTTGTAAATGCACTTCATAGACCACATTTCTGAAATACTGGCCTAGAAATTGGATTGATCTATGTGCTGTAATGGTGCCCTTGGGCCATGTCTATTCCAGAATCCTGCTTGGCATTTCCAGGCAGCTCATCAGTGGAGACAGATTTGAATTTCAGACACTGTGTAGCTGGTATCAGCTCTCAGAAGAGGGGGTTAAGGAATTAGGAGGGTGGGGGAGGCACCTATTAGTGGGTGGGGGTTGGAGCTAGTGGGGATGTGGGCCCAGACAGCAACTGGAAGAGATAAGTAGACAGTGATTGAGAGGGAAGGGCAAGTGGTTAGCCCTGGTTTAAATGTGTAGCTAGGGGAAGTACTCCATATTCAACAACAACTTGTAATTATATTTCATCCTCAAGGTACCAAGCCATGTAAGGTGACATTAGGATTGATAACCAAAAGCTTGGTTGAAGAGGTAGGTTTTAAGGAGCATCTTAAGGAGAGAGTGGCAAACATTTTTTTAAAAGCTTGTAGTTGTAGCAGTGGCCTGAAGCAGTCACTACTGGTTAGGCTACATATCGGTCTGAAGTTCTCTGAATGCAGTCGATCAGACATTGGCTGGCTTGAGGTCAAAACCATTTAGTGCACCACATAAGTATTTTGGTCCCTTATTTGTATCTGCAAAAAGCCTTACATCTATTTTAATTAAGCACCAAACCTGGGCACTACTTTTGAGGCCTATGCCAATATGTCAGTTGATGAACTGTCAGCTCAGACTAGCAAAGGTCAGAAAATGCTGGTAGAATTGGTTTATAGGCTTCCTAATGTGTAGAAGATGAGTTTGTGGAGTGCTTCTGTGATAGCTTCCTGTAATAATACATTGTGGAACCAACAATTTTAAATCTAGTATTGTGCAATGAGGCAGGTTAATTAGTAATCTCATAGAAAAAAACATCCACTGGGAAAAAGTGATCATAATATAAGTGAATTTTATAGTATGTTTGAGAGTGGCATACTCCAGTCCCAAACAAGAATATTAAAATTAAACAAAGTCAATTACATAGGTATGAGGGGAAAGCTGACTAAGGGCAAGATTCTCTGGCCTCCTCTCAGTGTTTATCTCAGCAGCAGGAGGCGGTGCACTGTTCATTGGTGGCAGGACCTTCTGGTCTCACCGCCATTAATGGAAATTCCCATTGAAGCCACCCCACACGGCCGGGAAATCCATGGCAAGGGCTGCACCGCCGACAGGACCAGAGAATCCCGTTGGCGTGAACGGCTAGAGAATTCTGGCCTAAAGTTGGTTGGGTAAATAAACCAAAATGTATGGCAGCTAATAAACAATGCCAAACAATTTTAAAAATTCAAAATATTCAACAAAATACATTCTGTTAAAAACAAAAATTCAGCAAGAAAGATCCATCTGTGGCTTGCTGAGGAAGTTTTATATAGTATTACATTAAAAGAATAGGCTTATAATGTTGCAACTAACAGTAAGTCTGAGGATTGGGAATGTGTTAAAAATGGCAAAAGGCCACCAAATATTTGATAAGATTGGAAAACATAATATGAGAGTAAGTTAGCCAGGAACATTATATCAGATTGTAAGAGCTTTTACAAGTATATGTGGAGGTCCTTGTGAGTAGTGTTCCTGCCTGTGCGTCAAAAGTTCTGGGTTCAAGTCCCACTCCAGGACTTGATGGCCAAGGAAGGTGCATTCATAATGCGGCCAAGCAGGTTGAGTGTATACCTGAAAATTCTTCCAATATGGCATTGGCTGACAATAAGAGTAGGAGAGACTCCTGGCCATCCACGCTTGATGTGGAGTGGCACTCCTCAACCTATAAGCCTCTGGTAACTGTTATGGAGGTTGATCCCCCTCTGAAAACTAACACCTAACCACTCAAAGAGGAGTACCTCACCTCATAATCTGTTAAAGTGAGTGTGAAGTGGTACGATCTGCTCTTCAGCAACATTTTGTGGTTAGATCAAAATAATTATCTTATACTCTAACAAGAAAATCAACAAATAACACTTTATTTATCTAACTAACAGTGAAGGTTGACTAAACTACTAAGAAACCGAATAAAACACTATTCTAATGGAATGCTATTGAGATAAATACAATTCCCACTATTAACAAAAGAATAGAATTTTTTAGTCACTCTCTAAATTACAACCAGGTTTGTTATCTTCCGAAATCTTCCGTCTTCTTTCTTTTGTCTGGAACCTCGGTCTTTTTTTGCTATCTTCACTATCGAGATAAGGCTTTCTTTTAAGACATAAATGCAGTTTTGAGAGCCAGCCAGTCTCTCTCTCTCTCTGAGAGCTGAACTAAGCTGTCATTCAGCAGGTGGCATTTTTCCATTTGTCTCACTGCTCCCCACCTCATATACCCCTGATGACATCTCAATATTTCCCACAATAGGTTTGGTTCTCAGGTTACCAAAACATCAATTTCAAATCTAATGGGTTGCTGGTAGCTAAGTGCCTAATTTAAACTGAGTGGGCAAAATTCAAAAACAGCCTGTTGCCTTGGCAAAACTACTCTCTGGTCTTTGATACAATATTTCACTTTGGACTCTCTGGGTACTTGCATTTAAAAAAAAACTTTGTTGGGGTCAGAGTCCATTGAGGTCCCTGCCCCAACCTCCAGGGGGACACCTCAATAGACTCTGACCCCACCAGCGAGGAGATCACATTGGTCCCTCTTGATGGAGACCAACTTTAATCCCTGCTGGTGGGAACGTTTCCCATTGGCGGCAGGGGGGCAGTATTTGCGAGCCCAGACAATATCGTCCTGGGCTTGTTAATGACATGGAAATTAAGATTTCGATATGGTAATCAGCCTCACACTCATTTCCGGCACGAGGCTGATTGCGTTGTAAAAAAGGGCCTGGGAAAGTCGCGATTGGCCAGTCGTAACCCTGCTACAGGTCCCCCGCTGACATTTCCTGGCCCACTGTGCTACTCGAGCAGCGCAGTGGACAGGGAAATTCATGCTCTTTGGGTGGAATTTTACCAGTCCATCCTGCCCATCGATCGGCAGAACAGGCCCATAAGATTGCCCGAGAGCCGAGAAATCAGGGTCATGCCCGATTTCTTGGCTCTCACGATCTTACCGGAATCGGATTTCCGGTGAGGTAAGCCTCTCGTCTTTCCAGCGAAAGGCTGAATAAATTCTTTACATTTATTCTAATTTTCATTTCCATCTGTTTAGCGAGCCTGGTTCTCAATTGTCCAGGCGCATTTGCCTTTGCGGCCTTGCTGGGAGAGGTTCTTTCCAGCGAGGAAAACACCTGCTCCCCATGAATGGGGAACAGTCGTGTTGGCCTTGCTGGTAGAACTGGAGGCCATTGAGGCCGTCCTGGGAGGGGGAGGGCGAGAGGGATGCCCCTTGGGCAATGCCAGCCTGCCACCTTGGCAATGCCCACTGGGCACCTTGGCACTGCCTTATTTTGGGCAGTGTGGGGCTCGTGATTGGCTGCAGGCCCCTGCGATTGTGGGGAATGGGGTCTATGTTGAGGCTGGCTGCAACAGCAGAGGTCTGACAGCTCGCTCTGTCAGGTCTCTGCTGTTGGAATAATGCATGTGTAGACACAGAGGTCTTCACATGTGAAATAGCTCCCTCCGCTGCTGGCTGGTGATTTAAGCCCCACCCACTGCCTGGGATGGTAATGGTCTATCCATTTCTCCCAGAAATGGTCTATTCCATTTTTTCAATGTCTTGGTCCATAAGATTGGGAGTAAAAACACAGCCGAGAAAAGGTGGGGCGGGGGGGTGGTGTGCGATTCTCCAAGCCCGCTGTGCTGTTTCTGCAACACAGCAGGACGGGAAACTCAGGCGGAGGCAATTTTGCAGGCTTCCTGCGGGTGCCATGGCCCCCACGTGGCTCCAGCAGCTGGTTTTCCGTTGCCGTCAGCTCCACGCCAGAAATCGGCACAGAGCTGCATAATTCATGCAAATGTTCATTTCCATAAGATTTAATGTCTTTAGAGAGATCAGGACAGAATTCTCCGAGCCTGCTAGCCTCTCCACCAACCCCCGCCCCTCCCAACCAGGAGTGGTTCACTCCAGCAGGGTTTAGCGTCGCTGGAGTGAAGGGAGGGACAAGGGGCAATCAAGGCCCCACAGAGGGTCGATGCTGGGGGAGTGCCCCTTGGGCATTGCCACCTTGGCAGTGCCAGTCTGGGCCCTCTGGCACTGCCCAAGGAACAAAGTGCCAATGCCCAGGGTGCCAAGGGGGTGGGGCCTATTGGGGTGGGACCTGATTGGGGGGTCTCTGGGGGGCTATTGGTGGGGGTGAGAGTTCCTCTGCCACTCTGTATTTGGGCTGAGCGACTGAAGGAGGAAGGCCAGTGATCGGGGCTGGCCATCAGGATGGGCGGGGGGTCAGTCTGCTGGGGCTGCAGGGCAGCATCGGGGCTGCGGGACTCCAGGGGTTGGGGGTATCAGGACTACCGGGGGAGGGTGTCGGGACTGCTGGGGGGTGGGGGGGGATCAGGAAATTGGGAGATCGGGGGTGCGGCTGGGGGGGATATCGAGGTGGGCTGGGCACAGGGGTGGCAGGGTCAAGGCTGGCCCGAGTGTGTTCAGAGGGCCAGCGATCGGGCCGTAGGGGCGTGGGAGGGCCAGCGATGCAGGGTCATGGGGCTGGCTAGCGATTGAGCTGACCAGTGATCGGGAGGCCGGCAGTGTGAGGCTATTGCTCATGTGCTGATCTCGGCGCTGACAGATCTGCGCATATGCAGTGGCCTGCTCAGTGCTACGCAGAGCAGAGAAAAAGTATTGGAGAAATTAAGGGCATTAAGTACAACAGGTCCCCAGAACCTTATGGCCTATATATTAAGGCTCTAAAAGAAGTAGTTGCAGGGAATGTAGATGCTCTGGCAATGATTTTCCAAAGTTCCTTAAATTCTAGAAAGATCCCAGCAGATTGGAAGTTACCAGGTGTATCTCTGCTATTCAAGAGAGAGAATAAAGGGGGCTCAGGCCAATCAGCTTGATATTCGTACTGGAAAGGTGTTGCAATCTATTATTAAGAATGTCTTAACAGTGCACTTAAAAAATCATAATATGATAACTCAGTCAACAGTATGAAAGGAAATGTGTGTTTGTCAAATTCACTAGAGTTTTTTGTGGGTTTAACCAATGGGGTGGATTAGGTACACTTGAATTTTCCAAAAGCATTGATAACATGCCACAAATAAGTTAAGAATTCAGAATTTGGTTAATATATTAGCATGGTTAACAGACAGGAAGTGAAGCGTAGGGTTAAACAGGACAATTTCAAGTTAGTTAGCTGTGACCAGGGAGTACTAAAAGGATCAGTGCCTGAACCTCAGCTATTTACAATCTTTACTTAAGGGTTAGACGAAGAGTCATATATCTAAAGTTTCTGATGACACAAAGCTACGTGGGAATATAAGTGGGAGGAGGACAGAAAGAGTCTGTAAAGGGATATAGACGGGTTAAATGAGAGGGAGTATGACATGGGGATGTGTGAGATAATTCAGTGGGGGTAGTAAAAATAGAAAAATAGATTTTTTTTAAAGGGCGCGAAACCTGTAAATGTTGATGTTCAGAGGGACTTGGTTGTGCTTATACAAGGAAAACAGAAAGCGAGCATGCAGACACAGCAAACAATCAGGAACGCAAATGACATGTTGCTCTTTATTGTGAGAGGATTGTCGGACAAGGATAAGGAAGTCTCGCTACGATTGTACCGGGCTTTAGCAAGACCACACATGGAATTCTGTTCACAACTTTGCTTTCCATATACTTGCATTGGAGGCAGCACAGTGAAAGTTCACTAGATTGGTCCCTGAGATGAGAGAGCTTTTCTGTGATGAGGGGTTGAGTAAATTGGGTCTGATCTCTCTGTAGTTTAGAAGAACATGGAGGTGATCTCACTGAAACATACAAGATTCTGGAGGGGCTTGGCAGGGTGGCACTGAGACAGTGGGTGGAATTGTCCCAAAATTGCACAGACCAGTCACACTGATCGGTTGGATCAGCCGAGAAAATTAACTGGATTCACAAATGCCGTTTCCCATGTGATTAGCTGGCACTTTGTGCCATTTCCAATGACTGGTGAGGATCTCTCAGCCAGCTGGAGGGGCAGGGGCTGAACACGCTGGCAAGGCCGAGATTCTGAGATGCGGGGCGCCAATTTTAAAGGGTGCCACAATCCCAGTTACAGTAAAGCCTCCACTCCTTTTCACCTGCCCGTCCACATCAGGATCACCCTGACAGACAAGAGGAACATCCCCCAACCCCCCAAATGCAGAAGGGCAACTCCCCGAGCACCATGCAAAGATCAGAGCACCGCCTCCCCCTTTCCCGCTCCCCCCCAATACCATGCAAGCGTCAGAGTGACCCAATTGCCTCCCACCCCCTGCAGCATCGGAGTACCCCCCCCCTCTCAATCTTACCCACTCCCAATCTCTGGCCCCGACCCCAATGCATACACAGCCCCCCCATCAACTATCACAGCCCCCCCACCCCACACACATAAGGGGAGCCCCTCCGAGAGCACTTCCAGGATGCCAGGATCAGTGCCAGGGTACTGCCCAGCCATGTCCCTCACCACCCATGAGCTATACTCACCTCTGTGTGCCCTGGCGTGGTCATCATGACTGGTTCCTGTTTTTGAAAACCAATAGTGATTCGCACTGACGTGATGTCGTACTGATTGGGTGGGAGGATAAGGCGTAGATGGATGTTCGGATGTTATGGCATCAAGGCCAGTAAGTAGATGTTAATGTATTTGAAATTATGGATCACGTCACCGGCAGAGTGGGGGGGGTGGGTGGTGGTAGTGAGATGTGGGAAAGATCTTAAACTGGGATCCTGTTGGCACAAATCCCATTATGGCTCTCTTATGAGATTTAGCGGTCATAATGGGATTTGTGCCCATAGTAAAAGGGCTCGCTAGATTCCATCCAGTGTTTCCACAGGCCGGGGAAATCTAGAGCAGTGGGAGCATGTCTCAGGGTAAGGGGACAATGATTGAGATGAGGAGAAATTTCTTTACGCAACAGATTATGAATCTTTGGAATTCTCTATTTCATAGGCTCGTGCCTACTCCATCATTGATATATTTAAGGTTGAGAAAGATTTTTGGTCTCAGGGAATAGGGGGTAACAGAGCTGAGGCCAAAGATCAACCATGATCATTTTGAATGGTGGAGCAAGCTCGAGGGACCACCTGGCCCACGACTGCTACTTTTTTTCTATTCTTATAGCCACTAAGGATAAGCATCAAGATGACTAGTTTAATATTTGTTACTTGTGCCATGTTGCTATTGTGCCAGCGTGTCAACCAAGGAGATCAGGGCTGACTAGGGGGTGGAACCCAGGGGGTGGCGTGGGGAAATCCTAGAGGCCAGCGATGGGGGGTTGCGGGGCTGCGGGGCTGGCCAGTGACCGGGAAGGCCAGCAATCGGGAGGCCGGCAATGGCCGGGGGAGGGGGGGGGGCACTACGCATGCGTCGATCTCTTCTCTGGCAGAACGGCGCATGCGCAGTGGATTGCTCAGCGCTATGCTGCCAGCCTCTCAGGCGGGAATAGGCTCTGCCCCCTACTTATCAGAGTGAATTCTGTTGAGGCACTCTGCAGTGCTCAGAGCATCGGAGATTCGCTCTGGTAAGTACGCTAAAAAAAACCGATGGGATTTACTCCCATTTTCCCTCACCTTGGGAACTTAGACTTTTTTTGGGGGAATCCCAGCCATAGAGTCTCCCATTTTAGAACATAGATAGAACATAGAAAAAATACAGCACAAACAGACCCTTCGGCCCACAAGTTGCGCCTGTCATGTCCCTACCTACCTAGGCTTATATATAGGCTTACCTATAACCCTCAATCCTATTAAGTCCCATGTACTCATCCAGAAGTCTCTTAAAAGACCCTATCGAGTTTGCCTCCACCACCACTGACGGCAGCCAATTCCACTCACCCACCACCTTCTGAGTGAAAAACTTACCCCTGACATCTCCTCTGTACCTACTCCCCAGCACCTTAAACCTCCGAGAAAAAGCCTCCGAGAATCCACCCGATCTATACCTCTCAACATCTTGTACACCTCTATCAGGTCATCTCTCATCCTTCGTCTCTCCAAAGAGAAAAGACCGAGCTCCCTCAGCCTATCCTCATAAGGCATGCCAACCAATCCAGGCAACATCCTTGTAAATCTTCTCTGCACCCTTTCAATCATTTCCACATCCCTCCTGTAATGAGGCGACCAGAACTGAGCACAGTACTCCAAGTGGGGTCTGACGAGGGTCTTATAAAGCTGCATCATTATCTCCCGACTCCGAAACTCAATGCCTCAATTGATGAAGGCCAGCACACCATATGCCTTCTTAACCACCTCCTCTACCTGCGAGGCCGATTTAAGAGTCCTATGGACCCGGACCCCAAGGTCCTTCTGATCCTCTACACTGCTAAGAGTCTTACCCTTGATATTATACTCCTTCATCCCATTTGACCTGCCAAAATGGACCACTACACATTTATCCAGGTTGAAGTCCATCTGCCACTTCTCTGCCCAGTCTTGCATCCTATCTATGTCATGCTGCAGCTTCTGACATCCCTCCAACCTATCCACAACACCACCAACCTTCGTGTCGTCGGCAAACCTACCAACCCATCCCTCCACTTCCTCATCCAGGTCATTTATGAAAATGACAAACAGCAAAGGTCCCAGAACAGATCCCTGGGGCACTCCATTGGTGACCAACCTCCATTCAGAAAAAGACCCGTCTACAACCACTCTCTGCCTTCTGCAGGCAAGCCAGTTCTGAATCCACAAGGCAACAGCCCCTTGGATCCCATGCCCTCTCACTTTCTCGAGAAGTCTTGCATGGGGGACCTTATCGAACGCCTTGCTGAAGTCCATGTAAACCACATCTACCGCTTTTCCTTCGTCAATGTGTTTAGTCACATTTTCAAAGAACTCCACCAGGCTCGTAAGGCACGATTTGCCTTTAACAAAGCCGTGCTGACTACTTTTAAGCATACTAAACTTCTCTAAATGTTCATAAATCCTGTCCCTCAGGATCTTCTCCATCAACTTACCAACCACTGAGGTTAGGC
Organism: Mustelus asterias; assembly: GCF_964213995.1. Taxonomy (NCBI): domain Eukaryota; kingdom Metazoa; phylum Chordata; class Chondrichthyes; order Carcharhiniformes; family Triakidae; genus Mustelus; species Mustelus asterias. The sequence continues at coordinate 93,294,387 of NC_135814.1, forward strand.
TCACCGGTCGGTAATTTCCTGGGCTATCCCTATTCCCTTTATTGAATATAGGAACCACATCCGCAATCCTCCAATCCTCCGGAACCTCTCCTGTCTCCATCGACGACGTAAAGATAATCGCCAGAGGCTCTGAAATCTTTTCCCTCGCCTCCCACAGTAACCTGGAGTACATCCCATCCGGTCCCGGCGACTTATCTGTCTTGATGCTATTCAAAATTTCCAACACATCCTCTTTCTTAATGTCCACATACTCAATCTTTTCAGTCCGCCTCAATCCTGTAGTACAACCACCCAGGTCTTTTTCCATCGTGAATACCGAGGTAAAATATTCATTAAGCACCTCTGCTATTTCTTCCGGATCTGTACAGACTTTCTCACCTTCACCTTTTATAGGTCCTATTCCTTCACATCTCATCCTTTAGATGGAGATGAGGAGAAATCTTTTGTCTCAGAGGATCGTGAGTCTTTGGAACTCTTCCCAAGGCTGGTGGAGACAGCATCATCAAATATTTTTGAAGGCAAAGCTATAGAGATTCTTGACCAACAAGGAAGTCAGAGGTTATCAGGGAGCGAGGGGCAGGGTTGCGGCAGGGGAGGGGGGGGGGTGGGTTGGTGGTGTGGCAGGGGGGAGCTGGTGGGGGAAAGATGAGAATGTGGCATTAAGGCCATAATCAGATTAGCCATGATCTTATTTAATGAAGGGGCCAAATGGCCCAGTCCTGCTCCTAATTTGTGTGTTCGTAAAGAGAGAACTGGCTAAACTGTCATCAAAGAGGGTAGAAGTCAGATGAAAACATATTAGGTGACTTTAATAAGTAGTTTTTATGCTGGGCTGGTTGAGTCCAATACCAGAGAAATGAGCTTGTTTGGTCAATTAGCTGTTTCATATCCATGACTTTTAGCTTAACTCACTGAATATGCAAAAAAATTAAAAGATAGTTGTGCATAGATAATAGAGCAGTCATCACAACCCATAACAACAGGCACTTGGGGCGGATTTTCCAGCCGCACTTGCCCCAAGGTCAGAAAATCCCACCCCGGTTCAATGGACCTTTACATGTCTGCCAAACTTTCTGTCCCGCCCACTACAATTCCCATGGTGGGCAGGAAGAGAAAATTCTGCCCTTGGTCTGAAAACTGCTGATGATGTCAGATAATGTCCTTCCCTCAATTGATTATCCAATTGGAGGGTGAAAGTGTGAATAAATACTTTTTAACCTGCATCATGGCAGATTGTTGGCTCAGTGATAGCACTTTCACCTCCAGGTCAGAAGACTGTGGGTTCAGGTCCCCACATTTTTGAGCACATTTTTTTTATTCATTCGTGGGACATGGGCGTCGCTGGCTTGCCAGCGTTTATTGCCCATCCCTAGTTGCCCTTGAGAAGGTGGTGATGAGCTACCTTCCTGAATCGCTGCAGTCTATGTGCTGTGGGTTGACCCATAATGCCGTTGGGGAGAGAATTCCAGGATTTTGACCCAGCGACTGCGAAAGAACGATGATATATTTCCAAGTCAGGGCGGTGAGTGGCTTGGAGGAGAACTTGCAGGTGGTGGTGTCCCCACGTATCTATTGCCCTTGTCCTTCTAGGTGGAAGCAATCGTGGGTTTGGAAGGTGCTGTCTAAGCATCTTCGGTGAATTTCTGCAGTGCATCTTGTAGATAGTACACACTGCTGCTACTGATTGTCGGTGGTGGAGGGAGTGGATGTTTGTAGATGTGGTGCTAATCAAGATGCACTGCGGCAATTCACCAAAGATCCTTAGACAGCACCTTCCAAACCCAGGACCACTTCCATCTAAAAGGACAAGGGCAGCAGATACATGGGAACACCACCACCTGCAAGTTCCCCTCCAAGCCACTCACCATCCTGACTTGGAAATATATCGCTGTTCCTTCACAGTCACTGGGTCAAAATCCTGGAATTCCCTACCTGACGGCATTGTGGGTCAACCTACAGCACATAGACTGCAGCGATTCAAGAAGGCAGCTCCCGAGCACCTTCTAAAGGGCAACTAGGGATGGGCAACAAATGCTGACTAGCCAGCAATGCTCATGTCCCACAAATGAATAAAAAAAATCAAATGGGCTGCTTTGTCATGAATGGTATCATCTTGAGAGTTGTTGGAGCTGCATCCATCCAGGCAAGTGCAGAGTATTCCATTGTACTCCTGACTTGTGCCTTGTAGATGGTGGATAGGCTTTGGGGAGTCAGGAGGTGAGTTAGTCACCGCAGTATTTCTAGCTTCTGATCTGCTCTTATAGCCACTGTGCTTACGTGGCAAGTCCAGTTTAGTTTCTGGTCAATGATAACCCCAAGAATGTTGACGGTGGGGGATTCAGTGATGGTAACACCATTGAATGTCAAGAAGCTGTAGTTAGAGTGTCTCTTATTGGTGATGGCATTTGTATGGTTACTTGCCGCTTGTCAGCCCAAGCCTGGATATTGTCCAGATCTTATTGCATTCGAACATGGACTGCTTCAGTATCTGAAGAGTCACGAATGATGCTGAACATTGTGCAATCATCGGCCAACTTCCACACTTTTGACCTTATGATGGAGGGAAGGTCATCAATGAAGCAGCTGAAGATGATTGGGCCAAGGACACTTACTTGAGGGACTCCTGCAGAGGTGTCCTGGAGCTGAGATCTTCCACAACCGCAACTATCTTCCCATGTACCAGGTATGACTCCGACTAGCAGAGGGTTTGCCCCCTGATACTATTGATTCCAGTTTTGCTAGATATTCTAGATCAGTACAATACTGCATTGTCAGATGAGAAGTTGAACTGAGGCCCAGGCCGATCTGTTAGGTGAGCACAAAAGATTCTATGACACTATTCAAAGCGCAGGAGCATTCTTCAGCTTTCCTGGCGCTTAGCTAATGCTAGATCAAGGTCACATATCTTATTAGTGTTGAGGAGCTTGCTGTGTGCAAATTGGCTGCAGTCTGCCCACATTACAATATTGATTACATTTTAAAAGTATTTTGAGGGCATCCTGAGTATGTGAATTGTACAATTACAAAGTATTTTTCTATTCTCTTAGCAAAATGCACAATTAAAGTCAGTCACTTTCCTTTCTCTTTTAATGACTGGCAATGGATTAATTAGTTTTTTGGTGTTTACATTGAAAAGGAGAGTTAGAAATTTCTAGTAGCTTTTTGAGTCATTGGTAAAATATGTAGTAACTGGTGCCGAGGTGACTCAGTGATATATAATATCTGGTTTGTTAATTTTTGAAATGAATGATAGCCAACCACCAGTGTAGGAATGAACTGCATCTCATGCCACAGTCAGACATATGAAAGTGTGCTCTCTGCAAGCATTAGACGACATAAAATTAAAATTTTAAACATTATATTTTACTATCCTTTGTAAATATCTTTTCTCATTTATTTATTTGTTTCACAATCTTTTCCAGGCTCAAGCAGTTGAGGCATAAAAGTGTGTCAACATTCAAGATTAGTTTGGATAGGTGGATGAAGGAAATGGTATTAAAGAGATATGGGAAAAGGGTGTGATTGTGATTATTTGCTCATGTTGAGGGTAAACACTCAAACAGACTGGTTAGGCTGGATTGTCTGCTCCTGTGTTGCAGATTACAAATTTCTATCAGTTTACAATGTTACAATTTTTAATGCAAGGGATCAGTTAGATACTTTAATCAAGTTAAAGAGATGATAACTTGACTGGGAAACATCTTTTACTTTGTTTAAAGCATTTGTGACCATAACATGTACAATTCCATTAATAGCAAGTCATGAGCTCATTAAAAATGCAAACTTTCTTCATGCTCAAATGTATGTTGCATTTTAAGATATTACATGTGTCAACCTTAGATCAATAGGAGCATTCTTGCCTGAGTCATACGGTAGTAGATTCAAGTCTCTATCCACAGACGTAGGGTCGGATTTTCCCTATTGAGGTGGATAGTTTGAGACAGGAAATTTCTCAGCTCATTTTAAAATGTCTCATTAGACCTAATTTTCACTCTGTGGAGGAAGGTGCAGGACTGAGGTGACCACACCAACCCTGGAACCACATCCTAGACTGCCACTGGCGTGGGCGAGTGCCAAGCCCGACAGGCAGGTTAGAAGGTCCATCTAGGTTCTGTTGGAATTTGTTCAACTTGTTTCATAGAAATCATAGAAACCCTACAGTCAGAAGGAGGCCATTCGGCCCATCGAGTCTGCACCGACCACAATCCCACCCAGGCCCTACCCCCACATATTTACCCGCTAATCCCTCTAACCTACGCATCTCAGGACTCTAAGGGGCAATTTTTAACCTGGCCAATCAACCTAACCTGCACATCTTTGGACTGTGGGAGGAAACCGGAGCACCCGGAGGAAACCCACGCAGACACGAGGAGAATGTGCAAACTCCACACAGACAGTGACCCGAGCCAGGAATCGAACCCGGGACCCTGGAGCTGTGAAGCAGCAGTGCTAACCACTGTACTACCGTGCCACCCGATAAAAACAATTCGGCTTTCTAGCCATCAGTACCCTCCACATCCAACCCCCATGACCATTCTTTGCCACCCTGGCATCCATCGATCCCATCCTCCCATGCCCCCTCATACCCAACCCATACCACCTCCATAGTCACTCATCTAGTACTCACCATGGGCTGCCACCAGTAGCTGGGTGGAGATAAAAGAAATAAACTTCCATCAATCTAATACAGTTCTCACTCAGACACCTGATAGTGAAAAAAACTCCCATTAATGAAACCCATTCAAAGCCTTTAACTCTCAAGTGGTTAATGTTTAAAAAAGCAAATGAACTTCCATTCTGATGTCATATTAAAGACAATAAATAGCCTCTTTAAACTGTCAAACTGCAAACTCAGAACCCTCGCTAAGATAATTGTTGTTTTTGAAACTCAGTCAAGCATTAACAACTTTAGGAAATGTCAACGAAGAACTCTATTGAAACTGCCAGTCAGATGGTAATGATTTTTTTCTATGTTACATAAGGTAGCCAGTCAATCAAGTAGTCCAGCAGAGGACTTTTTTAAACTCTTACTGAAAGCTTCAAAGGGTTTTGTTTTCATTTTTAAAGAGCAGGGTATTTAAAATCAGATCATGATACTTAAACAAAGCTTATTGACCCTTCAAGAGCGTTTATATCTACTGTATAAATTTGTGACTCCCACACTGAGAAATAAGGGCCCTGGACCAGCCAAAATGGAGTCTGTTTGAACTTAACACTAAATTAAAATGGCCCTGCCGAGTTTGGGCTTCCCTGCTGTGTGATTCCTGCCTTGCCCCTGTTGGAAAAAATTGGATCTGTTGGAAATGGCAGTGGAACTTTCGTATCCGGGTCCTGTCTACCATTTTTAAAGGTCCATGGAGTTTTCCAACTCTGCTAAAATCTAGCCCATTATCTAGGCAACATTTCAGTGCTGTACGGAAGGATGAGATATGAAACCAAAGCCCCTCTGGCCTGTTAGGTGGACATTAAAAAATTCCAGGCTACAATTCAAATAAGAGGTCATTTCTCTCTAATGTCCTAACCAACTTTTATCCCCCAACCAGTATTACTAAATCGGATTATCAGGTCACCATCTAACTGCTTACTGTGTGTACAAATTACCTGCCACGTTTCCTCATACTTCACCAAGTGCAAAGTGCAATGAGATGTTGTATGTTTGCAAAGCTACTATATAAATGCATGTTCCTTTGTTCTTATGGTTCACAAAAGTTATGAGTTATCCTTTGAGAACAGCATTATATCTTATTTAGATGAGGGGTTCTTTTTCTGGAGGCTCCAAATTTGCTTTCTTAACAATGCGAGGCGGACTTTGGGATAATGTTAGAAATTGGGCGATAAAGTTGCAAATGTATCTTTCCAGCAAGCACCTAAGTAAGACCTCGTGCACGTACATCAACTTGAAGTTTGTTCTTAATTTCACATTCTGACCAATTATGTTCCCTGATACTGCAGAACAGTTCACAAAAGTGAGCAAAGTGAAAATCAGAACTGCTCCACTCCTTAAATAGGCTGAAAGTTTAATTTTATTTGACCAAAATGGTTCCACCAACAGCAAGCACTGGTGGCAATTGATATTTGTTGCCATTGGTGATTTCCCAGGAACAAAATCAACTTTAAGGTAATGCTCACCTGCTACCTGCACATTTCCTCACTTGTACTGGAATGTAACATCTCGAGACATTGCCACAACATGAAACAGGTGCTGCAAACAAGTTGTGTTTACATGAGGTTCAGCTAAATGCATATAATTATATAATTAGCAGTGGGTAAGATGTCAAATTGCTTCTCATCGTCATCGCAACCAATTTCAGTGAAACTACACCATGACAGAGAGTCCATGCCTTCAGGAGTGAGGGGAGCAAAACAGATAATGAACTCCAGGTAATTCTTACCTCATACTCACTCATATTAGGTATAAGAACACCGGTTCAAGATTCAAGATTTAGTTTGCTTATTGAAACTTGTATCATTGTAACTTTTTTTAACTTTAGCTTTCTAAAATGTCCAATTATAGACAGAGGGCCAGATTTTCGCTATCAAGGTGGGCAGCTCAAATCAGGAAATTTCTCGACTTGACAGATCCACATTGGTTTAAAAGATCAGTCAGACCCCATTTTTGTTCCAGGCAGGTAGGGGTAGGATCGAGTCTGGTCCCCTAGAAGCAGATGTTAGGCATCACGGGAGTGGGCAAATAATGAGGCAGGTTGGTTAGAAAGCCTGCTTCTGCTCTTTGGTTCTGCATACCACCTGTTTTAGAAACTTTTAGGATATCTAGCCCTCCCTCTCTACCCCCCTCCACCATGGGCAGATCTCAGGAGGTAAAAAATCCCATCTAACAATCTAATACAGCTCTCCCTGCTACACACTTGATTAAGAAAATAAATGCTATTCATGAAACCCACTGTGAATCAAAGCAGTCCAACAGAGGCTTTTCTTTTAACTTTCAATAACAGCTTTAGGCTGTTTTTTATATTTTTAGAGTGGGGGATTTTTTTAAAAACTTCATATCACGACATTTAAACAGACCTTATTTGTGATTCAAAAATGATTATGTCTACTGTATAAATTTGTGACTCCCACACTGTGGGTTCAGGCTTTGGACCAGCCAAACGGGCTCTGTTTGAACTCAGTGCTAAGTTCAAATGACCCTGCTGAGTTTGGCTTTCTCTCCTGTGTGAGTTCTGCCTCCATTTTTGCAAGCCAGAATTGGAAGTCTGAATCGGGGATGGGACTTCCACATCTGGGTCCTGCCAACTATTTTAAAGATTTCTAATATTCGAAAGATTCTTCCCGACTTTGACAAAATTTGGCCTGAGCTTTTGAACAGTCATTATACGTAATACGAACATGAGGGCAGCAGTGGACCATTCAGCTCCTTAAATCTACTCTGCTATTCAATTAGATCCTGGTTGATCTGTATCTTAACTTCAGCTACCCACTTTGAAATTGTAAGCCTTAATATCCTCACCAAACAAGTCCATCAAGTTCAGTTTTAAAATTTTCAAGTGACCCCTAACCTCAAGGGCTTTTTAGACATGAGATTTCCAAGACTCTCAAATTGTTGTATTATAATGTAATTGAAAGAAAATTACTTTAAGTGCAAAATAAATTTGGCATTGCAAAGACAAATTACACTTGTGATTCTGAAGTGCTTGAATTATGCTATTTTTGTCGAAAATGAATCAGAAAATTGTTAAATTCATGGTACACACACACATATATATATATAAAGCTTGTAAGTTGAATCTTTCATTTGAAGTTTCGTAATGGCACTAAATGTGAAACAACTAGACACACACAGAATTCATTCCTGAGGTTCCCTAAATTTATTTCAGTATTTGTGCACTCAGACAGTACAAACCTTACAGTAGTTTTCCCTAAAAAAATATTAACAAAGGTTCTGCAACTTTGTTTTTTTAACAAGCCATGTTATTTAGGTCACAGTAACAGGGATTTTCAATACAGTCTTAAGAATCAGTTAATGTATTTCAAAAACATTTTACATAAACTATTTCCTAAATTGAGAAAATACATTATACAGTCCAAGAAAAAAGGGAGTATTGCACTTGAAAACTGCATTCACCTGTATAGCATAACCGGTTCAAGTTTGGAGAGTTTGTTGTAGACTCTTATGATGCTTATACCACTGAGTGACAAGAACTTGAGAGGAAAAGTCATTAGAATTAAATTTAGGCTACAAATAGCTGCTGCCAACGCCCGACATTGGAATAAAGTAGTTTTATTTTAAATTTTTAATTAAAGCATTTTAAAAGATTTAAAACATACTATAGTTGTCGATGCTGAAACTTTCTAAATAATTGCATAAAAGTTTACAGTTTCAGTCGTCTTACAAAGGTATGTTATAAGGAAAATGTACATCCAGAGTTTTATGCAAAAGAAAGCATATGTTGCCACCATTAAACAAACCAAGGAAGAGGTTCCAGTTACCCGATTCCAGTAGCAAATGCACTACAAAGCTAATGTACCTTTTATTTTTCAAGCATTTTCATGTATAAAACTACACTTTAGTACAAAAATATGTAAACAGCTTATACCTAATGCTTCAGCAACAAAAAAGCCCGAGGATTTAGAACAGGGTCATTTGTTCCAGATTAGAAAATGCTACATGAAACAGGAAGTGAGTCTGGTTAAGAACTGACAGTGCTTCACAATCAGTTGAATGATCACAGTTTCAGAGTTTTAATACATCCTTCCCTTGTTGCTATATGTTCAGAAATTAACAATAGTCTCCAGTACTTTATGAAAATTTCCAGTAAGTGCATAGTTTGGGTCCTAATTTTGATCCCCCCTTCAACGAGCAATCTAAATGTGAGAGGTAATCTTTATCCACGGAGCAAGTGCCACGAAACAGGTTGTTAGGCATGTCATCTGACTGGAACTGTATCATTCACCTATTCTTATAAGTATAGTTCAGGATTCAATGGGTTAAGACTGTGATAGTCAAAAAGGAGCACCATCAGTGGATTAATACTGAGCCTGTGATTTAATATATTTTACCTCATAACCAAGTAGCAATGGCCTCACCTAACGATTCATTTTTTTCCTCCAACTTCACACAAGTTCAGAGACTTACAGAGAAGACATTCCTTTTCAATTATTTTGATCAACATTGAAAACTATAAAAAAAACAAGTGCTTTTATTCTCGTTGACCTCCACTTGGTTAATTTGAGTGTTCAAAATGGACAAAGAGTATTAATCTTTTACTCCAACTCCATCTAGAAGTTAACGGAGTTTAAGACATGGTTCATCCTTGAACCTACACCATTCTTTTCTTCTTCACTGTAATTCTATATATGAGTCGTTCATTAGCTTGTCACAGCTGCACCTACGCAAGGACCGGGTTGAATGATACAACGTTCTTCAGATGACATGACTGACAGCTCATTTTCATAAACTAAGGGCTAATTTTAATTCCCACAATGCCATATATGAGTGAAAAATCACATTACTGCAAATGAGTGGAATATACTCACTACAGTATATTCTTGGTCCATGGATAGTAAAAACAAGGCAAATCTTCTGTCACTAGGCCACATCTGCCTTTCAGTTATGTCAATGTGGGTGTCCAAATACAGTTCTTCATCACTGTCCTAGAGCTCAGAGCCTAGTGGAATGTATGTTCTCCCCGAACAATGTGCGATGAGAATTCATAGCGATCCTGGCTTCTGTAGCCACAGATGTTGCACTCAAATGGGTCTCTGAAACCATGGCAGCCCATGTGAATGGTGTACATGACATGGTCTAGAAACAGCACACGACAGTGCTCACAATTGAAAGCTCTAATTTGCTCGCCCTCTCCACTGAAGACCCTGTATATCTCTTTAGAGGTATGAGACAAAACCTTTGTTGGTTCCAGAGCCTTTGATTCCTCCTTTGTGTAAGCAGGACTTTGCTTGTTCCGAGGAGTTAAGGCTGGGATTCCAGGATATTGTTGACCACTTCGATCATCATGGCTGCTTTCTGTGTCAGTAGAATCTAAACAGCTGTTACTAGGAGATATTCCTCTTTCTGCTGTCTGATGTTTAGCTCTTATAAGAGAAATGGGACCATCCACTGTATTTTCGTGGTTTTCTGCTATTTCCCTACTGCTTGGCCTTTCAAGCCTGCTTGGATGGTATACCTGAGAGTAGACAGCATTCATAACTGGAACTCCTTCTGCCAATGTGCTGGGCTGATGCTGCATCAGAGGTCTGAGGGATTCAGCTCCAAGGTATGTAATTGCATTATTGATGGCTTGATCCATCATGTGCGAATGCATGAACTCTGCCTCTTTCTCGTAGTTCAAGCTCATGTTATAACCGATGTCTGGATAATTCAAATGCATGAACTTTTCACCTAGAAAAAAACATTGCCAGTAAGTGAGCTAATCCTTACATATGACACACTCAACCATTTAGATAGTTAGATTTTCGCACATTTTATCAAGCAATTTAAAAATATTTACTACTGGTTTGGTCAGAGAAGAATTAGGAATTAACTATGACATTCAATGTTGGATTACACTTCTAAAATTCAAAGTCACAAGCAACACACTGATATCTCAAATGTGACTTGCATGGATCATTTGGTGTAAATGCGGTTATGTTTGATCTAATTGGATGGCAGAACAGACATGAAGGTAACATTGGGGTTTGGCTTTTTCCTTCTGCACAGGAAAAGGATTGATTTTGGCCTTCTTCCTTTCATCTCAACCCTTCGTGATGTATGTTTCCAAATGCATTCCTGTCCCGTGGCATCTATTCAACTTCTCCTGCTCTATTTTCTTCTTAAAATTTGCTTATGTTCACCTAATCCTTAAAAATGTTAATCCCTTTTACCATGCTATGCCTACAGTCCTAACATTTGCACTTTTCAAAGTTATGGAAATCTGTGATTAATTAGAAAATTATCCCTCACATTGACACATCTAATTAAGTCGATGATCACTAGTTTGACTTATTCACTGGTGATTTTATTCCCAACGTTAAGCACCTCTGAAAGTGCAATCTTGAACATCGTTTCTACAAGGTTTTGCCATAGTCTGGCACAATGCTTTTCAAAAATCCCCATCATATAGTCTCCCAACAAACTTATGTCAATGGCTATCTAATGTCCTCTCAAATCACTCCAGGTCAAGTTGATGGGTCATCCTGTGACTATTTTTAAAAGAGGTCTGTCCTCTCTCCTATAATTAAAACAGAAAGTGCTGAAAATACTCAAGATAGCATCTGTGGAGAGAGGAACAGAGCTAACGTTTTGATTTGAATGACTTCATAATTTGAGATGACCATAACAGCATCTGTATCTGGTTTTAAGGATACAAGCCAAGTTAAATGCAGCTTCATTTTAGCAGCCAATCATCACAGCCATGTTCCAAATCCCAGCTTACCTTTCAGTAAAGCCACAATAGAGCAGCTAAATAATTTTTATCTAATAGTGAAAAATACCAATTACGTGAATGAAGTGCCAATATTTCTTTAAAATACTTATACTCAGCAAACAAAACAGTCCAATCAAATCACAATTTGCACAAGAACAATCTATTCTGTATTCTCTCTTCAGTTCCCATTTCACGTATCCTCTTGAAAAGGTTAACTTTGAAAAGGCAGCTGATTCTTAAGAATAATGTAATACCCAATAGTAAAGAAAGATGGCAAATCTCACCAACAAATTTTTGAGGTGTGGAGCTTTTACGTTTTCCCACATTGCTTGATAGCCTCTCTATGACCGCGGGTCTCTCAAATGACATTAGAGAAATGTGGTCTGCCACTGGATCCTGCTCCTTGTATTCATCTGCTGCACAGAATAGAGTATAGAGCATTCAAAATATAAACACACCATTCCACAAAATGTTTCATCTTCAAATATCTTTTTACATCATAGTATAATAAAATTAATATATAAAATGTAGAGTTTTTTTAAAGATTAGTTTATCAGGTGATATTCTTACAAAATATTTCATCTCTAGTCTATCGGATCGGCTGTGTTTAAAATAAACAGAATAATTCAAGTTCTAGGAGCACTGAAAATGTAAGGTTTTGGCAACACAATGTTTCAATAATTAATGTATGTTCTTTAAACAATGTAAAGAGTAAAAATGGTGTTTTCTGCTTAACCGTATTGAAGCTTGACAGAAATTTTATGTGTAAACTAAGATTTGGAAACGTAGGGCAACACTAAATGATTAATTATGCCCTTTGTCATGTGACATGAAAAGATATTATCGTTGACTGTTTTCTTGGCTGAAATTTAATTTTCTGACAGACCCATCCACAATTTTTTCAGATTTAACTGGAGCTATGTTCTGCATTGTAACTGACAAAGGATATTGCTGCCTCCTAAAGCTGTCTAAGACCTTTCCTGCTTCCTTTATCAGATTTATCAGATGATAACATATTTAATACTTGATTGGAAAAAGGCCAAATCCATGTTCTATGTCTGTACTGGTTCCAAACAATTATCACATTGATTCTGCTAATGTTTAATCAGGAAAATATTCATTTCAGCAAAGTATCAACTAGGGATTATCATATGTTATTAATAATTAATATTACTTGGTGCAAATTAAGTATACTAAAATGGACTAGAAAATAAAGAAATTAATTGTGCACCAAAGAGGGAAGAACTTAACAAGGAGTAAATCTGGAAACATCTGCAAATTAGAAATGAAGTGTTCTTCTGATAGTCATTTCAAACCGGTTATAACAGCAGTTCATTTTTATTAGGATGCTATAATTATATTACAGATTGTATTTTTTTATTTTTGTTTCCCAGTGCAGGGAGACCTAGAATGGTTTGATATTAGTTGGCATGTTTTACTTGTTGCTTCTAAAACAAAAGCAAGTATCTTAAAATGGTAGAGAGATTCCAGTTGCTTTATTGAATTAAAAATGCATTAAAAAAATAGGAAATAACACTAGTGTTGGTGCAAGATGGGAGTTCTTCTGTTAAAGAGTTAAAGGCACACAAATTATACGTGTTACATATGGAAGTGAGTTAAAACTTTTACGGCAAGATGAGAACTTAACTTATTTTATGCTTCACTTATAAATACATTCGGAACACAACTAGCCACGTGGTTATTGTAGATATTTGTTAGGTTTATTGTTAACACTCGCTATATCAACTGCTTTCTCACTTATCATGCATTTTGCCCTTTTATTCCTATATTAAGCTTCTCATCATGAAAAGTGGGCAAATAGAACTGGGGGCACCCCTATAGCTCCAAATCTAAACGTTGATCTGTGCATTAGGTTTTCAGTCCAACTGAAGATGAATATGGGTCAGCTGGTCTGTTCTGCATATTTTAGGACATTCCCCTCCACACAGTTTGGCTGAGAAATGACAGCAGTAATTTTTGTAATGGCGGACAGATTGGAGCAATCTATCCAAGTTCAAACTGCCAACAGCAAAAGATTTTAATGGATTGTTTTATTCATTTAATTAGTCTTTTGCTGACTAAGGTGAAAAAGGATATTTCTGGTGAGTGGTCCATTATCTCTATGAGTTATAGTATCAGGATTTTCTGAAATAAAACAATAAAATGCTTGTAATTCTTTGCAGTGTTTCTGATCGAAGCCAAACTAGTGAGGAAAATGCCAATTATAGACTTAGTGGGCTGAACTTTCATTCTGGGGTCAGGACATTGATGTCAAGTACATTTCCTCAAGACGCTCTCTGAACAGCCTATATACATTTTTACAACTGCAGGGTCTTCATAATAAGAGTAAGTGGGAGAAACTCCTGGTCAGCTATGCTCAATATGGAGGGATGGCCCTTCAAACTTTAGTCTCTAGCTTCATGCTAGCAATCAGGACAATCAACTCGGGAGAGCAGATGATGGCACAGTGCTTAGCACTGCTGCCTCACAGCGTCAGGGACCCAGGTTTGATTCCCGGTTTGGATCACTGTCTGTGCGAGTCTGCACATTCTCCACGTGTCTGTGGGGTTTTCTTGGGTTCTCCGGTTTCCTCCCACAGTCCAAAAGACGTGCTGCTTAGGTGCATTAGCCATGCTAAATTCTCCCTCAGTGTACCCGAATAGGCGCTGGAGTATGGCGAGTAGGGGATTTCAGTAACTTCAATGCAGTGTTAATATAAACCTATTTGTGACACTAATAAATAAACTTTAACTTTAAAGTAGCTTTATCTCACTATTTTTCTTGGGTTGAAGTAGGGAAGACTTGCTTACTGAATGAATTGAAAAAATTATGACGTGAGGTACCTGGAACAATCAAGAGCCCTACACTTATACTGGCACTGAATGGCGAACAAAAAACCCAAACTGGAGTAAGTTTTTAAAAATTGAAAATGCACCCTAAATCAGCTTTTAAAAAAATGTTCCCTTTGTTTTTAATAAGACCATAGCTGTTTCTAGTATGTAGTCTAAAAATTTTACATCAAATTACACAGGAATTACAACACAGAAACAGGTCACTTAGTCAATGTTCCTGTAAAACCGGGCGCTCTCCAAAATCATTATACAGGCTCTGCAATAGTTGGCTCATTTAAGTTACCATGAGAGCTTGGCTACATAAAAAAAATTGAAGGGACGGCCATTCACTTAATTAAATCACCCAAACACTTGAAAAAAAATCGAGGGAGTGTTGCACTCAGCCAAATTGGTCTATGTCAATCTTTATGCCCTACCTGAGCCTTCTCCCACCTTTCTTTATCTAAACTTATCAGTTTAAACCTCTGTTCCTTTCTCACTCATGTAAATCATCTTATTTATTTTCTTAAAAGAAATGCAAAGTATTGCAATAATTTTTACAGAATTTGTGACTGAAACAGAGGTTTAAATGAAAATACTGCAAGGCCCCAAAATGAAAAAAAAAACTTTTCAGAAATGTTTTCTAAGCAAGTTTAACTAAATTTAAATGGGCTAAAAGATAATAATTGTTCATTTCTTAAGCTTTCTTGGACACTGGCTATTAATTGTGATTGATAAATTGATTACTTATTGCTTCACAAAATAAGATTTCTCAAGGAGTACCTTTTTAACTGTAATTAGCGAAATGAATCAGTAATTTGAGGAAAATCTGGGATCAACAAAATTGACAGCTGTTTTAAAATGGCTATTAAATTTGATCATATTGTGGATTCATATTTTTAATGCATTTTTTATTTCAGGTTTTCCATTTAGGAAGTGTGAAACCATCCAAAAAAGCATTCAGTATGTTATCGTAAACACAAGCTTTTGACAACAGGATAAAAAGAGACACTCTGGTCTTTTTCTCTGAATGTGTCTAATATTGAATTTATCTCCAGTTTGGAAGAATGCATACAGTAACTGTCAGCAATCATTTACTAGAATTGAATATTTCTTATGGAAATGTCTGATAAACATAATTGCCAGCATGGAAATATTTGGGTGTGAAAGCACTAATAGGAAAATCTGAAAAGATAATACCGTCACCTTTTTCACATTAATATTCAATCATAACACTATGTGTAGTAGGAAAATATAGTATGTGAAGTAACACTATGCCCACGTCAGGATGCCTCAGTTCTACTATTTCCTTTTAATAGTAGTAGCTTTGATAATAAAAATAATTGCGTTGGCTGGCGATTCTGGGTATTACAGAAAACATACTTAGTAATATCTAAAACTGTACATATTATCAAGATAGAAAAGATAGAGCTTCAAGGTAAAACTATTGAGGAGTCACTACAAACTGGAACTCCTTCACGTCATCCCACCCACCCTGGTGATTCATGGGCTGTGTAGCCTCCACGCCGGCATTCTGCTGGTAGTTGTGACAGCGCTCTTTATGCTCCTCCAGTGAACTGCGCTGTTTGTAGCTTCTACCACAGTAGTTGCACTTGTGAGGCTTGCCCACTGTGGAAGGAATTGTACTCAAGTTACATCATCATTATTTATACCAATCATTTTCAATAAGCAGTAAAGGTGTTTAAAAGGAAACTGTGCATCATAAGTTTCATAAAGCGTGAACCAAAGGCAACACGTACATTTAACCTATAGTCTGCAGCAAAATGTGTAGAGAAGCAGTTGACTGCTACTGACTCATCTTTTTTTGAAACCACTACAAAAGCACATGGAATGGGAAAGCCACCAGAATTACATTGTCTTATATGTTATCACTGAGTATTTTCCTGATTAACCTTGCCTGTATGTCCTCTGTTAACTTCTTACTATGCCATGGTTGGTGGTTGGGGGTGGGGCAGTCTTGTTTGGCAGGGTGGGGTTCAGGGAATGAAAAGTTGCAGAATTTTCTGGTTCCATTACCCATGTTCATTGTTCCTGAAACTGCATGGAGGTTGGGTTAAAGAAGCTTTTTCAAGCTATAAGTAGTTTGGAGTGGTTAAAAATGCAAGCCTTTTGCATTTCAAATTTTGTTTCAATTTAAGGAACAAATTATAAAAGTCTTGTTGTATTGCGAATTTAAATATTTGTGTTTTAAAAAACAATAAAGCAGTTAAGATCATTTTAAGGCTGTTCCATTGTTTTATGAAAAACAAAAGTTTTCTTATTCATTTTCTAAACCTTTTAGGATTAAATTATGTACAAGCATTTTGTATTATTTTCTTTACTAGTGAGTGCATTGATGCGTCCTTCATTTCATCAGTTGAGAGAATGGGCTACACATTTATGGTGACTGAATATTACAAATTGTATTTTTATTTGTGCCATTTTGGACTTTTTATTAAGATTAGAAAACGTTTTTAAAAATACAAGTTTAATTACAATAACAACCCTTGAAGTATCTCTTTATAATTAAGAGAACTTATGGCAACTGAATAAGTCAGCATCTGTTTTTATTGCATAGGATGCTGGAATTTTCACCAATATTTTCATTTTCCTTGCAAAAAAGTTGAAAATCTTGCTATGGGCCCTTGTGAGAAACAAAAGTATGATTATAGAAATACATCAGGACAAATCCAATTTTCTCAATGTTCCTACCATGTTTGTGCTGATTGTGATATTTAAGATTTTCTCAAAATAAGTGAGTTTTTTTGTTCTTATTTGATATTTAAAAGTTTGAAACATCAGTTATTCATGGAAATATAATAATTTCAGACTCTTTTCCATGAACTATTAATAAGTCTGCAAAAAAGAAATATTTTTATTGATCTCTTCATTAAAAACGCTATTTTGTCGCAAAGAAATTAGGGCATATAATGGGATTATGACAACATTTAGTTATTGCGCAGCAGGACAGTTCAATAGCAGAGTGGAAATATACACTTTGATAATGAAGTTAACAATGTTATAAACTTGGATTTATTCAATCTTCCATAAACTGGGACAGTCTGGAATAAATGAAAGTTTGCACATGCATTCTCAATACCACCTTGTTTTGTCAGGCAAAGTGCACAAGACATGTATCTTGCTGCTTTGCTCCCTCCCTATCTTTAAGTAGACCAATCATTCATCATGAGGCTTTTTTACACTTAGATCGGCAAGAACCAGTGTAACACATTGAAAAGTTACAGTAATAATAGTTAGGCTAAAATTGGGATTTGCATTTGGGCATGGTCCTTATCCAAGGGAGCTTTACTGCCAAATCTACCCAGCTGTGCTGTTGAAACGTTTTGGTTACCTACAACAAAATGGTTGAAAGAGCATAAGTATTTAATGACATCAAAAAGCTCAGGAGCACATGTTTAATCGAGTTTGCTGCAAATTAAGGGTGTGTGTTTCTCATTGGTTTTAGTGTTGGAACAATGGTTTAACACTAAGTTTCCCTACACGCCAAAATAGATACTAAACTCACAAATCAATGAACACCTACTTATTTAATATTTCCTATGTGACATAAAAGAGTTAAATTCTGCAAATAGTAACAGCCTGGATTAAATGCAGATCTACAGAACATCAATTCAGTGCTTTATAACTGATTTACGAAGGCTCTGGGACGATGTAAATGTAAAAACTAAAAATAATTTACTGTTGTGAGTAATGCTTACATGAACAAAAATAATTTAAATATCACAAAAATTAAAAGCCACAAATTAATGTAAATTTAATTGTATGCTTGCTTCAGATACAAAGGATATTATACTAGACAAAAATAAATAGTAGCATCAAAATAGTGTTGTAATTAATGCAACATTGCATGTTAGGAACAAAATACATTAAATTTACCTTTCGAGTTGGTGCAATTAAGTTGAGAAGGTAATGGTCAAACCTGGTTCTACAAAGTAAATATTAACAAAACTACCAATAATATATGTAAGAAATAAAATAACTTTAGAATATTATAAGCAATTTGTTTTAAATTATGATGTCGTACTATGCCTACACTTAACTAAAATGCGTAAATATGTAGCTACAGTGCCCGATTATAGGGACAATCTTCAAGCTCTATTTTGTAAACTGGGTGAGACAGGATACAAACTGACTGTTAACATGGCAGCTTTGTTTTGATAAGATGCCGTTCACACCATATTAATTTGTAATTATAGATTGTATTATCAAAGAAGTTTAGGCAGAGGCACCCAATTTTTAGTTCTCATTTGCTGCATAGTCTTGAGACCATGTGTAAAGTTTATATTCATGTATTCATTTATTTACATATATCTCAGGTTGCTGATACAAACAGATTGTGTTCTAATTAATGATTTATCCACCAATGTGATAATGGTCGGAGTTCTTCGGCTATTCACGTTGGCAGGATTTTCTGGTCCAGCCAATGGCAAACCCCTCATGTGGACTTTCCAGCAGCATAGGGTGCAGTCAATTGGAAATTACAGAAGACCCTGCCACCGGCGAATGGCGCAAGGAGCAAGGTGTTCATACCCGCAGGTTCTTTGGGTCTCATCCTTTTTTTCAAGTACCTTTTTTCAAGGGTTTAAACTCTGAGGAAGTAGGAGTAGGCTGCAGGGGATTCTGGGAGATTGTGTTTTTTAGTATAAAAGTCACTCTATACAGCGGGCAGTGTCGGGAGTGGGCTGCAGAGTGAGTGGGAAGCTGAGTGAAAGCTGTAAGGGCTTTGGCTCACAGGGCTTCGGGGGAAAGGGTGAGCAGGGGTGAGTTTAATTCATTTTTGCTGTTTCTACCTGGTACTGGCAAGGTATCTAGAGGGGATGGGTGTGCAGGCAGTGCTATGTTCCTCTTGCTCTATGTTTGAGGTGAGGGACGACATGAGTGTCCCTGCTGATTACACCTGTGGGAAGTGCACCCATCTGCAGCTCCTCCAAAACCGTGTTAGGGAACTGGAGCTGGAGTTGGATGAACTTAGGATCATTAGGGATGCAGAGGTGGCCATAGACAGAAGCTTTAGGGATACAGTTACTCTGAGGAATGAAAATAGATGGGTGATGGTGAGAGGGGCTGGGAGGAAGCAGTCAGTGCAGGGATCCCCTGTGGTCGTTCCCCTTAGCAACAAGTATTCCGCTTTGGATACGGTTGAGGGGGACGACATACCAGTGGTGAGCCGCAGTGAGAGGATCTCCAGCACTGTGTCCGTCTCTATGGCTCGGGAGGGTAAGGGGGAGAGTGGGAGGGCAATAGTTATTGGGGACTCGTTAGTTAGAGGGATAGATAGGAGGTTCTGTGGCAGCAAAAGAGACTCGAGGATGGTATGTTGCCTACCGGCTGCCAGGGTCCGTGACGTCTCGGACCGTGTCTTCTGGATTCTTAAGGGAGAGGGGAAACAGTCACAAGTCATGGTACACATTGGTACCAACGACATAGGTAAGAGAAGGGACGGGGATTTAAAACAGGAATTTCGGGAGCTGGGCTGGAAGCTGAGAGCCAAGACAAAACATGCGGTCATCTCTGGTACGTTACTGGTGCCACGTGATAGCGAGTTGAGGAACAGGGAGAGAGTGCAGTTAAACATGTGGTTGCAGGGATGGTGCAGGAGGGAGGGTTTCAGATACGTGGATAATTGGAACACATTCTGGGGAAGGTGGGACCTGTACAAACAGGACGGGGTGCACCTGAACCAGAGGGGCACCAATATCCTGGGAGGGAAATTTGATACGGCTCTTCAGGGGGGGTTTAAACTAATTTGTCAGGGGAGTGGGAAAAGGAATTGTAGTCCAGAAGTCAGTGTTGAGGGTGGTGAGGTATTGGGGAAGGTATCAAGGTCAAGGGTGGGTACCGGTAGACAGGAAGGTGGGTTGAAGTGTGTCTACTTCAATGCAAGGAGCATCCGGAACAAGGTAGATGAACTTGGGGCGTGGATTGGTACTTGGGACTACGATGTTGTGGCCATTACGGAGATGTGGGTAGAATAAGGACAGGAATGGTTGTTGGACGTTCCGGGGTATAGATGTTTCAGTAAGTGTAGGGAAGCTGGTAAAAGAGGTGGAGGAGTAGCATTGTTAATCAAGGATAGTTTAACGGCTGCGGAAAGGCACTTCGAGGGGGATCTGCACACTGAGGTAATATGGGCTGAAGTTAGAAATAGGAAAGGAGCGGTCACGTTGTTAGGAGTTTACTATAGGCCCCCAAATAGTAATAGAGATGTGGAGGAAGAAATTGCTAAGCAGATTATGGATATGTGTAGGGGTCACAGGGTAGTTGTCATGGGGGACTTTAACTTTCCAAATATTGATTGGAACCTTTGTAGGTCAAATAGTTCGGATGGGGCAGTTTTTGTGCAGTGTGTGCAGGAGGGTTTCCTGACACAATATGTGGATAGGCCGACAAGAGGTGAGGCCACATTGGATTTGGTACTGGGAAATGAACCGGGCCAAGTGTTAGATTTGGTTGTGGGAGAGCACTTTGGAGATAGTGACCACAATTCGGTGTCTTTTGTTATTGCAATGGAGAGGGATAGGGCCGTACGGCAGGGCAAGGTTTACAATTGGGGGAGAGGTAATTATGATGCGATTAGGCAAGAATTAGGGGGCATAAGATGGGAACAGAAACTGTCGGGGAAAGGCACTAATGAAAAGTGGAACTTTTTCAAGGAACAAATACTGGGTGTCCTTGATAGGTATGTCCCTGTCAGGCAGGGAGGAAATGGCCGAGTGAGGGAACCATGGTTCACGAAAGAGGTGGAATGTCTTGTGAAAAGGAAGAGGGAAGCTTATGTACGGATGAGGAAACAAGGTTCAGATGGCTCGATTGAGGGTTACAAGTTAGCAAGGAATGAGCTGAAAAAGGGGCTGAGGAGAGCTAGGAGGGGACATGAGAAGTCCTTGGCGGGTCGGATCAAGGAAAACCCCAAGGCTTTTTACCCTTATGTGAGGAATAAAAGAATGACCAGGGTGAGGTTAGGGCCGGTCAAGAACAGTAGTGGGAACTTGTGTATGGAGTCAGTAGAGATAGGTGAGGTGATGAATGAATACTTTTCTTCAGTGTTCACCAAGGATAGGGGCCATGTTTTTGAGGAAGAGAAGGTGTTACAGGCTAATAGGCTGGAGGAAATAGATGTTCGGAGGGAGGATGTACTGGCAGTTTTGAATAAACTGAAGGTCGATAAGTCCCCTGGGCCTGATGAAATATATCCTAGGATTCTTTGGGAGGCAAGGGATGAGATTGCAGAGCCTTTGGCTTTGATCTTTGGGTCCTCACTGTCCACGGGGATGGTGCCAGAGGACTGGAGAGTGGCGAATGTTGTTCCTCTGTTTAAGAAAGGGAATAGAAATGACCCTGGTAATTATAGACCGGTTAGTCTTACTTCGGTGGTTGGTAAATTGATGGAAAAGGTCCTTAGGGATGGGATTTTCGACCATTTAGAAAGATGCGGATTAATCCGGGATAGTCAGCACGGATTCGTGAAGGGCAAGTCGTGCCTCACAAATTTGATTGAATTTTTTGAGGAGGTAACTAAGTGTATTGATGAAGGTAGGGCAATTGATGTCATATACATGGGTTTTAGTAAGGCGTTTGATAAGGTCCCCCATGGTCGGCTTATGATGAAAGTAAGGAGGTGTGGGATAGAGGGAAAGTTGGCCGATTGGATAGGTAACTGGCTATCTGATCGAAGACAGAGGGTGGTGGTGGATGGAAAATTTTCGGACTGGAGGCAGGTTGCTAGCGGAGTGCCACAGGGATCAGTGCTTGGTCCTCTGCTCTTTGTGATTTTTAATAATGACTTAGAGGAGGGGGCTGAAGGGTGGATCAGTAAATTTGCTGATGACACCAAGATTGGTGGAGTAGTGGATGAGGTGGAGGGCTGTTGGAGGCTGCAAAGAGACATAGATAGGATGCAAAGCTGGGCTGAAAAATGGCAAATGGAGTTTAACCCTGATAAATGTGAGGTGATTAATTTTGGTAGCACTAATTTAAATGTGGATTACAGGGTCAAAGGTAGGGTTCTGAAGACTGTGGAGGAACAGAGAGATCTTGGGGTTCATATCCACAGATCTCTAAAGGTTGCCACTCAAGTGGATAGAGCTGTGAAGAAGGCCTATAGTGTGTTAGCTTTTATTAACAGGGGGTTGGAGTTTAAGAGCCATGGGGTTGTGCTGCAACTGTACGGGACCTTGGTGAGACCACATTTGGAATATTGTGTGCAGTTCTGGTCACCTCACTATAAGAAGGATGTGGAAGCGCTGGAAAGAGTGCAGAGGAGATTTACCAGGATGCTGCCTGGTTTGGAGGGTAGGTCTTATGAGGAAAGGTTGAGGGAGCTAGGGCTGTTCTCTCTGGAGCGGAGGAGGCTGAGGGGAGACTTAATAGAGGTTTATAAAATGATGAAGGGGATAGATAGAGAGAACGTTCAAAGACTATTTCCTCGGGTGGATGGAGCTATTACAAGGGGTCATAACTATAGGGTTCATGGTGGGAGATATAGGAAGGATATCAGAGGTAGGTTCTTTATGCAGAGAGTGGTTGGGGTGTGGAATGGACTGCCTGCAGTGATAGTGGAGTCAGACACTTTAGGAACATTTAAGCGGTTATTGGATAGGCACATGGAGCACACCAGGATGATAGGGAGTGGGATAGTTTGATCTTGGTTTCAGATAAAGCTCAGCACAACATCGTGGGCCGAAGGGCCTGTTCTGTGCTGTACTGTTCTATGTTCTATGTTCATCAAAGTCAGCCCCTTGCGGTGGATTCTCTGGCAGCAGGGCGGCAGAGCCACACAAAAACCTTTCGACTTCAGTGGGGTTGGAAGATCCTGCCAATGGCTCCATCCGCTGTGGTGGTGGCCAGAAAATCCCAGCCATAGGTTACCCTTTTTGTCTTTCCTTAGTTATCCTCTTACTCTTAATGTATTGATAAAGCATCTTTGACTTCTCTTTGATTTTACTCACCAACATTCATTCATGCCCTCTTTGCTTTCCCAATTTCCTTTTTGACTTCACCCTTGCATTTTTTATTTTCCACTTGGCTTTCTGTGTACTGAATTCTCGGTGTCTGAAGTAAGATTTCCTTTTCTGTTTTATCTTACTTTGTATGTTCCCTGACAGCCAAGGGGCTCTAGAATTGGCTGTCCCATTCTTTTTCTTTATGGGGACATGTTTTCTCTGAACCCCTTAGAATGTCTCCCGCTGCTTTAACATTGATTTACCTTCAAGTAGCTGTTTCTTGTCCACTTTTGCTAAATCAATCCTCAGCTTAGTAAAGTTGGCTGTATTCAATTTTGAACTTTTAACTCCTGTTCTATCTTTGTCCTTTTCCATTAATATGTTAAAACTAACTAAATTATGATCACTTCCACCAAAATGCTCTCCCAAATGCCACTCCTTCCACCTGGCTAGCTTCATTCCCTAAAACTAATTTCAAACCATACTCTCTCTTGTTGGACACCACGTACTAGCCAACAAAGTTCTCCTGAATTCACCTCAAGAATTCTGTTCCCTCCATTCTTTTCACAATAAAACTATCCCAGTTAATATCCCCTACTATTACTGGCATGTTGTATTTGCACCTCTGAGATTTGCCTACTTATTTGCTCTTCTATTTCCCTCTGGGACTTGGGGTATATAGTACACCCCCATTAGTGTGACTGCCCCTCTTTTGTTCCTTCGCGTAATCCATATGGCCTCATTTGATGATCTTTCTAACATTCAATCCCTCCCCATGCTGCAATTATTTATTTGACCAGAATTGCCACCCACCCTTTCTATCCTCCTCCTCCATCTCATCTGAAAACCCTGTAACCAGCAACACTGAGCTGCTTTTCCTGTCCCTCCAAATAGAATCATAAAATCCTACAGTGCAGAAGGAGGCCATTCGGCCCATCGAGTTGCACCGACAATAGTCCCACCTGGCCCTGTCCCTATAACCCCATGCATTTACCCTAGCTAGTCCCCTTGACACTAAGGGGCGATTTAGCATGGCCAATCCACCTAACCCGCATATCTTTGGACTATAAGCCATGTTTCTGTAATCGCTATGATATCATACTGTCAAGTTTCCATCTGTGCCCTTAGCTTGTCTGCTTTATTTGAAATAGCTCCCTAAATTCAGACTGCAGGACCACATCCTTCTTTCTCTTCGGAGTTTGTGCCAATATGGACCACAGCACCCTTGCTCCTTAGGGTGCTCTACACACCATCCTGGATTCACACCATAATAATGTTAGTTGTTTACTGACAATTACCAAACTGTAAGAAGCTTTTGCACAACATGTGCCCATGGAAAAATGAGAAAGAAGCAGTGTTAGAGAAGAACAGCCTGGAAGTTTTCTAATGGTCATCATAAACTTCACTGTGGACGTACAAAGTCATTGGGTCCTACCTATGATTCCCTCATCTACATTCAAACTTATGGTTACTTTTATTTTAACCAATGTTAAACCAATGGTTTCTATTTCCCAAAACCAGGGAATGGCTATTTGTTACAAACAAATGATTAGTAATATAGATACAGCAAAAATTTGGAGTGGGATTCTCTCGTCTCCCAGCTGCATGTTTCTTGGGACAAGAGGTGGCGGATTCTCTGGTCCCACTGCTGTCAAGGGATTTTCCACTGTAGCTACCTCATGCTGTGGGCAGGGGTGTGCTGGCGACAGGACCAGAGAATCCTGCCACCAGTGAACAGCCAGAGAATCTCGCCTAAAGACAATCTAGAGGAAAAATATACAGGGATAGAGTGGGACTTTCTCACTGCCAGAATGGTCCACTCCAACCACAAGTCAATGGACTTCTGGCTGGGCTGTCAAATCTCCCATGGCTGGACCTATCACGTTGGGGCTGGAAAATTCCAGCCATAGAGACAGACACACAGATAACAAGAAAGTAGGTAAAAGTATCAGATTGGCAATACTACAGCATATATGAAAAGACAGGTGGGGCATATGCATCCTCTTAGGATTACTGCAGATATCAATGAACTAGCAAAATTCAATGGACAAGGCTCTTAATGGTAGTATGATTTGTAGGTTAACTCCTACAGCACCAGAGTCACCAAGGAAGTCTGTAACCCGTTACTTTAACATTTTACATCACAAATCAAGAGGAACAAAATCATTCAGTGCAATAATAAAGCAGGAATATCTTTGGAATTGTTTTATTATTTAAACATAATAATATGAATAAAATAGTGGTTAGCTGATATCCAGTAGTGTTACAC
Organism: Mustelus asterias; assembly: GCF_964213995.1. NCBI lineage: Eukaryota > Metazoa > Chordata > Chondrichthyes > Carcharhiniformes > Triakidae > Mustelus > Mustelus asterias. Next base: position 93,319,831 of record NC_135814.1, read on the forward strand.
ATGGACACAATTTTGTAAGAAATGTTGAATTATTTTCTCCCAATTTACATTCCATTTATGATCCAGGAACATAATTATAAAGAGATTTTTTTCATCATCCAAGATTGCCATTCTTTGCTTTTGTCACAAAGTTATCAAGAACTAATGAGCAACACATATCACAGATCAATCATAATCTCAGACTGCCCCCACAAATCAATAACAATACAGCATTCAATACCGATGAACATCAGTCACGTGGTTACTCTAGAAAATTGAAATCTGGAGAGCATCAGTCCAATGCGGCCTGCCTTTATTAGTGTTGACCCCATATTAAGTACAGAACAATTAGGTAGCTCACATAAATAGCTTCAGCATAAAAATCACATGATCACTTCTGGACTAATTAGAATCTTAAAATGTCAAAGTTGAAAGATCATGTGATCACAAATATTAAAGAGATGGACAAAAGACCAAATCACCCATCAAACACATCCTATACATTATATTGCAACTTAACCCAAACTCTCTGTACTCCCCATCCACCAGCAAGCACATAATCTCCTGGAAGAGGCAAAACCCGAGGCCAATTCAGGGGAAAGAAATATGGCAATTTCCTCTCTAACTCCCAAAGGTGATGAAACACATTGCAGAGAATCACAGAGAGCAGGAGATACTATACCCAACACCTCATCTATCTGATATATACGAACATACAAACATACATACATACGAAATAGGAGCAGACATAGGCCATTCACCCCTTGAACCTGCTCCTCCATTTGATAAGATCATGGCTGATCTGTTTGTGTTTTGGATTCTACATTCCCATCTACTCTCAATAACCTTTGATTCCCTTGCCTAACAAGAATCTATCTACCTCCACCTTAGAAACATTCAATGATCCTCACCTCCATCACTTTCTGAGGCAGAGAGTTCCGGTCTCACAAGCCTCAGAGAAAAAAGTTCTCTTAATCTCTGTCCTATAAGGGAGACCCCTAATTTTAAAACATCCTTTCCACATCCACCTTTTTGAGATTGTTCATGATCTTATATACTTCAATCAAGTCACCCCTCAATTTTCTAAACTCCAGCAGAAACACGTCCAGGCTGTCCAACCTTTCCTTGTAAGACAACCGATCATTCCACGTATCAATCAGTAAACCTCCTCTGAACTACTTCCAATGCATTGATAGCCTTTCCAAAAGAAGGAGACCAAAACCGCATACAGTATTTGAGATGTGGTCTCATCAATGCCCTATACAACTGAAGTACAACATCCTTACTTTTATGCTTGAGTCCCATGTAATAAATGATAGCATTTCATTCACCTTCCATTAATTGCTGTGCCTGCATATAACTTTTTGTGGCTCATGCATGAGAACACCTAGTGAGCAATTTCACATTTTTGCCCACTCAAGCTGTCTATATCTGTCTGCAACCTCCTTACGCCCTCTTCATAACAAACTTTCATATCTATCTCTGTGTCATCTGCAAATTTAGTGACCATGCCTTTGCTCCCCTCACCAAGTCATTGATATAAATTGTAAAAAGTTGAGGCAAATGCTATGATGGAAGGCCTCAATTAGGAACTTGTCCTATTCCCCTTTGAAAGCTTGCAATGGCATCAACAATTTGTTCAAAGTCTCTCAAACTTTAAGGTATTTCTATGTTAATGTAATTTATGCTCATGTCTCCTGGGAGTCACTCAATATCTAACTCAAATGGTTGATTCACATGACCAAATCCAATGCTTTCATTATTTTAAATGCTTCAATCAAATTTACTCAAATCTACACTGCTCCAGAATAAAAAAACACAGCTCCCTAAGTGTATCATATGCAAAGATTAGACATCAATTTTGTGGCTCTCATATGAATCTTTTCTAGTGTCTCTATATCATATGAAGGAATGAAAATTAACACATTTTAGATGAGGCCTAACCAAGGTCTTATAAAAGGATAATTATTGCTTTTTGTTTTGTATTACATTATCCTCGCAATATATCCCAATATTTACTTTTACTGTAGCCTCATGGCAGTGGTCACTAAGCTTAACACATTTCACGTATTGCAACAGAAATGCCTTTCTTTTACTTATCAATTTTCTAATTTAAACTCCCAAAGCCCATCATCCTGATCATTATTAAAGGGTGCAGAGAGCTTCAGCATCGATCTCTGTGTCACTCCACTAGTAACTGGTCCCCAAATCCACTGCTATTATAAAGATACTGGTACTTACAAATAGCTTTCAAACCTCAGGATAGCAAGTTGTTTTAAAGTCAACTTTGAAGTGTAATCACTGTTGTAATTTAGGAAATGTTATGTAATACATTGTAATGCTTGAGACCAAGTCATTCCTGAATTTTGGAATTTTCTGGGTTATAGAATTACGTCAGAATGCCTATCTACAAGTGCGTGAACTGGAAAACACCATAGATATAAATATTTAGCTGAAACATAAAACAGTGATAAAACATTATCAAGCAGTAATAAAAATTGGTTTACTTATCCATTCATATCTCTGCTCCCAAAATACTGTACTATAATGATTCCACTGACACCAAGGGAAAGCTTAGGTCTGATCAAAAGGTTTCTGATAAACTTGTGTTTCTAAACAATATATTTTCAGCCTGGAGAAGTTACAGTGTATTTATAACAACCTTCAGCTATTGGGATGCAACCCCTTTCTTTATTCAACTCAGGATCTGCCCACAGATTCCACAGTACTCTACCTTAACAACTGGCTTATTTTGTCAGTGTGTCTGTTCAAAAGGGAGAGTAATTTGTAGGTACATATTGTTGCATATATGTTCAAAAATCAGCTAAGTCATTAATTACATCCCTTCCTCCACACCGAATCAACTTAATCACAAGAAAAAAATATCAACTGTACTTTGCTTCTTCTGACCCAGCAGTCACTTTAAGGCCTGATTGCAAATCCATAAGTGATTCATCAATAAGTTATATAAATATTTTATTTATTTTAGCTCAAAGAAATAACCTATGAAGATTTACCTGATTGTGTCATTAAAGAAACAATCAGACTTCCACCATGGGCTGAATTTTATGCTCTCCCCAGGGGTAGGACAGCAGACAGGCAGGGGGTAGTAAAACTGGGTGCAATGCTATGGGTGCTGTTCCTATGCTTTCTACCTACCCTGCCAAAATTTTATGCGTGGATGGCGAGGCACCTGGCAACTGCCCAAAGGTCTCTTCCCACACCGCTGTAATTAGTCCTGTGGAGCTCAGCACCAAATATGAAGCTCAGCAGCTTTGCTCAGGCTGGTAGTAAACTAAGAGGTGGAGGGGGTTACAACTTTCATAGGCCCCCCACTGGTGCTGTTAAAGTGCTTTGGGATGTTCTGAGGTAATGGAAGGGTGTACGTACAATATGCAAGTTATCTTTTTTTAAATTGCTAATCCTATTCAAAGAACTCAAATGGAAAGTGAGCAGGGAAAGTGAAAATATTCTCAAAGCTCAGATGGATCATGTTTCTGGGGCAGATAAATTAGATTTTACCCAGCATCGGGTTATGCTTTCACTTGTTAAAACTTGATGGAAACACTGGATAATAAATCTCCATTATAATAATGATCACTGAAGTGCCGCAAAGATGCTGTGCAGGAAGACCAATATGCTGTATTAACCAGAGAGAAAAATTGAACAGCCAGTCTTTGGAGGGCAGCATTACAAACTACTCTGAAGAACAACCTAGCATATGGCTGGGAGCATGTTGTCACCTGGGAAATAATAAGTTTTATTTATGCATAAGTGTATGAGTGTTGGGAAGTAGAGGAAATTCAATCTATGCATTTAGACGTGCTGGTTAGGTGCATTAGCCATGCTAAATTCTCCCTCAGTGTACCTGAACAGGCGCCGGAGTGTAGCGACTAAGGGATTTTCACAATAACTTCATTGCAATGTTAATGTAAGCCTAATTGTGACTAATAAATAATAAACTAAAAACTAGATTTCCATTATCAGACACAAGCTCTGATTAGATTTCAAAAGATGATCTAACAATGAGTAAAGTGTGGCCCCATGGTATACAAGCTCTTTTATTTGTCAGATAGGACAAAGATGCACTCATCCCTAAAGTTAGGATTGTTCTCCTCATAACAGAGAAGCTTAAAAGGTAACATAAATAATGGTTTTTAAGATGCTGTAAGGTTCTAATAGAATAGAGGAGAAACATTCTTTGATCTGGAATGCTCTACCCAAAAAAGGTGGTGAAAGCTGACTATATAAATAATTTTAGAGTGGAGCTGGACAAGTAATTGATGAAGAACTTACAAGATAATGGACACAAAGTGGGCATGTAGGACTAAGCACAACTGTCCTTTCAAAGAGCCAACACAGTCACAATGGGCCAAATTGCATTCTTTTCCATTTTAAGGCTAGAATTTTCCAGCTCCTTGCCATGGGTTTCGCTGCGGCAGGGTCAGCAAGCCATTGAAATAATTGTTCACATCAGGATTGGAAAATCCCACCAGCATGAAGGGCTGTAAAATTCCGACCTAAGTTTTCAAAGTGCTTTCTCAACAGGAAAAAAATCAGCTTAAAAGGAGAAGAAATGCCACACATGTGAGCTTAGGGTAACATATGTGCAGAATTGCATAGGCATCTGTTGTCCAATAATGATTAGATTTGATTGAAACAACTATTGTTTATTCCACTGATCACAGTTAAATCATTTTTACTTACCTATTATTGGAAAACAAAGTCAGGTCACACATTTCACAATCCACATGACTATAATCCTGTGCAAACAATCCTATCTGATAGATCATATTCCAATACCAGAAACCATCTGAAAATTGAACAAATTCATCAATATCCTTCAACAAATTCAATATGGCAAAGATTGATGGGACCTTCTGTGCAAGGTGTTCCAATAAAACACAAAATTAGACTAGTTTTGTGACAGCTGTTCCTAACCTGTCAATTGGCTGCTCACTCCAAGGGAATGCGTTGATCAAGCTAAGAGGGAAATCCAATTATCTGGGCTCAACCTTTCACTATGAATTAGCTGATGAGTGATAATACAAGAAACCATAGCTTATAGATTGCTGCAGTTATAACTTAAAATAAGTTGTTAAAGAACCAAGCAGGTTGCATTCTTCTGTTTCCTTGTGCACTTGTCCTTGTTAACTAAGTTGATAATGACAAAGTTCTGAAGATAGTTGCTACCTAGTGGACAGGATGCAAACAGTTTCAATTCACCACTCTTTTTGTTCTATCTCTATTATTTGTGTTTTTTTTCTCCACAGTCAGTTTACAGTCATATCTCAGCTAACTTTTTATACCATTCAGGCATGTAATTTTAAAAACAGAGCAGCAAAAACAATAAATAAAACAAGCCACAAGGTCTTCACTATTGAAGGAAATGAGGCACTGTGCGAAAAAAAATGTATCTCACTGCTGTAGCATTTCCTTTATAACCTCAATGGAGTGCTTTACTCGATTTGGCTACTCAACTGCTCTTTTAAGGCACAAAGGATCCGGCAAACTGCATTTCTGTGGGCAATCTAAAAATACCCCCACAGGGCTTTATTGCGGACAAAAGGTGGGGTTAGGTGAGGTAGTCAAAAGTGTGGTCAGAAAGAGGTGTTTTGCAAAGAGTATCATTAATGGTGGAATGGAAAATGGAGAGATGGAGGAGTTTAGAGAGAAAGTTCGGAAGAGTTATGAGTGGGCTTACAGAAAATGAACTGCAATCCAGAGCCACAGGGAAGGGAAGGGAAGGGGGGAGGGGGGGGGGGGGTGTTGGTTAGGTGGGCAAGCTCATGTGGATATTTGTAGAACATTTAAAATTAAATTCATTGGGAGATGGGAAGTCAATGTAGAACACTCAAGGAGAAAATGGTTATTTACATCCAGAATAACATTATCTGCACTTAACAATAATAAATGTATTGAACATTTACATAAATGACACACTTACAGGATACTTGGTCTGATTAGGGTGAATATATGTATATTTGCAACATATTAAAGGTTTTATGTATAGCACACACATTCTGCAAGTATGGCAACTACTTCCTGTGCTGTTAGTGCATAACAAAATGATGGCTAAAGCATTTTCACTAAATTTTTAAAAAGCAGATGAAAGACACATTTTTCCACTTAATGAAATTGAATATTTCTAAAACTGGAACAATCAAGCAAGCAAAGTCCCCATGAACAGAGGTTTAGAAGTTCATGGGCCATATGCAGCCAAATGTACTAGTAATGCAGCTCCAAAGCTCAGGCAACTCAGTTTCTATTTGTATTTGAATTTATTGCTCCCTGGTGTGTCCTGTTTGAATTTGAGTTTGCAGGAGTGCAAAGGACTGTGTTGTATATTAACAGCCAAATAATCAAGAGCTATTAGTACCCACAGCTCGACTCCATGAAATTGATGGAACCATTCATTTCAACTCCACGGGTGGAATTTTCCCGTCCTGCCTGCCACAGGAATTGTAGCGGGTGGGGACAGACCATGCAAAGGTCCGCTGACCTCAGGCGGGAAGTTCCGGCCTTGGGATGAGCCCCACATGTGGTTCATGATATTCTATGGTATGCACCTAACTGGGCTGAGAAGAAAAAAAGTCTTCAGATACTTCTATATTAAGGGGATAATAAGGTTCAAAATTACAAATTTAAAAAATTGGTATATTTCCTTTTCGAAAAATCTCATTTGCCTATGGAGAAGACATGGCTGTTCTGTTTGTGTTGTTTTCTAACATTCGCATTGGTTGCTCATGACCGAATCTCATCATTGTTGGCATGTGGCATGTGTCTGGACTAATATCTGCAAACATGGGACATGTGACAGCAAGGAGTTTGTGCTTTTCCATTTAGTCCATAGTCATGTTTTATCTTTTTATATATTGTGACCTGTGAAAACAATGGGCATAATATGGAAAATATTTCCCACTGCGGAAGCCAATGTGAAATTTGTGGTATCTTGTGGCCCTGGTGTCATTAATTATGCAGTCAGGGTTTCCTGACATGTTGCATTACTGGGAGGGCTGAATGTCGTGCACCCTGCCATTACATCTGGGCATCATATTTACAATATGCCTGGGCATCCTCATGTTAATGCAACCAACATAGCCCAAGCTATGGAGATATGTAAAAGGGGAGGTGAAGGTCCATCACTGAAGTTCAGTGATGTCTCCCTGCTCATCCTCCTGGACCCTGTCGAAGTCAGGAGAAAGCTGAGCAGGGAAACAAACCCTACATGCGACCAATGCTGTAAGCACCCAGATTGTCCTGAGCCGATCAGCCATACAATGCCAGAAAAAGATGAATGGCCTCATTCACTCAGCAAGGGCAAGTAAAGCTACAGCTGCCTGCACTAACCACAGCAAGACTAATAAATATCAGGGTACATGGACCTCAGTGGCAATGGCATAGTTGTGCCACAGAGTTCCACTACAGAGCATATACATTATGATGGAGTGACCACTGTGCCTCCTGAACCCTTCCACATACAGAGACTATTGCTATAATGCTGTATGGAACAGGGGTGAAGAGAGAATGAGGTGAGGCGTAGAAGGCATCAGATACCTCCACAAATTAGATGCCTCCCTGAACCTTCTCCTTGCATGTGGATGGGCTCAGAACTCTGGAGGGAGCACACCCGCAACTCTTATGGACAACTTGCAGAGCAGTAATGCCATGCCACACAACAGTGGGCTATCTTAAAAGTGGAAGTATGGAACTGAACATCAAACTGCAATGTACAAATAGATATAACACACAATTTCCCTCAAATCCACCTTATCTGCTAGGCACAACTGTCAAGAAGGGGAGAAGATGGGATGGGGCATTCACATCTGAGGTCACTTAGGAATTTGAAAACAGGACAGCTCAGTTGGCAGGCAAGGAGTGGGGCAGGGCAATTGGAAATGGGTCTTGGACTTAGACCTCCACTGAGTAAGGATCTATCCATGGTTTAGAAACCTGAGGGTTGAGTGTGCCTCCATGTTAGAGGCTGCTCATGCTTTCACTTGCTCTCTCCTCTCTCAGTTATAAGTGCCACCATGAAGAGGCCAAGGCCCAAGGCTGAGGATTCCCTGTCAAGCTTTAGCAGAAGCCCTAGCCTGGACAGCAACAAGGAAATTGGACAAGAAGAGAGATGTGCACCTGCATAGGGGTCAGGCCAGCCATCTGCACCCTCCACCAGCCCAGAAACCCATAACTCAGTGGGTATTAGGAAGTAAATATGGGTTTCACACTCTGATGGTCACTGCATGGGCACATGTCTGCAGCAGGAGGAGATACAGTCAGCTGAGTTCATTGACACTCGGAGGACTGCTGGGGAAGAGGCATCTGCGAGGTCAGAGTCTGATGACAGGTCTCTCGAATCAGCCTTCCAGCTCATGGAAGAGAGTCAGCAGGAGGCAGGGGAACATCAGGCAAAGGTGTTGGGAGGCCCTCAACAGAGTGGCATGCCAATCAAAGGGGTTCGTCCGCCTGCTCTCTGATGAAGTGGTGCCGACCTGGGCTTGCATTGAGGCCTCCATGGGGAGGCTGGCAGAATCTATGATGGTCCAGCAGATCCTGCCAGAGATATGCGCAGGCCAGCACTCCACCATGGTAGACATGGAGCAGCTGTTGCAGTTGACATGGTAGAAGGAATGGAGCATCTCAACCTCACTCCAGGTGCCCCATCCCCTCAGGTTGTCAGATCTGGGCCTTTAGACACCCTAAGTGAGGAGGAGCGGAGGCTGAACACCTTTGGGTCATCCACTCAGGCATCAGAGATTGTCCTGACCTTCCAAATCCACTTTGCCGACGATCCCTTCAACCTCATCCTCTGTCACCACATAGGGAGCAGTTGGCCCACAGGAGGACAGCAAAAGGAAGCCGGGGCCTTCCAGATCTCAGCTCTCTAGAGGACAGCCGCCAAAGTCACTAAAAGCAACAGGGCCAATTATTCAGCCAGCTGCCTCCACCCCTGTTGCAGATGTCAGGCGAGCACCTCGACAAAATTAGTAGGCCATGGAAAATAAAGAAATTTTGATCACTGGTTGCATGGGTGAACAAATGATTGCCACAATTGTAAGCTCTGTAAATACAATCACTTTCACAATTGTCCTGTATCAGCTTGGTTCTTGTGGGTTAGCAGACACCCACCCCCACAGCACCTCTCCTGTGACACCCGACTGTTCCAGACTGAATCTGCGGAAAGAAGGGTACATGGGGGCTTTTACAGGCCATGTGCGAAAACTCTCTTACACATGCTGAGCCTTCATCCATTAAAATATCATATCTCAGGTCCCTTGCATTGTCAATACTGCCTGCTGGGATTCCTTTGCCCAGCTGAGATGATCTGCATTTCCGTCCACCCACTAATCCGACTCCACTGAAGCATACCAAGACCTCCAAGATGAGACTCTGCTTATTTTTGACCTCACCTGCCTAGTGGTGTGACATTCCTCCTGAATTCTGGCACCAGTTCATCACCCCCAGTCACATACACCCTTTCCCCCATTGCCATTGGCAGCCCCTTGCCTCTGGCATTAGCATCAACCTCCCCACTATTAGCCTACAACCCGCTCGCTTTTCCTTTGATAATCTCCAGGTAAATGTACATGTTCTCTTCCATCCTGACAATCCCACCGCCCCCATACACATTGACCTGCCCACTCTCCACCTTCCTTGTCTGTGTTTACCTTTGAGTCCCTACTAATGACCCTCACTACTCCTTCATGTGACATTGTCACACACTTACTCTCACTTACCCTCCCACCCTACCAGCTCCCTCTGCCCTGTAACCCTGACCATTTCATCGTACTACGTCCACCCTGGGTTTGCTCTCCAGTAGTCAACGGTTGATTCCACCAACTCCTCCCAGTGAGCCAGTTTACATCACTAGACATAACACCCCTCCTCATCTTCACACAAGGACATACCTTCTCCTCCCACTTCACACACATTGGCATAACCACATAGCCGCCCATCCCATTCTGTCACGGGGCAACCAATATGGCCAAGCCCAACCACCCCGTCCGTTCCCTCTGCTGCCTTATCACACCCCTGTGATAGCCTTTCCAGCAACTCTGAACACCAATACCCCTCTCCCAGGCCTCCATGACCTTACCATTGTTTCAATCCACAACTAGCCTTCTTTAACCAACACTCCCAACAGTTCTTCACCTTCCAACAATACCTCCTGCTGTTTTCATTCTGCAGCTCGAAAATATGATCCCATGTTGAAGACCCTGTGGTGAAGATCTTAGAAGAAGGTCCAATACTGAGGCGAATTCCCCGAGGAAGATTCAAACCCATGGCTAAGTCCCTAGAAGAAGTTTCAAGCTCATGATAAAGTCCCGAGAAGGTCAGAAACCCTGGTTAAGTGCCTCGAGCATAGTTCGAACACATGACAACGTCCCTGGAAGAAACGGTGCACAGTGGCACAGTAGTTAGCACTGCTGCCTCACAGTGCCAGGGACACGGGTTCAATTCCGGCCTCGGGTGACTCTGTGGAGTTTGCACATTCTCCCCGTGTCTGTGTGGGTTTCGTCCGGGTGCTCCGGTTTCCTCCCACACTCCAAAGATGTGCGGGTTAGGTTGATTGGCCGTGCTAAATTGCCCCTTAGTGTCCCAAGATGTGTAGGTTAGGGGGATTAGCAGGGTAAATGCATGGGGTTACGGGGATAGGAGCTGGGTGGGATTGTTGTCGGTGGAGGCTCAATGGACCAAATGGCCTCCTTCTACATTGTAGGGATTCTATAATTCTATGATTCTATGAAGTTTGAAGCTTGAGTGAGACTGCTAGGTGGAAGCTGCTTCTCAGAGGACCCACGTGGATGAAGCTCCACCCACCCAGTGCTACAAGTGGTGTTTCAACAACCGGTAGCTAGAGACCTCCCATCTTCTCAAAGGATGTTCGCGAGCTGACCAAGGCTTTTAAGGTAAGTGCTGGCTTTTGCATTCCACGTTGGTCCAGATGTGCTCTGGACTGATGTGTTTTTCAACTAGCATCACAGAAAATCATGCGTCAGCGGAAGCCAGCATGAAATTGAATTTTGGACATTCTGCTGAATTCTCCCTACTGCCTGCCATTGATCCTGGGAGAATTCCAATGTAATTAGAAAACATCTTGTCACTGATAGGTTTAACTTCATTAGTAACCACTTGACATTAAAATAACTTGCACCATAATGTTGAGAGTATTTTAAATACAATTTTCTGTGATCCAAAAGGAATCCTCAAAAATGCATTGGCAAAGTCATTATCAGAATTTAAATTACAATATGCTAGCATTTGTAGTTCAGGCAGATGACATAACAATGACTCATTGGTTACCAGGTAACTATTGGTTACCAGGTAACTACATGACTATTTCTACAATAACAGGTGCTCACCTTTTCAGTTACATTGATCCCACGGAGCAATCACTATTCTAATTTTTCTTGAATACCAAATGCTTTTGACAAGAAATCTTATCACAATACCAAACCAACAATGGCTTCATGTGACCTTTCTGGCTCCTAAAAAAAATGCCTTTCAAATATGTTAATGCATTCATAAATAAAATATAATGTGGATGGGGAAGGTCAGTATTTATTTATATTGCAAATTTAGCAAGGGCAAGTGAGAACGGGAACAATAAATAATAGGCTTTATCCAAGTTCTTATTTGTGATGCCATCATGAGAAAAGATTGGACAACCGTAGTTGCACCGGCCAAAACTTTCTGTCTACTGAAGGCAACAGATAAAAACATGTAGCTAGCATGTCTGTAATTTTCAGAGCAGAACTTGTGACAGGCCAGGAACTGGGATTTGGAAAAAACTATTCTATAATGTACTGGATAAGCTTTTTAAGAAAACAATAAAAGATGCCACCATATATCAATGATGGGTTAAATTTGCTCCAAAAGTGCACTATTTAAAGTATTGCAATGCTTACATATATTTACTAATTTAGAATAAATAGCTTAACAGCAGATTTAAGATAGCACATCTGGAATTTCATACAAATATATTAGTTGGTGTGAATCCAGATAAAATTACCCCCTCGTCACCTCTATTTAGTTACAATATTAAAAATAAAAACATGTAATAAGCAGACAACTTATTTGAATAAATGTATGGGTTTTTAAACAGTACAATTCTGCTATGCTGCCTTACAACCTGCAAAAATGAACATTTAAGCTGTGCAAAAAGTCATCAGAATCACGTGCAAACTTTAGGAAATAAATGAAAATGACTGAGTTCTGAAAGCTCATTCAAAGAGCATGGCAATGTCATCTGTGCACCACTGCAGAATGCCTGAATGGTTCCCAAAAAAATATTTTTGCAAATGGCTAGATGCAAATAAGTTGAATCAAGCATAATATTGGGGGACTTTTTAATGGAAATGTCATTTAAAAAGAGGAACTCTGACATTAAAAATTACAGAGTTGCTGTTTGACAGGTGCAAAGCCATCCAACGGTCTCATTACCACACAAACAGTCCCATATGCATGTAGAGAGGTTGTTAATTCTCAAGGTGCCCTTTTAATGTACACAAATTCCCAGTGCAATGTACGTGCACATAAAATGTAGAAATTAAGTCTATAAATTTTAAAGACTACTAGAAGGTGAGGGGTAACAGACAGTTATCCCTTTGAAGCTCAGTACAAATGAAGAGCTGATCCAGCAATCTGCATCATTCTGGTTTGCCAGTGCTTGCATTCATGAAAGATCAACAGATAATATCTTCACGGCTGGAACTGAAAACACACGCTGCTTTGCTGTAAATCAACACCTGTGTTTTGCCTATAGCTCTGCTCTCTTCAAACCATGCACCACTAACTGGAGTTATCTGAATTACAACCACGGTCAACCTAACACCATTTAACCTCAAACTTGCTGCCCACACAGAATTCAGCAACCATGTAAATAAATGCGTAATGAAGAGACTAATTTTAGACATGAGATTAGCAGCCTATAGCATATTTTTTCCCCTCAAACTGATATTTAGTTTAGTCTACCAATGAATTGATCAGTAAAGTCAGGGAAGTATTCTGTGAAATGTTCTTATTAAATGTGACAGAATACAAGTTGGCTTACTAAGGTGTTTTAACTCATCAATTGAAGTCTTGCAAACATTCCCCTGATATCTATTATTGTCTGACAAAGAGGGAAAGAAAAAGCTTAAGCTGAGAGATGACACACTGACTAAATCACGCTAACTCATGCTGCAGAGAATGGTCATGAACCGGACTACTATATAATTGGCATTGTCAGCATTGAAATTAGGGATGTGTGGAGTTGGAGTTTGTAGCAGATGGAGGGGGCTGGGAGCGGGGCGGGGGGGTGAAGGGAAGAGAAGTAAGGATTCTCATTCTTGATCACTTTCTAGCATTTACTTTTGGAAATTAATGTGTGTACTAAGGACAGATTGGCCTAAACTGTTGTGGCTTGCTTATTTTGCTCCCCTTCTTCCAGATGACAAACTGTACACCAGGAATCATTGAACAGGCTTATACAAGAAGTACAGCCACTTAGGCAGTTCTCCTAGAATTTCATCCCAGCACAAAAATTAATATTCAGGAAAGCAGAGATATGTGCATAAAAGTTGCAAAAATTGAATGACAACAATCCAACGTATTCCATTTTTCTCATTAGTTGAAATATTCAAAAGTTGATGGTGAATTTTACTCTCAAGGGCTGAATATGTATATCCCCGAATTGCCTCAGTTCTTTGCTAGACTATTTACTTAACAGCTGCTTCCAGCCAATGTTCTTTCACTACATCAGGAAATAAAAAAATAAGTATATTTGAAAGGATTTGCTGTAAATTTCTGCAATATAAATTTGGTGCAGTAAGAACGTTCTCTGAAACGATGGGCAGTTAGGGATGGGCAATAAATGCTGGCCCAGACAGCAACGCCCACATCCCGTAAATGAATGAAAAGGTAGAATTAGCTTCAAATATGTCATTTTGAATTTAGTGACCCATCTCAGATCCTGAGAAGGTGACGATTAAGATTATGCTTTCACTTCAATTAGGAAGTTGCACTGATGGCTTAGTGTATCACTAAGCCACGTAAAATGAACAATCCCAGGTTAAAACAGATTAAAATTCATTAGAGCAGTAAGCTTCCAGGATTGAACTGACATTCACACCACACGTGCCAGGCAATGACCATCTCAAACAGAAGAGAATCTAACCATCTTCCCTTGACATTTAATGGCATTATCATCACTAAATCTCCCATTATCAACATTTTTGAGGTTACCATTGACTGGAAATTGAACTGGACCAGCCATATAAATACCGAGGCTAGAGCAGCAGGTCAGAGGATGGGAATTTCCACATGAGTAACTCATCTCCTGACTCCCCAAAGCCTCACCATCATCTACAAGGCATAAGTGAGGAGTATGATGAATACTCTCCACTTGCTTGGATGAGCTTCAACAAAATTCAAGAAACTCAACACTACCCAGGACAGCTTGATAGGCATCGCATTCATTGACTTAAACATTCACTCCCTCCACCACCAACACACAATGGTAGTTGTGTACTATATACAAGCGTCATTGTAGCAACTCACTAAGGCTCCTTTGATTGCATCTTCCTAACCCACAACCTCTATCAACCCGAAGGACCAGTCAGCAGACATTTGTATGTTCCTTCCCAAATCACACACCTTGGAACTGTCATAGAGTCAAAATACTGATTTCAAACTCCTTTCCCAGCAGCTGTGTAAGTATACCTGCACCAGATGGACTGCAGCAGCTCAAAAGGCAGCTCACATCATCTTCTTATGGGTAATTAGGGATGGCCAGCATGCCAGCCTTGCTAGTGATGCCCATATCTCAAGAAAAAAATAAAAAGTATACTATTAGACAGGGACAATTAGCTTTCATGCTCTCGGGCCAGGGAGACGGAAATTAGTTATTCCATGAACAACTGAAGAATGAGTTTGGCTGTAATGCCGCTGTGATTGAATAGACTCACTGTCCAGACTCATGCATAAGTGATAGTCAATGCAGCAGCAGTGGTCAATGCCTCTGGGAGGGGTGGGGGGGGGGGGGGGGCCATAAAAATGAAAGACTTCTCTTTGAAGTCTCACAACCAGACTGTGGGCAGGTGCTCTAAATGGTAACATAAAATAATGGATAACTCAAACAATGCTGTAGCAGTCTCTGAATTTCCTTTTCAAAGCAAAGCAAAAAAAATTGCTTGTCTACTCTAGTGGAGGTATGGACACCCAAGAGGTCATGGCCAGTGGCCAGCTCACCATACTGACGGTCTTTAGATATAGGGCCCCATCCATCTGGATCTCAAACACACTGGTGTTACCTGTCATAGCTGACATCACCCATCATTTTGTCACAGAAAGAGATCACATTGAGCAGCTTCAGTGGGCAGCCAATTTTCTACAACTTAAATTGATCACCTCTGCTCACGTGATAAATGCCTTGGTGAGATAGTTGTCTCCTTTGTTCAAGGCATTTATCTTGCAACTGCTGGACTGAGAAGATGCTATCAATTGTAGATCTTCTAATTCTAAACCACACTGAGATTTAAGTTGAGTGTGTTCAGCCAGCATCTTCAGTATGACAACGGCAACACAGCAAATACCTTTCACATGATGCTCAGCTGGCAGGTAAGGAGGTCTTGGAATTTCCTGCCTCTGAGCCAAAAGCTCCAGATTTGAGTCTCACTTCAGAATTGATGGCTAGGGACAATACATTCATAATAGGGCCAAACAAGGTCAATTATCAACCCACCAATCCTTCCAACATACATAAGAGTAAGAGCGGAGGAAACTCCTGGTCAGCTATGTTGATACGGAAGGGTGGCCCTTCAAACTTTAGTCTAGCAACCTTTGCCAGGAAAATCTAACGATGGAGACCAGATGTTAGTGTGTGCTTTGTATGCCTCATGCATCTCTAGACACAAGAAATCTTCTAAGTCTTAGTCTAAATCAGCAGGGAGGTGCCTCAATAGTTGTTACAATTGTTGTGGTTCCCCTTGCACAGAGTCACACATATCTTGGGACAGTGCTCCTTCCCTTCAGTGGGGACAGCGAAGTCCATGCACAGATGCTATGTGATTTCAGTATAGGTTCAGCATCAAATAGGTCACCAATTTTTTCAGCAACAACAGTGTATCAAACAGATCTTTGAATTTAATAAAATTCAACAACAATATGGTTTCCCATCTGAAATTAGACAAATTGAACTTCATTTACAGTAAAATTAGGCAATAATTAAATATTAAAGTAGCAGAGAGAGTGCATTACTTGATTACTACTACATTGTAATAGCATGGTTTCAGACAGGATCTTTGGTACATTTAGTCTACTTATACACACTATCCCTTGATGTATTCCTAATTCCAATTGTTGTCAAGAACTTATCTAGTTTCTTCCTGAAACCCATTAAAGTTCTTATCCATCACCTTGTCCCATATTTTGTTAATAAAAAGTTTCAATTGTATTTTTTATTTCCTTTAATGGTCCTTAATTTGTAAATATTTGACAAGGTCCCACATGGCAGATTGGTCAAAAAAGTAAAAGCCCATGGGATACAAGATAATGTGGCAAATTGGATAAAAGTTGGCTTAGTAACAGGAAACAAAGGGAAATGGTTGATGGATACCCTTGCGAATGGAAAGTTGTTTCAAGTAGTGTTCCTCAGGGCTCGGTGTTGGGACCTTTGCTGTTTGTGTTATATATTAACGATTTAGACGTGAATGTGGGGGCACAATTGGGAAATTTATAGTCTGCAAAGATTGGATGAGTAGATATGCTTAGAGAATCGCTATAATCTCCAAAATGATATAGATGGGTTGGTGGAGTGAACCGTAAGATGGCAGATGGATTTTAACAAAGTGAAGCATTTAGGGAGATCAAACAGTTATAGGGAATACACAATAAATGGGAATATACTAAGAGAGGTAGATAAAGTGAGAGATTTTGGCGTACAAGTACACAGGTCCCTAAAGGCAGTAGTTTAAGTCGACAAGGTTGTAAAGAATGCTCTCCTTTATTGGCAGAGGTATAGAATATAAAAGCAAAGATATAATTAATGCTGGAATTGTATAAAACACTGGTGAGGCCACAACTGGAGTATTATGTGTTGTTCTGCCCACCACATTACAGGAAGGATGCAATTGCTCTGGAGAGAGTACAGAAGAGGTTGACAAGAATGTTGAAAGTGTAGCTATGAGGAGAGATTGGATAGGTTGGGATTATTTTTCTTGGAACAAAGAGGGCTGAGGATTGAGTGGACAGGATAAAATTGTTTCCTTTGGCAAAGAATTCTAGAACCGGGGACATAGATTCAAAATAAAGAAAATAAATACATAACTAAAGTTAATAAATTCTTCAAATAAGCTTCATTATAATATATTGTTCATGCAACAAATTGGTCTCAAGCTGTTGATCAACAGAGTAACTTATAATCATTTGTGCTGGTCATCTAACATCAACAGTAACATTCTGCTTTCTTTCAGGGCAATTTTGACTCTAAATGATGATGTAAAAATTAAATTAACTGTCCACATCTATGGAAAGGAACTTCGACATAGTGTATCGAAGTGGCTAATTTTACGCCATCAGTGAAAGTAAAAATTAACCCTTGCATTTTATAGCTCTAATCTACCTTAGCTCTGTATTGGGACTCCGACATTTCTAAATCTAAACCTATGAAAGTGCTCTTCCATCCAGCTCTGAAATGATCTTATAGTCAGCTGGGTGAATGAGATTGTGATTTAAAAGAATATTTGTGCTAATATGGTTATATTTAATATAGAAAGTGCAGGTGACAAGTGTATTTATAATAAAATTAAATTAGGGATACCAATTTTTCAAAATCAGTGGACCCAATTTTGCCTTGATTACTGCAGAAAAAAGATTTTTGAGATAGTGTCAAAAGGTACACTGCAGCACGAAGTTGAGGATATGTCAGGGCTGTTAATGGCACATTTAGAGTTTTTGGTTTTCTTAGCTCGCATTAAAGGGTTTCAATGAAAGCTCAGATAAAGTCTCTTTATTTGCCACTTCCAATATGTCAGTAAAGCCTCTAAATTGTTGTTGGTGATTTTAGCTTGACACATCGTGCTTGACACTTCGCTGTCCATATTTTAACAGAAGCATTAGCTAATTTATTTGAAGAGCTTGTCATAACAATGCAGTATCCATATGAAGAAGGGTGCTTATGTGCTCATGCTTCCCCCAGCTGGTCTCATCGCACTTTGAGAAAAAAACAATTGCTGGTTGGTTCCTTGGAGGAGTGCAATCAGAGCCACATTTGTGGCACAACGTGCAGCTTAGCTGTACAGGAGGGAATGGAGAAAAGGGAAAGAGCAGCAGTGACAGAGGATTTGTTAGTTGAAGGAACAGACAGGTGTTTCTATGGCCAAAGGCATGACTCCAGGATGGCATGTTGCCTCTCTGGTGCCAGGGTCAAGAATGTCACAGAGCAGGACATTCTTCTGGAGGAGACTGAACAGCCAGAGGTCCTGGTCCACGTTGGTACCAATGACTTAGGAAAGGGGATAAGGTCCTGAAAGCAGATTTCAGGGAGCTGGGAAGGAGATTGTAAAGCAAAACTTCTGAAGCAGTAATCTCAAAATTACTTCCAGTCCCAGGTACTAAAGAGCATGGAAACAGGAGAATTGAGAGTTTGAATATGTGGCTGGAGAACTGGTGCAGGAGGGAGGACATCAGATTCTTGAACCATTGGAACCAATTCTGGGGCAGGTGAGACCAGTACAAGATGGACAAGCTGCATCTCAGCAGGACTGGGCCTAACATCCTTGCAAGCAGAATTGCTAGTGCTGTTGGGGAGCAATTAAACTAGATTAGTAGAGGTATGGGAACCTGAGAGGGAGCTCACATCTGAGGGAAGCCAAACTGGTAAAAGGAAGTAGAAAAGTTGAAGAGTTTAAAGCCGTTGAATGCTTGTAGCTTCTTGCAAAATGGTTGATGATTTGAATGCACAAATAGAAGTACATGGGTATGAAATTGCCATTATGGAGATGTGGCTATAGGGTGACCAAGATTGGGAACTGAATATCCAAGGATATTCACCATATATGAGGGATAGGCAAAAAGGAAAAACAGGTGGGATAACAGTCTTAATAAAGGACCAGATCAGTACATTGGTAAGAGAGGAGCTCAGATCAAAGGATCAAGATGTAGAATCAGTTTGGGTAGAGGTCTGAAAGAGCAAACATTGGTGGGAGTTGTTTATAGGCCACCAAATGCAGTGCTAATGCACAGTATAGATCAGGAAATTGGAGGTACATGTGACATGAGTATTACAGAAATAATTGGCAACTTAAACCTACACATAAACTGGCTTAACCAAATCAGCATTAATGCGGTTGATGATGAATTCCTCGAGTGTGCATGAGATGGGTTTCTGGAGCAGTATGTTGAGAAGTCAACTGGGGATCAGGCTATTTTGTATTTTGTGTTGTGTAAGGAGAAGGGGCTAATTAATAATCTTGCTATGAAGGAGCCAATGGGAAATAATGACTCATACAGAATTTCACATCAAGTTTGAATGCAATATATTTCATTTTGAAACTAGGATCTTAAACCTGAAGAAAGGAAATGAAGGTATGAGAGAGCAAGTTGGCTCAGCTGGATTGGGGAAAATACATTAAAAGATTTGACGATAGACAAGTAATAGCTAATATTTAAAGAAATACTATATGGTCTGCAAAAGATATATATTGGGGATATCAATGGGCCCGATTTTACCATTGCGTCGCGCCCACGTGGTAAAGTCGGACGTGAGGCCATTAACACGATCCGCGCAGATGCCCACTTTACCAAGGCGTGCATTTAAATTGAATTAATGAACTGCCCGCCTAACTTTATCAACATTTCCCCCTTTACCATTGCTTTCGCGCGTCCAGATTCGGCGCAAAACAGACATGCTCGGCAAAGGTCTGTTTTGGGCGCTCCAGCTGCTGAAGAGGTAAGTTCAGAGCTTCCAAAGGCTCTGTAACTCTGATCAGTGGTGGAGGGGAGAGGGAGGCCGGCCAGATCGTTGTCTGTTGGGGGGGGGGGGGGGGGGGGGTGGGGGGGCGGGATGGGGAGGGAGGAGGGAGACCCGATCATTCTCTGGTGAGGGGGAGTTAATTCTATCCCATCACATTTCTAATTCTGATCATTCCTGTTATAAATGCTACTTTGATTATATTTCACTTGCCATGAATGTTGTTTTTTTTCCCCTGCACCAGAAAGTTCAGAAGAAGTAGAAATTTTCTTATTACCATTTCCCAAATTATCTTCTAAACTTGGAAATACAGCTCTTAGAATTTACTGCAAGTTGGCTCTTGCTAAACACAATTGCAAAGGTTGTTGAATCAAGCAACGGTTATGTTTCATTACACAACTTCAATAAAGGCCTGGATATGTACCTCGGTGGATTTTGCAAGTACAGGCAGCAGAGAGAAGGGATTCCACAGCTATATTAGTGCATGAGCACTTAATTAGTGAAACAGTCAAAGTGCTCGGCTGTGAGTATGTGAAATATACTGGGAGGGAGGCCAGATGGATCTCTGGTGGGGGGGGGGGTCCGCTGCCACTCTGCGGGCAATCGGTGGGGGGAAAGGGGGCAGGGTGTCGCGATTGGTCTGGGTAGCGGGGGGCGTGGGTGGATAAGGGGGAAAGTTATGTTGTAGGGGTGGTGGTGATGTCTGTGGGAACCATCACTCCTGGGCCACTTTATCCGTTTTTTGTGGCCCGGGAGCGATGTGACAGCGGCGCAATTTTCAAATTGTTTTCCTCACTATGCATGCGCGGTTCAGAGCTCCGATCATTTCGGACGTGCTAAGCCCCGCCCACAGCACAATTCAGACCCGCAATTTTTTTTTCAGGCTAAGTGCGTATCGGGGCGCTTGAAAGCAGATTTCCAAGTTGGATCTGAATTGTGCCCAGATTCAGCACTTAGATTGAAAATGGTAATATCGGGCCCAATGTATTTTTTTTATTATTCACTTATGGGTTGTGGGTGTCGCTGGCTTGACCAGAATTTACTGCCCATCACTCGTTGCCCTTGAAAAGATGACAGTGAGCTGCCTTCCTGACCTGCTGCAGTCCCTGAGGTGTAGTTAAAACTACAGTGCTGTTAGGGAAGGTGTTTCAAGATTTTGACCCAGCGACAGTGAAGGAACAGCAATATATTTCCAAGTCAGGATGGTGAGTGGCTCGGAGCGGAACCTCCAGGTGGTGGTATTCCCAGGTATCGGCTGCTCTTGTCCTTCTAGATGGTTGTGCTCATGGATTTGGAAAGTACTGCCTAAGGAACCTTGGTTCCTGCAGTGCATCTTGTAGATGGTACTCACGACTGCCACTGTTCTTCAGGGAATAAATGTTTTTGGAAGGGGTAGCAATCACGCAGCCTGCTTTCTCCTGAATGGTGTCAGGCTTCTTGAGTGTCGTTGGATGTGCACTCATCTAGGCAAATGGAGAGTATTCCATTGCACTCCTGACTTGTGTCTTGCAGAGATGGACAGGCTTTGGGAAGTCAGGGGGTGAGTTACTCGCTGCCGGATTCCTAGCCTTTGACCAGCTTTGGTAGCCACAGTTCGTCCATTTGAGTTTCTGGTCAATGGTAACCTCCAGGATGTTGATAGTGGAGGATTTAGCAATGGTAATGCCATTGAATGTCAAGGTGTGATGGTTAGATCTTTTCTTGTTGGAGATGATCATTGCCTGGCACTTGTGTTGCAAGGCACAAACACCCAAAGAGAAAGGTTAATCAACCGTGGTTAATGGAAAAAGTTAAAGATTGCATTAAACAAAGTGGCTTATAAGGATGCCAGAAAAAGCGGTAAGCCTGAAGATTGGACGCAATTAGAATTCAGAAAAGGAGGACCAAGAAACTGATTGAGAATGGGAAAGAGTATATGAATGCAAACTACAGAGGAACATAAAGCCGGACTGCAAAATCTTCTTTAGATACGTAAAAATGAAAAGATTAACAAGTCAAATGTGGGCCTAAGTGGAGCAGGATAATTTATATGGAGAACAGGGAAATGGTGGAGAAACTAAACAGTTACTTTGCAACAGTCTTCATGGAAGATGCAGGAAATCTAGAAATACTGGGCAATCAGATCCTGGGTTGATTCTTAAATGCCCCCATAAGCGGCAACCAGCCAGCAATGCCTACATCCCATGAAATAATTTTTAAAAAAGGAATGGATCATTCTCAGGATGGCAGGCTGTTACCAGTGGCATATCACAAGGATCAATACTCGGTCCACAGTTGTTCGCAATCAATATCAACGATTTAGATGAGGGGACCAAGTGTAATATTTCTAAATTTGCTGATGATACCAAACTTGATGGAAACATAAGTTTTGAAGAGGTTGCTGGGAGGCTTCAAGAGGACTAGGACAGGCTAAGTAAATGGGCTAGAGCATGGCAGATGGAATATAAGTGAATAAGTCTGAAGCTATTCACTTTGTCAGAAAAAACATTTCTTAAATGGTGAGAGGTTGGGAAATGCAGTGTCCAAAGGAATATGGGTGCCCCTGTTCATGAGTCACTAAAAGCTAGCATGCAGGTGCGGGAATCAATTAGGAAAGCAAATGGTATGTTAGCCTTCTTCATGGGAGTAAAGATGTCTTTCTGCAGTTTTATAGAGCCTAGGTATGATCTCACCTGGAGTACTGTGTACAGTTTTGGTTTCCTTATCTAAGGAAGGATATACTTGCCAATGGATGTGGTGAAATTGAGGACAAGTCTCTGTATTCCCCCAAATTTTGAAGAATGAGGGGGTGACCTCATTGAAACTTACTTATTTCTTACAGGGTGTGACTGAGTGAATGTAGGTATTTACCCTAGCCAATGAGTCTAAAAGCAGGTGACATAATCTCAGGTTAAGGGATAAAATATTTATGGCTGAAATGAGGAGGGATTTCTCCATTCAGAGGGTTATGAATCTTTGGAATTCTCTATTCCAAAGAGCTGTGGAAGCTTAATCAATGAGCATGTTCAAGACTAAATTTGAGTCCAACAATATGGTTTTGTACAGGGAAGGTCATGTCTCACCAATTTACTGAGTTTTTTGAAGAGGTAACAAAGATAATTGATGAGGGAAGGGACGTGGATGTAGTTTATATGGACTTTAGTAAGGCATTTGAAAAGGTCCCATATGGCAGACTGGTACAAAAACTAAAATCACATGGGATTCAGAGAGATGGCTAGATGGATACAGAACTGGCTTGGTTATAGAAGACAGAGAGTAGTAGTGGAAGCATGTTTTTCAGAATGGAGAGCTATAGCTAGTGGTGTTCTGCAGGGATCAGTGCTGGGACCTCTGTTGTTTGTAGTATATATAAATGATCTGGAGGAAAATATGGGTGGTCTGATTAGTAAGTTTGCAGATGACACGAAGATTGGTGGAGTTGCTAATAGTGCCAAGGATTGTCAGAGGATACAGCAGGATATAGAGAGATTAGAGACTTGAGCACAGTCATGGCAGCTGGAGCTTAATCCGGACAAATGCGAGGTGATGCATTTTGGAGGATCAAATTTAGGTGTGAATTGTGATGTAAATGGCAGAAACCATTGGAACATTAACATACAGAGGGATCTGGGCATGCAGGTCCACAATTCCCTAAAAGTGGTAACACAGTTGGCCAAGGTGATTAAGAAGGCATGCTTGCCTTCATCAGATGGGGCACTGAGTACAAGAATTGGGAAATCATATTGCAGCTATATAAAACCTTGGTCAGGCCGTATTTGGAGTATTGCATGCAGTTCTGGTCACCACACTACCAGAAGGACATGGAAGCTTTGGAGAGAGTGCAAAGAAGGTTCACCAGGATGTTACCTGGTTTCGAGGATGTTGGCAATGAGGAGAGGTTGAATAAACTAGGATTTTATTTTCACTGGAAAGACGGAGGCTGAGGGGAGACCTGATAGAGGGCTACAAAATTCTGAGGCATAGACAGGGTGGATAGTCAGAGGCTTTTTCCAAGGGTGGAAGTGTCAATTACAAGGGGACACAGGTTCAAGGTGAGAGGGGGAAAGTTTAAGGGAAATGTGCAGGGGAAGTTTTTCATGCAGAGAATGGTGGGTGCCTGGAACATGCTGCCAGAGGAGGTGGTGGAAGCAGGCACATTTGCAACATTTAAGAGGCATCTGGATGGGTACATGAATAGGGAGGGAAGAGAGGGAAAGGGACGGAGTAAGGGCAAAAGGATTTCTTTTAGTTTAGTTAGGGCATCATGATCGGCACATGCTTTGAGGGCCGAAGGATCTGTTCCTGTGCTGTACTTTTCTTTGTTCATTGTTCTTTCATATCAAAGGGTATGGAGATTGTGCTGGAAAGTGGAAATGAGGTAGATGATCAGCCATGATCAAATTGAATGGTAGAACAGGCTCAACAGGCTAAATGGTCTATTCCTGTTCCTATGTTCCCACTAGCTGAGTCTGAGGATTACCTCTCATTTGAACATCAACCATTAGTTAAGCAGGTTTGAACTTGGGTACAAAATTAGAAAAGGAAATATGATATTACTGAGAAAGTATGGGCCAAGGCACAAAGCAACTGGGAGGCATTTAAGGGATAGGTGTCAGTAATATGGGATGAGGAAGGACACAGAGAATGCTGAATTCACTGAGCTTTTTGGGATTTATGCAGATAATAGTCAGCCTGCATTGAATACTGAAAGGGGCTGGGTTGACAATGCAGTATAGGAATTATTTTCCACCTTACCCACAACTGAAGAAAGTGGTCTAGGGTGTGGGGAGTCTAACAAACAGATATGTACTACCATCTTCCACAAGTGATGTAATGGAGCAACTGAAGTCTGTAATTTAGCAGGTGAAACACCAGTGGCATCTACAGTGGAGATCACAGATATGCAATGATATCGGTGTCATAAAAACTGTCATGAATGCTCCCACAGGTGCTAAAGAGGCTTTAAGATCCAAACTTCATGATACACCCAAAGTTTGCTTCAACTTGTTTAGACTAAAAATTGAAGGCTACCATGATGGACGGATTCTGAGATCCAACAGGGATCCACATTTTTACATCCAGTTATATCAACAGGCATGATGATGAACTGCCCACGAACTGTGCCAAACATACCACTTACAACTGCTATAATGATACTCTGAAATAGTTATTTGTCAAACACATTAATGCCAGGTATAAACTGGAATAAGATCCTCATTCCAACTCCAGCCTACCTTTTCCACTCCTACGCTGCCACCTTTACGATGGCACAGTAGTTAGCACTGCTGCCTCACAGCGCCAGGGACCCAGGTTCGATTCCTGGCTTGGGTCACTGTCTGTATGGAGTTTGCACGGCGTGAACGGCCGGAGAATTCCGCCCAACATTACCAATTCAGACTTCAACTCTCTCCTCTATTTCCCTACAAATTTCTCCAATATTCATTCCTCCTGGTTCCCTTTCTATTTGAAACTATTTTGCTCACTTTGCGTTTTTCTCATGCTTTTCAGGAATTGTATATCGTTCACCAGTTTTCATTTCTTTCCAGTTTTGTTTTAAATACTATTTTCAGAGTATGAAAGCTTATTTTTAATCCAAAGTTGACAAATTTAATCAGTGATCTTGACCTGCTATCTTATCCTCCCTTCTTTATTTTTGTCTGTCCTATAAAGGGACTCCCCTGCTTTCCTTTTTCAGTCGGATGAAAGATCTCTACCTGGCACATGGACTTTGCTGAAAACTAATGCTACTGTAATGACCATATATGACATACATCATCATTATGATTCAAAAGTTCCAGCGGATGATAATGTGTGTGACTTATGCTATTATATAGGCCAAGACATTATTCTGGAGACTTTTTGCATTACTCACAGACCTTCACTTAAAATGTCGAACAGCTAATTATCTTCCCTACCCTTACCCCATTGAAATTGACAAGTAGACTGTTTCCTGAGTTAACGCCATTGTGATCTCCACAGCCACACAATTGTTACAGAATGACAGTGAAGTTTTCAATATGCTTGGTGCAATCATAGAAATTGTAATTGATTTAAATTCAGTGGTTAAGTCAGTTTTTTAAAATTCACCGTAGTGATTCTGACAGTGTCCAGGGTCGCATGTGAAATCATAGAAATCATAGAAACCCTACACTACAAAAAGAGGCCATTCGGCTCATTGAGTCTGCACTGACCACAATCCCACCCAGGCCCTACCCCCATATCCCTACATATTTACCCACTAATCCCTCTAACCTACGCATCTCAGGACATTAAGGGCAATTTTTTTTAGCATGGCCAATCAACCTAACCCGCACATCTTTGGAAGTGCAAAGCCACAGAATATGTATATAATCTGTTGGGAGCAAGCTGCTGGTTTCTATTCTTAAACTATCATCCAAATGTAACATTTTACAATTGGGATTGATAAGTACAAAAGAATAATTTAGGTTGGCAATAAAGTAAAAGGAAAATTCAAAAGGTATAATCAATAATGGGATTTAAACGTACTTTTTAAAAAACCTTATTTAATGTGAGTGATTCATTCTCCTTTATACTTCCAAAGATATTTATGCAGCACTTCATAAAATCACTACGGCAGAAAGAATTGTGCAAATACACTTTCACATAAATAATCCAAGTGTTTATATGCCAACTGTGTATTTGTGCACATTCAAAAGATTGATGCTTGAGTACTTGAATATCTACTTTAGAGAAACATTGCAAAACAGCTTCAGTGAAAGGATGTAAGTGTAGCAGATAAAATCAAGCACAAAATGTTCAGTTTGACAAAGGAAATTAACCTTTTTTTTGGTATTTTCTGTTTGATTATCTAATTGTTTTTATTGGATGTGGCAAACAAGTTGTTAAAACTCACTAGTGATCTCTGGCAAAAGAAATCAAAAAACTTTATAGCATTGTACATGTTTCCACTGACTGACCAAACGTATGTCAAAGATTTTCTGCAGGTTAGGCCTATATGAAGCAGGTCTTTGGCATTTTCAAACTTTTGACATTTTACAAGAATGAGTGTACACCTGATCCAGGATTTGATAGCCTGATAACATTTTGATGCCATATAGAATGAAATCATAGAAATCATAGAAACCCTACAGTACAGAAAGAGGCCATTCGGCCCATCGAGTCTGCACCGACCACAATCCCACCCAGGCCCTACCCCCACATATTTACCCTCTAATCCCTCTAACCTACACATCTCAGGACACTAAGGACAATTTTTTTTTTAGCATGGCCAATCAACCTAACCCGCACATCTTTGGACTGTGGGAGGAAACTGGAGCACCCAGAGGAAACCCACGCAGACACGAGGAGAATATGCAAACTCCACACAGACAGTGACCCAAGCCGAATCGAACCCAGGTCCCTGGAGCTGTGAAGCAGCAGTGCTAACCACTGTGCTACCATGCCGCCCAATGCTGCCAACAATTATGGAAAATCACTAATGTAAATATTACAAACCATGTATTTAATACAAACTAAGAAAGTCTCTAATCTACTATTTTAGACAGAGAAATTAATGCACATATCACTAGAATGCCAAAATATAACAGAAAATTTCACTCTGCATGTGCATTTGATCAGAATCTCCCAGCATTTATTTACAAAAAGGCACCATGTCATATACCATTTAGAGTCATAGGCCGGGATTCTCCCAGCCCGCTGTGCTGCTCGAGTAGCGTAGCAAGCCGGAGACATGAGCCTGTAGCCTGAGTCGCCCAGGTATTTTTTTAAAGCATAATCAGCTGCGCGTCAGAAATCAGCACGGAGCTGATTATCATATTGAAATGAGGATTACCGGGAGTGGTTCCCTCTGCTGGTGCCAGCCTGGCACCCTGGAACTGCCCAAGGGGCAAACTGGCACTGCCCACCTGGCACCTTGGTACTGCCCACAGGGCACCAGGCAGTGCCAAGGGGGCAGGGCCTCACTGCCACTCTGCAATTGGGATCGTGGGGGAGGGAGGGAGGAGGCAATCGGGTCTGGCCATCTGAGTGGGGGGGGGTCAGAGCTGTCCAGGAGGCGATTGGGACTTCCGATCAGGCTGGGGGTCAGGGCTGGTGACACAGGGGCTGGCCCGGCAGGTCTGGGGAGGCCAGTGATCTGGGAAGGTTGCAGGGCTGGCCAGCGATCAGAGGCCAGTGATCGGGAGGCCGGCAATGGGGAGGGGCGGGGAGGGGCACTGTGCATGGGCGGATCTTCACTGTGACAGATCGGTGCATGTGCAGTGGCCTGCACAGCACTATGGTGCCGGCCTCTTGGGCAGGATGAGGCCTCGCTCCCTACTTACCGGAGTGAATCACGCGAAGGCACTCTGCAATGCTCAGAGTATCAGAGATTCACTCCGGTCAAGGGGCGGGAAATACTCCTGTTTTCCTGCACATTGGGCATAGAGTTTTACAGCACAAAAAAAGGCCCTTCCGTCCATCATATCTGCACTGGATTTCAAGCACCTATCTATTTTATATCCCATTTTCCAGCACGTGGTCCCTAACCTTGTATTTCTCAGAGCACTGGCTTTTCTGAAAAATTCAATCAAATTCACTCAAGAATCTTCAACATTTGGGAGATAATTCTTTCCCCCCTGAATACCAGATCTAGCCATTGTGGAAACCAGACTATAACTCAATTGTCCCATGATGAACAAAATGCCAAAATGATAATGTCACTGGCCTATTAACCCAGAGATCTAGACTAATGTTCTGGGTCACAAGTTCAAATCCCACCACTGCATTTGAAGGAATTTGAATTCAATTAATAAACAAAAAATCTGGAATTCAAGTTAGCCTCAGTAATGGTGACCTAATGTGCTTTATGTCAGCATCAAGTTTGCACTGTGAGCAAATTGCTCAGGCCCTATTTTCTCAGTTTCCACAAGAAATCTGTTTTCGATGTAATGGCACCTAACCTCCTACCCCTTGCATATTTCCGATTTGTAATTGATATGTTTGCTATGTTTGAATCTGCAGCTGCACGCAAGAATTTCCTTACACATCTTAGTGGGCTCCATCCTACGCTCAAATTTATTCTTGAAATGGAGCAGTCAAATATGCTCCCTTTTGTAATAAGTCTGCGGAGGCAGAAGTGCCTTCACCAAAATCCCTTTATTTACAACTCTAACAGCAGTACACAGAGTGCTACCAGTTAACAGTCCACCTCTGGGGGTGTCAGAGGAACTAATACTCCAGTTAAGTACAAGGCAAAGACTCCCTGATTGGCCCATCAATTGGATCCTTAATCAGGGAGTTCATACTCCAATAGGCCAACCTCAATGGCCTGATTGAAGTTATTACACCTTTCTTTGACATTCTAGTTGAGAAATATGCCAATGGGTTTTCTACAAATGGAAGCCTACCTTCATTGGTCTACATATAAGCATTGGTATTCCTACAGTTCCATGCGCTGTATAATTATCCTTATCAGCCCCTCAAAAATAGGACCCGAGCCATTTGCTCATTGTGCAAGCTTGATGCTGAAATAGGGGGCATCAAAGCCATCATTTGGGATAATGGCGACCCTGATCAATTCATTGCTCAGTGTATTGTGGATACTCATAAATAGGCCTAAGGCCATCACTTTCAGTCTGAAAATTGCCTAGTCTACCTCAAATTACCCTTGTCTCAAAAATGTGAACAACAGGTCAAGCTAGCCGTTTCATGCTGCTGCTGTGCAGTAGGAACACGAGTGGTATTCTCCACTAACTGAATGTTGCCATCAAGCCAAAAAGACATTCAGCCTCTCACACGAATGAGTAATGCAGTGTATGAATTTCAGTGCCAGTGTGATGTCAGGTATGTAGGCCATATGTCCCAACGACTGGCAGATCATGTCAAACAGCACGTTCTTTTTGCTGTTTGCCACAAAGTACTGACTATACCCAACCAACTTGTGCTTGCAAAACTCAAAACCCAGGGCGGGATTTAACGCGCACCCTGCTGTATGTTTCTTTTGGTTCTGCCATTGTCAATGGGGTTTCCTGTTGAATGCACCCCTCACCGCTGGGAAACCCGCAGCAGGGGAACACCATCAGTGGATGCAATAGATCCTGCCAGCATGAACGCCCAAAAGGTTCTGGCCATGGTGTCCAACATTAGATCCAATTCTGTGATTGGACAGCACTTGCTAAACAATCCTGACTGTGTTAAGAATTGCATTGACTGCTATTTTAGCATTACCAGTCGGGCTTGCAGTGTCGCTCACCTATAACTAGAAGCTATATATGTTCACACACATAGCCCTGTCCTTTGCAGACAGAAGGGACATGTCCATGCACTGCACATTTTCCAACTAGATAAAAGCTTGGGGGACAACCATTCCTTTGGTTATACCCCATGGGTATTATACATTACATTGTAATGGTATTATACCTTGACCAATCAGAGTCAACCTGCTTCGTTTGAATTTAAACAAAAGCTTGGCAGTTAACTGTTTCCTGGTGCTTTCCCCATAGCAATGCTTCTGCTAATCACAGTCCATTTCCCAACCAATCAGTACTCTCTAGTAATGCAGTATAATTCCCTTTACAATTGGTATTCTCGTTGATCTGTCCTAATGAATCCGCGCTCACCCCAAAACTAGACAATCCTGCCCAAGGTCAATGGACCTTTGCACCCCCACCCCCTCCGCTTGCTACGATTCCTGTGGCGAGCGGGAGGGGAAAATTCCCCACAAAAAATTTCGACATAATGGGTGGGATTTTACGGCCTCGCTCATCCTGAAACTGTTAAATCCCACCCAAGGTCGACGGACCTTCCCATGGTCTGCCCCTCGCCCACTCTGGCTTCCGTGGCGAGTGGAGCGGTAAAATTACGGTCAATGTCTCTTTATTTAGCAATACACAAGTTCTGCACTACCAAATACTTAAGTAGCTTTAAGTGTAGTTACAGTTTTAATGTAAGAAAGTGGGTAGCCAATCTGTATACAAACAGAAATATGATGTTGACAAAATAATAGGCTAAAAACTTGAGAGTGCTGGTTTTTGGCTGCAGGGATTGAGATGCAAGACTACCCTCCAGTCAATGAAGACAACGCAGACAGCACACAAATGCTGTCTGCTCATTACCATGTTTATGATGTGCAGTTGCCGATTGGTTGCTTGCTCAGCAGGAGGCCCAGATGTATAAAAGAGGTTAGCATAAGTTCTGGACTTAAAACCAGCCTGCAACTCTTAAAAGGGAGGTGATGCATTCTGACTGCAGCACATGATGGAACTGTCTCCAGAATTTTATTCCGAGAAGGAATAGGGAGCACCAATGGAGTAGAAGGCCTGTCATTCATATGCTCCACCTCACCCTCACACACTTACCACTACTGCAAACCTCATATTACAGCTACCACACACAGGTATATCACACAATCACATCGTTGTACACTAACTGATAGTGCCCGGCTAGGCCATCTGCAGTCTCAAGAACAGATGAAATAGGAGCAGGAGTAGACCACAGGAGTACACCATTCAAAATAATCTTCGTGGATCTGGGGTTTCAATTCCATTTTCCTAACCACTCCCCATAATCCCTTAATTCCCTGAGAAACCAAGGGTGGAATTTTCCCAAAAATTGTCTAAACAATCTTCCCACACTTCACCATTGTTTTGGGAGAGGAACAAGTTTTGTATCAGTTCTGAGAGGGGCAGGGCCTAAATACACTGGCGAGTCTGGCTTCACAGAGATCGGGCACTGTTTTTAAAGGGCAGCCCGATCTCAAATTGAAATTGAAGAAACCCCTCCATCACCCCCATGAATAACTGGACCCTCCCTTCATTGAAGGCATGTTTCATCAATCCTCTCCTCAATATAGGCTGCTGTTTTCGGGGCATTGGGGCCCTCACCCAATATGTTCACCTTCATGCCTACCCCCCTCCCCCGCCCGCCTCATGATCCACACCCTTCATGTTCCACTGCCTTCATGCCCTCTCAAGCCGTATCCTCACATCCCACTCCTCTTCAGGTCCCACCCCCTTGGCATTGTCACTGGCACCTTGGCAGTGCCCATCTGGAACGTGGCATGTCAGGGTGCCAGGTAACACTGCCCGATGGACACTGTCCAGCCATGTCCCCGACCACCCGGGGGCTTCAATGACCTCCAAGCCACCCCCCCCCCCCTCCCCACACACTGGCATGGTCATCACGTCTGGTCTCCGTTTGTGGAGAATCACTACTGATTCTCGCTGGGTTCCCGCTGTGTCCAAAGGTCGGAGAATCCTGGGAGCAGGGAGAATCCGGCTTGAAACTGACAAAGCATATTTAAATACTTATTTAAATATGCTAATCTGATTCCAGCCCCCACTGGGCGAGAACAAGATTACATCTGGGCGTGATGGCTGGGAGAGTCCCAGTAGGGGTTTGCGTCGGCGCTAAACATGCTCGGCCCCTGCCCTCTCCGACCCCGCACCGTCCTAATGTGGAAAGGTAAGGATATTTGGAGCAATTGTGATGTGAGGATATTTTCATGGGAACCAAAGTCTGATTAGCTGCTCATGACTAGCCTGCCTAGAGGGATGGTGTTCCGGATGCTTCCTTCATTTCTCCTCCCAAAGGCCTCGCCAAAGGCCTAGTGGCAAGAGTTGCTGTTCTAAACCGCTGTTTTAGAACACCAATATTGCTTGTTGCAACATGGCCCTTGCTGTATTCTCAATGCTCATATGTAGTCAGGTAGTGAACTGGAGTAATGAGGCAAGTGTAGAGAGAGTAGCCTTTGTTATGAAATAGCTACCCTCTGATTCACTGGCTCAAACATGGTTGGAACAGCTGACTGGTGCAGGGTAAAAAACATGGTGGCTGCTGCCAAGATGGTGAGAATCCTTCCTTTCTTGTACATCTACCCTTTGAGATGTGACATCTGCATGTATGCAGTCAATGGTTCCCTTGGAACATTGGAAATCTTGCCATTTGTCCGTTCCTCCTGTTTCTCTCTGCTCAAAGAAAAGACGTGATGTGGAGATGCCGGCGTTGGACTGGGGTAAACACAGTAAGAAGTTTAACAACACCAGGTTAAAGTCCAACAGGTTTATTTGGTAGCAAAAGCCACAAGCTTTCGGTACCGTAAGCCCCTTCTTCAGGTGAGTGGGAATTCTGTTCACAAACAGGGCATATAAAGACACAAACTCAATTTACAGAATAATGTACAGAACGGAACAGAATGGGCTTTATAATCCCAGATTTATTACAGAATTCTAGTTTCATCAGCTGCCATGGTGGGATTTGAACCCAGGTCCCCATTAGCCTCGGCCTCTAGTGGCATTGCCACCATGCCAACGCCTCCCCTAATTCTCCACTTTTTAGTTGTTTCTACAAATACTTGAGTATTACATCAACACATTCACTGACTAAACCTTACATCAATGCCATCAATTGAAATTAGATGATACCATTCACTTAATTTAGCTCAGGCAGAACTCACATTCACAAAAAGTATACTCAAGAAGCCCATATTTCTTTGAAAAACCAAATACAAGACTATAAATTTTAAAATTCCTGAACCTGAAGAAAGTATCAGCCAGTTTTAAAACATGGCTGTTAGTTTTCTGCAACTCAATAAACATCGGGTGAAATTTCCATTTTTTCCAAAAAAATAAGCACAATGCATTTTTAAATGAAATTAATGAACTGCTAAAATAATCACATAAATAACACATTATCCAAAAAGAAGCTTTAATCTCCAGTGGTCAACATACTAATATTGCTGCATATATCATTTTATTACATTAAAGGCATTATTTAAATTCAAATTATCATTACTTGAATATGAATGTGCCAACTCAAGAATCTAAAAATGCATTTTGTTGCCTTGACAGAATTTAATTCAAAACATTCTCTCATTGTAAGTTGCAATTTATTTACTCTATAACTAGGCAGTTGAAATTGCTCTGAAATATGAATACAGGATTTGGCAATCATGAATTTAGTGAATGAAGCATCACCATGCTCCACATGAAAATGCTTTAAAATAGTATTTTTGCCGAATGAAAGGCTCAAGACCCAGCTATAAATGTACATAATTAAAATGGTCACACTATAAATGTGTGCGTCACATTCATACATATTTTGTATGTACCATCATTCCAATTATCAAGAATCTGTTCAGCTAACTATGGTGATTTGCTTAAGTATGATTTTTGCTCGGCAGATAGAAAAAAACTACCACAAAGAAGCAAGAACCAGCAGCCCATGCAAAACCAATCAATTTAATCAGTCTTTCTTTACAAAGAACCGGTAACTACAACAAAAAAAGCAATTAAACTACTCAAATAAATTTTCTGACTTCCTTGAGCAATCTCATATCTAAAAAGTTGTAAAATAACACATTAAAAAGGCTCTGAATCCTCCCTATGTTATATTGCAAATCTGTCCATAAAGCCTTATTTCAAGGGCCTAGGGCTGAATTTTATGGGGCACCAAGATCCCTGCCCTGCACTAGCTAAAAGATCGCCGGGGCACCCACCAATAGGAAAAACAGCTGCCCCCGCTGTCATTTAACAGCTAATTGGTCATTAATAGGTTATAAGCAGGATTTTCACCCTTCAGGATCAGGAAGCCCTGCCTCAGAGTACTCCTGGCCAATCGGATGGCTAACAGCTTTGTGCTCCCAACAGTGCCAGATGCAAGTAATGGCCACTGCCGGGATTACAAGCAGTTCCCAATGGAAATCATCACTGATTTTACCGGGGTCAGTCTGGCAGTCTCAGTGAGGGGGGTTGAGGGGGTGTTGCAGGTCGGGGGAGGGTAAAGAGGGAAGTCTGATCTTGGGGGTGGGGAGTGTAGTTACCTGGGAACTGGAAAAGGAGGTTCCCCTTCTTTTCCTGACACCAAACCATGCAGCTAAAGCTGCTGGGCTACTCGTTTGACGCGGGCCTCTCCGGCAGCGGGATGAGGCTCTTAAGGGTCACAATAGGCTTAAGGGTGGGATGGCTGCCAAGATGCCTCCGCCACTTCCCATAACATTTCATATAGGCCAGGGGTGGGTGGGAAGGCCATATGCTGGATTTTACAAGGTCATAGTCCCCCACCTTCAAACCAGCCAGTAGAGGAGCATTAAATCCAGCATGTAATCGTTTTAGGAGCCAGTGGCCTGAATCTTGCACTATTTCTGGAGCTTGATTTTTTTCATTGAGTTTTTGGACTTAGGCTTAAGCCTCTTTGCATGTCAGCACTCAGGTAAACCATTTGAGTTTCTCATAGTTTTTCTACCATATTCCAGTCTTCAGTGCTTCCTGAATCACACCATTTTTGTTGTACCAGTTTTAAGCTAAGAGCATAATTTCTCCCTCCATGGAAATCCCCCAATCCATATTGCTTGTGTTGGTTCTTGCTTGTTTGTGATTGTTTTTTTTCATCTGCCCACTTGACCTTGCCATCTCATGTGGCCTCACTACCCCTATCATATCAACTTATCTATCGAAAACTATCCCTGATTATGCCCTTGTCTTACTCTCATCTCACCTCTCCCATGCCCCTCCTTCTGTGCCCACCCCTGGAAAAAAACTATCCCCCAATTCCTTACAATGGAACTTTCAAAATCCCAAATATTTAGCCTTTATCCACTATCCACCACATTTCTGCAATTAACGATTTGCTTAACCACATCCTCACCTCCAACTTAGTCCATACTAAAACCATTAATATCTCTCACTATGTTTATTTTTCCTGGGATGACCCTCATCTCTGCTCCCTTAAGTTCAAGGAATGCAGGCTTGAATGGAAATGATGGACAACTGGTTTAGCCATTCCAACTGGATGAGGCTGTACTTGCACTTCCCCAATTCCATTCTTATTATCTAACTAGCCAGAGAATAATCTGCAATAGTTTCCCTTCTTGATCCACACCACTGCTTCTGGCGATCCCCAAAATTCAATCCTTGAATCGTTCCTATTTTTCATTTACACGTTGCCCCTTAGCAAGACAATCTGAATGTCAGTTCTCACATGTACACTGACGGCACCCAACTCTATATCACCACCATGTCTCTTAACTCATCTGAAATATCAGACTGCTTGCCCATGTACTGAATAAGCAAAATTTCCCTCAATTAAATATTGCAAAGACAAAAGCCAGTGTCTTCAGTCCCTGCCACAAACTCCATTTCGAGCCTCCATCAGTCTCCCTGGCAACTGAACCAGACCATGAGTCGAACTTCTAACAACATATTTATGCCACCAATAAGCCTACTTACTTACAACTTTATATCACTTGCTGACAGCATCCTTCATGTTATCCTCATGTTACATTTAGACTTGACTTTTCTAATACACACCTGGCTGGCCTACCAGAATTTTTCCTTCAAAAAAACTTCAGGTCATTCACAACTCTGCAACCCTTGTCTCACCAAGTTCCGTCCATCTATCAATCCTGTGATTGTTGACCTGCATTGGCTCCCAGCCAACTATTAAGACCTCAATTTGAATGCCCTCATTCTTGTTTTCAAATCCCTACATGGTCTCACCCTTCTCAATGCTTGCAATTTGCTCCTATCCCCTCTCCCCCCAACCCTTTGAGATATTTGTACTCCTCTAATTCTGGTCTCTTAATTACCCTTGATTTTAATCACTCCTCCACTGGTGACTGTGCCTTCAACTATCAAGTCCCTAAACTGTATAATTCCCTGCCTAAACCTCTCTATTCTGTACCTCCCTTTCTCCTTTAATACTTTACCTCGGTATTCACGGTGGAAAGGAATCTGGGTGGTTGTACTGCTGGTTTGCGGTGGACAGAAAGGATCGAGCATGTGGACATAAAGAAAGAGGATGTGTTGGAACTATTGAATGGCATCAAGGTTGGTAAGTCGCCGGGACCGGATGGGATGTACCCCAGGTTACTGTGGGAGGCGAGGGAGGAGATTGCGGAGCCTTTGGCGATGATCTTTGCATCGTCGATGGAGACGGGAGAGGTTCCGGAGGATTGGAGGATTGCAGATGTGGTCCCTATATTCAAGAAAGGGAACAGGGACAGCCCGGGAAATTACCGACCGGTGAGTCTAACCTCAGTGGTTGGTAAGTTGATGGAGAGGATCCTGAGAGACAGGATTTATGATCATCTAGAGAAGTTTAGTATGATCAAAAGTAGTCAGCACGGCTTTGTCAAGGGCAGGTCGTGCCTTACGAGCCTGGTTGAGTTCTTTGAAAATGTGACCAAACACATTGACGAAGGAAGAGCGGTGGATGTGGTCTATATGGACTTCAGCAAGGCGTTCGATAAGGTCCCCCATGCAAGACTTCTTGAGAAAGTGAGAGGGCATGGGATCCAAGGGGCTATTGCCTTGTGGATCCAGAACTGGCTTGCCTGCAGAAGGCAGAGAGTGGCTGTGGAGGGGTCTTTCTCTGCATGGAGGTCAGTGACCAGTGGAGTGCCCCAGGGATCTGTTCTGGGACCCTTGCTGTTTGTCATTTTCATAAATGACCTGGATGAGGAAGTGGAGGGATGGGTTGGTAAGTTTGCTGACGACACCAAGGTAGGTGGTGTTGTGGATAGTTTGGAGGGATGTCAGAAGTTGCAGCGAGACATAGATAGAATGCAAGACTGGGCGGAGAAGTGGCAGATGGACTTCAACCCGGATAAGTGTGTGGTGATCCATTTTGGCAGATCCAATGGGATGAAGCAGCAGTATAATATGAAGGGTACCATTCTTAGCAGTGTAGAGGATCAGAAGGACCTTGGGGTCCGGGTCCATAGGACTCTTAAATCGGCCTCGCAGGTGGAGGATGCGGTCAAGAAGGCGTACGGCGTACTGGCCTTCATTAATCGAGGGATTGAGTTTAGGAGTCGGGAGATAATGCTGCAGCTTTATAGGACCCTGGTTAGACCCCACTTGGAGTACTGCGCGCAGTTCTGGTCACCTCATTACAGGAAAGATGTTGAAGCCATTGAAAGGGTGCAGAGGAGATTTACAAGGATGTTGCCTGGATTGGGGGGCATGCCTTATGAGGATAGGTTGAGGGAGCTTGGTCTCTTCTCCCTGGAGAGACGAAGGATGAGAGGTGACCTGATAGAGGTTTACAAGATGTTGAGAGGTCTGGATAGGGTAGACTCTCAGAGGCTATTTCCAAGGGCTGAAATGGTTGCTACGAGAGGACACAGGTTTAAGGTGCTGGGGGGTAGGTACAGAGGAGATGTCAGGGGTAAGTTTTTCACTCAGAGGGTGGTGGGTGAGTGGAATCGGCTGACGTCGGTGGTGGTGGAGGCAAACTCGTTGGGGTCTTTTAAGAGACTTCTGGATGAGTACATGGGATTTAATGGGATTGAGGGCTATAGATAGGCCTAGAGGTGGGGATGTGATCGGCGCAACTTGTGGGCCGAAGGGCCTGTTTGTGCTGTGGCTTTCTATGTTCTATGTTCTTAAGATGCTACCTCATATCTCCGTTTGTAGCTTAATGTCATACTTTGCTTTATAATGCTCCAGTGAAGTGCCTTGGGACATTTTCATGCATTAAAGAAATTTAATTTGTTATTGTTGTAGTTATTCTCGACTGTCACTGCTAGGCCTGGCCTGACAAGAGCCTGACTCAACCACTCTGCTCCTTTTTCCTATTCGCAAGGTTGCCATTTCGTCCAAATGGATACCTATCTTCCATGTTCAAAAATTTATCTTGTCTAGTACACACCATCATGGGAGATCCACTTGTATACATCAGGCAAGATTTTTGAATCAAAATATAGAAGTGGGTGGGTGTGAATATTCATGCCGTGCACCAATTTGCTGGCACAATCTTGTCCCCAGGCGATTTTTTCAAAGGAAGGATTAGGGGTCAGAAATGGCAGGTAGCCATTTAAGATGACTTAATAGTCTATTGTCAGAGGCTGACTAGAACATTTCAGCAGGCTTGCAGGCCCCCAAAGCATCGATAGCTATACCATTAAATAGAGTTGGCCTCCCAGTAGCAAATAAGTAAACAAGTTCTCCAGTCAGGCTTTGAGGCAATCCCTGCCTGTCTGGATACACCTGCAACTGCAGACCTCCCTATGAAGATGCTCCCTCCACAAAGGTGGCCTGGCTGCTGAGGACATTTTTAAAATTTAAAACTTATAAAAGATGCAGAGAGAGCACCTCAAGATGAAGGCGCCATCGCTCTCCCTTACTTGAACTGCTAGCTGCTGCTCCAACTTAGCTGGGAAGGCCTCCTATTAGCCTTTCAGCTTTGAGAATCAGCCCACCATTCTTAACTGGACAGCAATCCTTGGATGGTAAGCCCACCCTCTAACCACTACTTGATCAATTTGGGGAAAATTGATCACTGCGGGTGACTGCGGAGTCATCGCACCCACTTGGCCCTGATGTTGGGCTCCTGACCCAAAACTCTGCTCATTATTATTTCAGGCTAGATCTGACTGTCAAAGAAATTGTTGAAGGCATCCCAAAGCTTTCTTGAAAACAAACCTCCCAAAAATTGGCTACTTTTAAAGTGGATTGAAATATTAATTAACTAAATATTTTTTCTTAACTGTAGAACATGGACCATGACTTATTTGTGGCAACAGATGACGAGCCAGTTTTAGGTTTCTGCCTCTGTCTTTGAAATTTTACAAGGGTCAGATCCATTTTGATGTAAAATACTCTCATTGTTATTTGACTGCTGCTTTGAGTTAGAAAATGAAGCAATTTTATTCTAATATAAAGTAACTTCAATAATATTCAAAAGCCCATATTTGGAGAGGTATCAACTGATATCAATTAACGTGATATTTAAATAATATTTTGCCAGTTATCAGTAGTTAAGCATTAACTTATCATTACAGTTATATATTCTAAATGAATTACACAGAGTCTATAAAATTCTGCAAAATCATAAAATTCATCAATGTTTTCTACAGAAAGGGTAAAGCACTATAAAATTGATTTATGGATTGCATCAGGTCATTCTGACTTAAAGGATCCCTACATGATGACTTTGGTGGTAGCATCTGAAAAAATAGCAGTGCACATGTGACAATTATCAGAAGATGAAAAATCCAATAAATAATATTGGAAGGAAGTGTTCCTGTCCTAATAGGAAAAAATATATACCAATACTAACTTGATTTCTCAGTTAAATGAAATATAAGCTCAAATATATTGTAGCAACACGTGCCAAGTTGCAAAATACTGGTAGGTGTTTACTCTACCAAGCATAATCTGGATCATGTATTCCACCTGGGACCTAATCAGCATTGCTGTAGGAAAGTAGAGGAACTCTGCCACACACACACAGAATCTGGAACAATCCTAGATTGCTCTACAGTTGCTTATGGCTGAGATGCTTAATGGAAGGCCACAATTGTAGTCTTAGCAATGCTAAATTGAAGTAGAATTAACAGTTAGTTATTTCTAGAATGCAAATGGAATACATTTATTACTAAACATTACCATACATTATTACTAAATAAAACCATTGGGGGAGATGGTGGTACATCATCTTTTGGCCTTTAATGTAACGGGTTGGAGTATAAGAATAAATAATTCTAACTACAGTTGAACAAGATTTTGGTGAGACCGCATGTGGAGTAATGTGTGCAGTTTTGGTCTCCACATTGAAGAAAGGATATACTTGCAATGGAGGCATTCACTGGAGGTTCATTAAATTGGTCTCTGGGATGTGAGGGTTGCCCCAGATGAGAGGCTGAATAAACTGGGCTTATATTCTCTGGGGTTTTGAAGAATAAGAAGATATCTCATTGCAAAATATAAAATTCTGAAGGAGCTTGGTAGGGTGGACACAGGATGATTGTTTCCATTGGTCAGGGAATCGAAAACACAGGAGCACAGTCTGAGGCTAAAGGATCAATCATTTAGGATAGTGATAGGAGTAATTTCTTCACTCAAAGGGTTGTGAAGCTTTGAAATTCTCTACTCCAGAGGGCTGTGGGTGCTCTATTGTTGAATCCATTTATAAAGATTTTTAGTGTTTAGAAATAATAGATATGGGGAATTGGCAGGAAAATTGAGTTGAAGCCTAAGGTTAGCTATGATTATATTGAATAGCAGAGCTGGCTTAGTGGGCTATATGGTCTACTCTTGCTTCTATTTCTCATGTTTTTATGTTCTCGTTGCAAAAGAACCATCCTTATTACTGTACACCAAACAGAAAGAATCTTATTGATGAACTTTGATATAAATTTAAATTAAAAACACATGGTTAAATAGAGTGAATGTTTTAAAAAATTTAAATGCTTTTGCACTAAGCTGTATAGCTTGGAAGATGCCAAGAGTTCCATTCATAAACTGTACTAAGATAACTATACAAAATAGAAAATGATCTTTTAAATAGATTTTCAGTCAATGAGGACCATTTTTAGAAAAAAATAATTGTTTCCATCTTCATAATGGACAGGAAACCAAACAGATAAAACAATAAGGCCCAAGCTATACACTCTAAAAAGCAAGGAGTAAAGGTTTGGAATGGCAGAAAACAGGAGTTAAAATTAGGAGGGAATGGGGGAAAAATGAACAGAAGAAAAAAAAACATGAGCAAAGCATTCACTCATTTTTCTATGTCAAAATTGAGTTTTTAACATTTATAGGGCAATTTTAACCTAAGCTGCCTGTTTAGAAACTGGCAGTATTAGGTGCAAGTTTATACCCCATTCGATTTCCCTCTTTGTTGAATTGAAGAGTTATATTTTCAGTTGGGGAGGTGATGGCCCAGTGGTATTATCGCTAGACTATTAATCTAGAAACTCAGCTAATGTTCTGAAATCCTGCCACAGCAGCAGGTGGAATCCGATGGTGGAATCTGAATTCAATAAAAAAATCTGGAATTAAGAATCTACTGATGACCATGAAACCATTATCAATTGTTGGAAAAACCCATCTTGAGAGAAGGAAATCTGCTGTCCCTACCTGGTGTGGCCTATATGTGACTCCAGAGCCACAGCAATGTGGCTGATTCTCAACTGCCCTTGGACAACTACGGATGGGTAATAAATGCCGCCCGGCCAGCAACGCACATGTCCCACAAATGAATTTTTAAAAATCGATTTCCTGACGGCAAATGTGGCTAAGATGAACCCCTTAATAGTTTAGAGCTAATATTACAATAATAAAGTTATTTATTATATTTAATTTTATTACTGCAATATTTTTTTATTGCAATCTTTCAGTGTGTGTATTATAAAACAAACAAATCCAGCCAACTCACAGAGGCAGGAATTACCCTGAATCTGCCAGCAATCCAAAGGTTGTGTATACCTGCCCACAGAAATTTCCACGACTGAACACAACATATTATTTCCTCCTATTAGAGCAAACTGCCCACCCCTCACCATACCGATATTAACATTACACCGTTTTTAAAAAAAGTAGAAGTCATTGCAAACAAAATAAATTCACAAAGATTTCTTAAAATTAAAAGGACTACTGAAAAACCTACTGATTCTTACTTCAGAACTGCTGTAGAAAACACAGGTAATAGAAGACATGCACCTTCAGTGTGCAATGCATCAAACAGGACCATGCCTAAAAACAAGGTTCTGCACTGTTAAGATACAGGAAATGTCAAACATAACTAATAGAGAAAGAAAAACTAGAAATGGCTGGAATACATTACGTTCACTTTGGGGGATTTTGCAGGAGGTTTTTACATTGATAGTGATACTATCTTAAAAATTCGTTCTTTTTGCAGACTGTTTTACTCTCTTTTTACTAATTGAAAGCAAATTGAATAATCCAGTTAAGATGGTTGCACCATACTTCACAATATGTGTAATTGTCTGTTGTATATAGACGCACTGGACATTACATTTGCTTATCTAACCAGGGAAACACTGGGGGTTTCCATTCCTGACAAAATCAAAACTTTGGCTAGAGACCTATGATGACCAAAGTAGAACATAAGAACATAAGAACTAGGAGCAGGAGTAGGCCATCTGGCCCCTTGAGCCTGCTCCGCCATTCAATAAGATCATGGCTGATCATTTTGTGGACTCAGTTCCACTTACCCGCCATAACCCTTAATTCCTTTACTTTTCAAAAATTTATCTATCCTTTTACTGTAGGTGGAAAGGCACTTGCTCCTATACAGTAGACAACATATAAACTTACCAGAATGTGTCCTGAGGTGCCCAGTCAGTGCATCTCGCCGCCTGCAGGCATAGCTGCAGAAAGGGCATTTGAAAGGTTTCTCTCCTGTATGCAACTTGATGTGCCTCAGTAGGTTTCCTTTTTGGGTAAATGAAGCACCGCACTGGTTGCAGTGGAAAGGACGTTCACCTGTAACACATAAAACCAGGATAGCACACCTGCGATCAAAAGCAGAGTTCAAAGGGACCAGGTGCTGAAAATATTACCATGACAGACATTGTTTCCATGGTAGCGGCTTCCAAGTCTTACCATTAATACATCTCCCACAAAAGAAAATCACTGGAAGAAGTGGCTTGAGCTGGGTGGC
Source organism: Mustelus asterias (assembly GCF_964213995.1). Classification (NCBI taxonomy): domain Eukaryota; kingdom Metazoa; phylum Chordata; class Chondrichthyes; order Carcharhiniformes; family Triakidae; genus Mustelus; species Mustelus asterias. The sequence continues at coordinate 93,363,107 of NC_135814.1, forward strand.
ATGAGGAATTGATCAAAAATGTGCAGTTCAAATGACAGGGAAGAGGGTTTCCTCTGAATTTTAAGCGCAGCAGAATTCTAAACAAATTGTCTACAAACAGGCTTACATAAAACACATCGAAAAAAATTGTCCCCATGATCACTGAAACACACTGTATCTGCTGTGTTAATTCAGTTGTTAATAATTCTAACTCATAATTGCACTGATGATGTCATCAGTATTGCTTAAAGCAGAGATGATCATATTCCATCTTCATGGACTATTTATTGCATATCATGGGGTCCTGTGGGTCACATTTGAAGAAGTATAGTACAAAACATCAAAGGTCACACCCCCCAAGCTAAACTACACACTTCAATTAAAAATTAGTTTTCTGTAATTAAAAGCGTAGTGTCTGTGAGATAGATACAACCATTTAAATATATATATATTTATGCATTTAAATTTTTTTTTTAAACTACTGAGAGACAGAAACAAAACCACAATACTGTAATGCTTTTTATTGTGCGCAGATGTTGGCACTTAAAATCTTTACTTGGAAAAGAGTGTATTGATTCAGACTAGCTGCAATTTACACTGCTGTCAGGCTGTTGCAGTGATCATTTATACAATCTAACTGGATCCAGCAGTCATCGTAATCAGAGGTTGTGACTACAGGTTTCACTGCTGTTATTACTGTTTGTAATGATCAATTCAAAAATTCAAAGCAATTAAAAAAAAAACACGTTGCATTAAAAAAAGCACAATGACACAGCACATGATTCTATCAACCTATTTGTAAATGAACACATTAAAGACATGATTTAATATTCTGCAATTGGTATAGTATTGCTGCCCATGGACAAAATGTTGAATTCTGACATGCCCCTAGAAGTTTAATTTTCAAATTATTGTAGCCTCCTCATTCAGTCAAACATTACCTTAGTTACAATGCAAAGTAATTGGAAACCTGCTGTAGAACCACTAAGAGTGTTTCACATTCATTCTGAAGCTGTGTTATGCTTAATCCCAGTTTCAGCATTTTAAAATATTTCAATGATTCTTCCTTGATTTTGGATCACCCTATATCAGTGATACAGTCTTCTCTCAATCCCCCAATTACTACTGTTCATGTCATGTCATGTTAAGTCATGAAATGTGTGCTCTCCTTGGCTCACTGTTTGCTGATGCCTGTCAATGGTGGTTTGCACTCTCATGGGGCAGGGTAAGAAGGCAGGTACCATGTATAACTCAGCAAGATGGGAACTGAAACTGCACTGTTGGCATTGTTCCGAACCATACTTTAGCTATCGAGCCAACTGAGCTAACCAACACCGCCAATTACAATTGTTACTCCACAAATATATTTTTATATGTTGACACCAGAATAGTATTTGGCATCAGAATGAGGTCACTCGCCCTACAGGAATTGTCCCTCCCCCTCGGGAGAAACATCGTTTCCACATGGTGCTTTCTATTGTTGGCACAGCACAGAATAGACTTGTACCATTTAAAGTTGATACTGCAAGTTTATGAAGCCATTGAAAATGTCAACAAAGCATTACAGTTTATTTCTAAAGGAACAGAGCTGAGAAGCAAAGAGGTTATGCTAACCTTGCATTTTATCTCGGTTAGACCACACTTAAGACTACTGTGCTCATTTCTAGTCTCCTAGTTACAAAGAGGATCTGGAGGCACTGATGAAGATTTACAAGGACGATACCAGAAATGAGGAGTTAGAACTATCAGGAAAAAACTGAGGCTGGGGCTCTCTTCTCGAGAAAAAAAGAAAACTGAGAGGTGATCTAATAGATGTATTTAAAAATCTAGATGAGTTAAATGGAGCAGCATGGATAAGGTGTTTCCACTTGTGAGAGATCCAAAATTAAAGGTTATAAATACAAGATAGTCACTAATAAATCCAATAGGAATTTCAAGAGATACTCCTTTACCCAGCGAGTGGTCATGGAGTAGTTGAGGTGAATAGCATAGCTGTTTTTAAGGGGAAGCTAGTTCAATACCCGACGGTGAAAGAAATAGAACAGTGTGATGACACGGTTAGATGAAGTATGGTGGGTGTGGGTTTGTTTGGAGCATAAACACAGGTCAGTTGGGCTGAATAGCCTGTTTCTGTGCTGTGAAGTCTATCGATCAGATCTTTCTGCAGTGGGGCATCTCACTGCATGTCCTATTAGTTACACTTTCTTGTGTATGTTTAGTTTTAAAACATTTTTGCTCACAATGTTGCTACATGTGTAAGCTGATGACTCCACAGCTAGGGCGACCGGACATTTGGTACCTTGGTAAACAATGGTTAAAGAAATGCACTGTTGATCACAATGAGAAGTAAGGATTGAAAGAGAAACAGAGGAAGGACTGAGAAGGTGAATTAGGTTGGGTGAATTAAAGTCAGATCAGATAATGAAAGAAGATTGGATTAAGTGGGGGTGGGGGAGGAAAAACAAAAGCAAAAGTAAGAAAATGTTAAAATTTATAATTTTTAAGATCTCCTAAAACAATTCATTAACTGTAGGAATGAGACTTCACAAACATAATGTTCCACTTTCTGGACAAGACTGGCAGTCACTAACAATTATCACCTCACTGAAAAGGTGCTTACATTATTAATTACTAGACTTAATTTTCTGCAGCAAGTTCAATGGAGAATTAATGTGCAAATTTAGCAACATCATCAAAATCATGGGCAGGTTAAACACAAATTTTGCAAAACTAATGGCAGAGCAGTGCAAATCAGTCAACAACTTATGACGATTCACAATTCATAGGGCATCTCTTCCTTGACACAAGTTGCTAGCCAATTTACATATTAATAATAATGACTGCCATTCAGACACCATTTTTTCCAGCAAAATCTGACTCTACGCAATATATGTAATTGCAGACAGATATTCAATGTTATAGCTGAAACACCAATGAAATAGTTCATGATTCTTTAAAGAGAACATGTTATATTTGAAAGTTAACATTCTTGGCATCTGAACCTTCTTGTCATAGACCTTTGAGGCCTATAATCTATTGCATAGGACCTGCTTATGTTTGTATTTTAATTGATATAGAAAATTATGGCAAGCAACAAATACCTGTGGTGAAGTATTGCAAATCTACTAAATTTTAGAAGTCATGCAAATTACTCACAAAATAAATAAAACTCTGCCACACCGAATTACCTTACTATAGCATTTAATGAATCAAAAAATCCCATCCAAACTCACTCTTGCAGATTATCCAGCTTTTACATATGTGAAAGAATGTAAGTAATGAAACATGCTCTGTTCCAATATTCTACACTTACTGTCTGCAGCTTTTATTGTTCTTTCATTCTATCTTTAACCAAGTTGGTATTGTTCTTAGGAACATGAGAAATTTACTGGAAATTTTAGAATGCAGTTTTGTGAATTGTTTTACAAAAATAGATTTTACTAAACATTTTGCATCACCAGTCCTGGTAAAATTAAGCTTTAGGTGACGGCAATCATAAATAAAAATATATTTTTTTATTTGATTCAACGAGATTCTGCCTGACCTGTTGAATATTTATAACATTAAGCTTTTGTTTGAAAAGGTTTTCTTTCCAAAATCTCATCAAAGTAAACATAATATATCACTAAGTAACCTTCAATTTAAAGTCAGTGTAATCAGAAACTACCAAATGACACTGGATGGAAAACTGCTAAGGCCAACAGTAGTTTTAGGATATTGGAGTAATGTGTACAGACCATAGTGTTACAAAACAAAGTGAACCTCAATTCTTTTTAATAATTAACATTTTTTATTGTAGGTATTTTGATATTACATTTTAAAATTACGTGCTGTGCTTCCTACATAATGCCTCTGGAAACATTTGGAAAAAGTCTGATGCATGAAGTTTTGTACTTTTGGATCCAATTAATTTTGTAATTAATACATCAAATTTCCAATGATCTCTGTGGACAGATCAGAGCAGTGTCAAGACTATAGGCAAACACTTAAATGTGCGTTGAATTAACTTCAATTTGAGTCAAAAATTTGCTATCAATATTCACTCCATACCTGTTATGTACAATGAAAAAGCTGAGCAAAATTGAGGTCAGTTCACAGAAGGTCTTGCATTTTTGCAAGAAAAACTTAAGTGTTAGAAACAACTGTTCGCACCAATACATGGGGGAGGGTAAAGTTAAAGCCATGGGCAATTATCCAATGCTTCTTTGACGTGTTATTTAATATTAAAACCAGTTTTGTGACTGGTTTTAATGTTTTTTGCATTTTTTGCAACCATTAGATGTGCTCATTTTTGCAGAAAACAGTGAGAAACAATAATTTGAGACTCTGGTTCTACTTGAATAGCTGAATCTGGATTTGAAGGCGTAGCAATTTAAATGCACTGTACACCTATTTTACAGGCAAAAGATGGGCAGGAAAGGATTCAATATGATGGATAGTTTAAGCATGTTCATTTGGCACCAAAGTGCACCATTTACCAGATTGGATCGAACACTTACATATGCATCCAAGGCACAAGCCTCAAGTATTAAAAAACTGAATATTGCTGAAAGGAGAGACATGTTATCAAAGCTTTTCATCTGGCACTCATCAGGACAAATGCAAAAATACCAAATTTAAAACAATCACAACGATTTATACTACAGACGAAAATGGTGCTGATTGGTTGGCAAGTAGACTTTGACTGGCCAAGGTGTTGCCACAGAGCGAGCAAAAGGAACTATAGCCTCCCTGGTAATTCAAAAAAGGTGCAAGGCTTGAACATGTTCCTGTTGTTTGCAGAGAATGAGTCCCTGCATATGAATGTATGTCGCTTCTAGCAAGCGAGCAAGCATAAATAAATATTATGAGCTTGATAGACTGCTTTAAATTAGTTGTTGATGTAGCCATCAGTGCACTCAGGATTATTTAGCAAGTACTGCCCAGTCACAGAATCACATCTATCGGTGGACATTTTGTTTTGGGTTTTGCAAGAGTAGGCTGGTTGAGTACGGTTAGGCCAATAGGAACAACCAAACGTACATGCTGTTTGATTTGATCAACCAATTGCTGAGATGTACGATCTACATACCTGGCTTTGTACTGGCAATGACATTCAGGAACCTATTCTCTGTAAATGAAAGGAATATGTTCAAGCCTTGCACCTTCTTTTAATTACCAGGTAAGTTAGAAAGCCTATGGTCCCCATTGCGTTCTCCATGGCAATGCCTTGGCTAATTAGAATTGCCTTGTAACCAATAACCACCCTTTTCCCCTGTAGTATAAGTTGCTGTGATTGTTTGAAATTTGGCAAGAAAAGCTTCGGCAATATTTCTCTCTTTCCAGCAATATTTAAAAATGTATAATATTTAAATAAGATTTCTACACTTATTGTGGGGCCATTTTGTGACTTGCCACATGATAAACTGCTTAGCAACTAACAGCGCTAACAGACAGGAAAGAAGCTGTGTATTTAAAGGACTCAACCCATGCAGGTTTGAGCTTTAGTTGTTTTTTTGCTTATTTTCTGTCTTTACAACTCACTCTGCTATCATGTTTTCTTACTATTAGATTTATTTTGTCTGCCTTCAAAATAGTTCTACTGCAATCATGGATGGTCTGGTAAGACTGCCATTGGGGTTAAAGGATAAGGATAAGTAGATAAAAAGATAGCAGAGAGGAGGAGCTGCTGATGGAAAATGGAGGAGGTGGGGAAAACTTTGGTGAGGCCATATCCACAATGGTTCTTCAAGGGGAACTTCTCATACCTCAGCATCACTGAGGAATAATACCACCAGCAACTTCAATTCACCGTGGTGGTTGTCAATAAGCAATATCACCTGCTACAGACACAACCAGAGCCTCAAACCAGGGCACAGATAACACTGCCTGTGATTGTCCAGGTTCACCATGGTCCTTTAATCTTTCCTTCCAGGCTGCGACAGGTCAGATGAATAATGTACCTGTCTGTTTCTAGATGTCAGGTTGAACAGCTATATCACTTTCCTCATTCAGAGTGAAGCAAGACAAGGGAGCACTGGGCTCATTATCTCAAACACTGTCACTGTACCTGCAACAGATGGACTGCAGTGGTTCAAGAAGGAAGTCCGCCACAATTTTCTCAAGGGCAATTATGGATGAGCAACAAATACTGGCCTGGCTGACAGTGCTCATACATTTAAAAAAATTCAAAACCTGAATTGCAGGTGCCATACACTACAGCCATATGACAGTGTACGCTCCTCATCATAATCTTGGCATCTTTCTAGGTAGAAATGGACTCCACTACCTCAATGACCAGTTTGTTTGCAACCACAGGCAGTGCATCATTTAGGTCTGTGCCAGCAGCCATGACTCTTTCATCTTGCGTCAGTTATCTGCACCAACTTTATTCCAACCAAGCCGTCATGTTACTGGGTAGATATTGAGAAACAACAGTTATCCCGTTCAGACATGGTTCCTGACTCCTGTCAGAAACCCAACCACATCTGTAGAGCAGGCCTTTCAGCTGAGCTATACGACCACCAGAAATGTCAACAAGGAGAAAATCAACCTGCTCAAGCAATGATTCTGCTGCCTGGAACATTCAAGGTGCTTTGCAGTACAGCCCTCATCATGACTGTATTTATTATCAACATCAAATTGCCTTGCTTCAAACTAGCTTTTTGGGTCAAAGTTCAACAACTCAATTCCATCCGTCTTCAATATTTAACAATAATAATTGAGAATCAACTTTGTGTAATGTCTTGGGTCTGTTTACCTATCCTAGTGCTCTTGTGAAGTGAATCCACTTGGAAGGTGAAAGCTAATGAGCTCCCATTGAGGACTCTTCACATGACCATGGTGGGTGAGCTTGAGCAGCTCCAGGCCTTGTGGGCCTTGCTCAGCATTGCCTGTGTCAGAGTAGGTGGTGGGAGACAGCTATTCTGAGAGAGACAGCATACAAGTCCTCTGCAGAAGATTTATTGCACATCCCTGCCCTCTGGTGAGTTGGCATCTGTAGCATTCTATCCTTCTGCCTTCGTTCCTGCAGTGATTCACCATATGAAGACTCCCTCTGCTTGCCTAGCCTCTGACCTACAATCACTGGGCTGGTACTTGCGAAGATCAGGTGGAATGAATCTGCATGTTCATGGAGGCTATTTTCTTTCCTTAACTGATAGCTGAGACTCCACATTTTCAGCATTTGGAATGAAAGAGTTAACTGAGTGGTGAGCAAAGAGAAAAAATAGCAGTTGCAGTTAGTCTTGCATTTCATTTGGATGCAATAAAAAAGAGAATGGAAAAAAGGATATGGTGTGATGAAACCATGCACCGTGTATCCTTCAACATTTCAACTCATTACGGCCATGACTCAATCCTGCCTCTATTAGTCAGCAAGACTTTCTTCCACAGGGGAGAGGATGTGCAGGGAGGCTTTGTGTCTACTGGTAACAGCCTTCTGCTGAATGTTGTGCATGACTGCAAGAAGGGAGTATATTAGTGACAATATTGTGAGGTGTTTGAAAGAATGTTCCTGTCATAGTTGAACAGTTTGCATGTTGTGATGAGATGTAGGAAATTGAGGGTTACAACAGAGATGAGAGTAAGAGGTACATGTGGCAGGAGTGATTTCAAGAAAGTGAACAACACCTCCTTCACGATCAATACCTCCTTCACTTCAAGAACAACACCACCTCCACAATCATCCTCAACACCGGTGCCCCACAAGACTGTGTTCTCAGCCCCCTACTATACTCCTTATACAGTTATGACTGTGTGGCCAAATTCCCTCCAATTCAATTTATAGTTAAGAAAGCCCACCAACACCTCTACTTTCTCAGGAGACTAAGGACACTTGGCATGTCAGCTACGACTCTCACCAACTTTTACAGATGCACCATAGAAAACATTCTTTCTGGTTGTATCACAGCTTGGTATGGCTCCTGCTCTGCCCAAGACCGCAAGGAACTACAAAAGTTCATGAATGTAGCCCAATCCATCACGCAAACCAGCCTCCCATCCATTGACTCTGTCTACATTTCCCACTGCCTTGGCAAAGCAGCCAGCATAATTAAGGACCCCACGCATCCCAGACATTCTTTCTTCCACCTTCTCCCTTCAGGAAAAAGGTACAAAAGTCTGAGGTCACGTACCAACCGACTCAAGAACAGCTTCTTCCCTGCTGCTGTCAGACTTTTGAATGGACTTACCTTGCGTTAAGTTGATCTTTCTCTACACCCTAGCTATGACTGTGACACTACATTCTGCACTCTCTTGTTTCCTTCTCTATGAACGGTATGTTTTGTCTGTATGTTTTGTGCAAGAAACAATACTTTTCACTGTATGTTAATACAAGTGTCAATAATAAATCAAATCAAATCAAAAAGCAAAGAGTGACAGCATTGAGAGTGTAATTCTGAAGCTGGTTTAGGTGGGTGGGGTTGTGAGGCAGGCAGAAGGAGAGGGTAATTGTTTAGTGAGGTAAGATTCTCACCTTGAAAATTCTAATTAGGTCATTGAACCTTTTCCTGCATGTAGCAATGTCCTGGGAGCTAAACTCCTGACATTAACATCCTTAGCAATCTTATCTGATCATAATGGATTTATTGCCTTGTGTATAGAAACAGCTTCTCCCTCCTCTTATCAACAGCCTGGATGCGGGCATCCAAAGATACATCAGAGAACTAGGGTGACTTTCTTGTACCTATAGTAGTCATTGGAGGGTTTTCACAGCATTTTTCTGCTGTCTCCAGCCAGAGTGGACATTCTTAAGAGATGTTGGCCTCCTTTAAGTGGAATCAAGCCTGATTTTTCACAATGCCCCATCCTCACCACCTTCCAAATTGGGCTTACTGCCATAAGTGGTCTGGGAATGGGCTGCAGAGCCAATTTCACAAGTGTCCTGCTCTCACCTGTCCATTTTCAGATCCTATCAAGGTTCCATAGAGAAAAGTTTATTTTTCACCCAATTTTCCTAAGCTTCCAGGAAAGTTGCAAGATCTAAGAAAATGTTCAAATCCACTAAAATCAATGAGAATGCTACAGTATTCTCAGCAGTATCATTTTATATTAAGACCAGAAGCAGTAAGATTTGTAATTCTTTGTGGTCAAGTTCTTATTATGTAAATGGAAAACAATTAGAAAGGCTGTCAAGTTACATAGATTTCAGGAAATGGCAGCAAAACCTGGAAATAATAATTTCATCTCCAAGGGCATGTCAGAAAAGAACAAAAAGTTGTTCATGTCAGATAAACACATTTTGCTTGAACCTAATTACCAAATGCATCAGTCCTTGGAAAAGGTTATATCTGTCTAACAGACTTAACCCCAATAGAAGAATGAGAAGAGAATTAAACAAAATGTTAAAGGCATTGGGCCCAATTTTATTATACGGTGCCAACGCAGTCTTTTATTCTGTATCTTTTTTTTTGTTTATATTTGTTTTTCATGCATCAATCCCTTTTCCCTGAACAATCCTTTTTGTATCTCACATTTCTAGTCTCTCCATGACTTATGTATCCAAATAATGCCAAGGTCTTTTTGTTGTCTCCTGCAAATGCCACACTTAAGGCATTAGGATAACTGTCACTCTGATTTTACCTCTCCTTTTCAGGGAAGTACAGGGACTCTGAATGGTGCCTCCCATTGCAGACACAAAGAACAATGGGGGATCAAACATAATTAAGCAGAGGTTTTATTTTTCCTGTTAAATAGAAAGGATTGTTAAATGGATGCTAAATGAAGGCTTGATCGATTGAACACTGCTGATATTTAACAAACTGACATCAAGTCAACATAGTATCTTTTATGAATAACCAAGGGGACATAATTAATGTTTTCAAAATTCTGAAAGCTTTTTGAGAGGGTAAACAGTGAAAGATTGTTTCCACTTACTGATGAATTGGTAGTAAGTGAGCATAGACCTAATAAGTAAAACAAAGGAGGAAGCAGGAAGAGCTTTTTATTCACACAGTTAGCTGCAAGTACCACTAAGGCATTGGACATAACATTATTTGAAAGCGAATTAGCTAAATATTTGAAAAATAATACAAAACATTTATCTGGCACATTCAAAGAATGGAATAAGAGTTAATAGCTCCAGTTGAAGAGCTAGCACCAACCAAGGCACATTTTTGCCAAAATAAGCTCCTTCTGTGAAATAATTTCTCGAATTCTAAAGCCTGATCATAGACACATGGGTTTTATCTTGCACAGCTTAATTTTTTCAACATTATGTTCCAACTTTGCATGATGACTTACTTGGCATCACTATTTGACTTCGCAATGCTAGGCAAATTCATTTGTTGCAATAATATTGCACTGCTCCATCTACCATGAGACAGACATTCACATTTTGGCTTCAACTGTTACTTATTTTCAGGCCTCCTGTGCATGGAAGTTTGACCATGAAGGATCTTCTGGCCTGTTGCTCAAATAATGGTATTGGTAGGATTAATGAATATTGTGTCTGGCTGGGGAAGGATAGGAAGAAAGAAAAAAAGAAACATTACAAACATTATTTTTAAGTATTTGGATTATTTTCCTCAACATAGGTTAAGGAATTGAAGACTACAGGCAGGATTCTCCAATCTCGTCTGTACTCGTCCCAGCGCCAACGAGAATGGAGAATTTGCCGCTGAGCCAAAACTCCATTCACTGCAGTGGCACTGGAGAATCCCAGCCACGGACGAGGTTGGAGGTTTCTGGTGTACATATCTAGGTATGGAGACACTTTTTCCATCTTCCTCTTTATCTTTACCGATGTTATTTATAAGTCTATGCTCTCTTATTACGATTTAGTGTTGTGCATAATCAGCAACGTCCGACTGAATTGTTACCAAATAACAAAATCTTTAGTTACTAATTATAAATTAGGTGCACTCAATAGCTACATATATTTATAGAGCTACTAACTGTAATTAAATTAAATATTAAGTCAAAAAAATGATTTGGAATTGGTTACATTAATAGTATTTCTGAATATCACAGCTACACTATTTGTGCAGTTATGCACCATAGTGCAATATCGGGAAAGGTACAAAAGACAAATGTATCATTACAACTGCAGCAACACTCATCCCCATAAACAGGGATCATAATGAGTAATGGGTAAAACCAAGTTTATAAAAATATTATTTGAAAATGTCGAAGTGAAGTCGAGTATATTAAAACATACTTTTCTTGCACAGGTTAAGAATATGAAATAAAGAGGTAAATTACAGAGTGCAACATACAATCTCTCTAACCCTTACAGGTGTTTTATTTTTTGAAAATGCATCAATTATTTTATAAAGGTTAGAGTCAGAGGTGAAATTTTAAAATAAACTAATTAAATTAAATATTTAATGCCGACAAGGATCTGAACATTACAATTTGTAGGCACTAGTCTCAGTATATTTTGGTAATTTACTATTATTACTTCTCTAGAACTTCTGAATGAAACATGCCAATGTATTCATTATAAGTACTAACAGATAAGTATTTGTAAATAGAGTTTGCAAAGGTTGTAAATAGAGTTTGCAGAGATTTTCAAAGCAGCAACGTTCAATTTGGCTCGTCACGTTAAGTGACAACAGCTTCATTATAGAGTGCACAATGATAGTAGATAACAATCTGAATTATGTCAGTATGTATGTTTGTGCAACTACAAAATCTTTAAAAAAAACCTATTCACTCAAAATTCCTAGATTTATTGCACCACACTGGTGATTTTAAAAAATTTAGTTGTTGTAAAAATGTGTCTAAAATTAAAGTGGACCACAACTTTGGCTCCTTTCGAAGTACACATTTCTTATCTAGTGTACGATCAACTTTTTCTTTAGCTGCTTACCAGTGTGGCTCCGTTTATGTACCATTAGAACATTGGGCCCAATGCAAACCATCCCACAGATGTCACACTTCAGTTTACCATTCGGGAGACGTATCCCTCCATCAGCTTGTATCTCCGACCCTGGGTTGCTTTCAGTCATTCCGTTGCTTTCCACCACGGATTCCTCCATGGCACTCATTTCCTCTTTGCTTCTGGCTCGGTCCATCTGATTAAGAACTTTTCCATCATCCTCATCACTATGCATCTCTATCTTGATGGAGTTTGCTGAAAAACCAAAAAAAAATGGTTAATGCTAGCTGCTGAAATACAAAAGGTCTTTTTTTTTTCTAATCCCACTCTTGCCCCATATTCATACTTGACTGATAACCAATGAGAAAAACAAGAATATTTAAAACAGGCTTCATGTGAATGAAGCAAGTTTAAATGTTTCAAACATACCTTATTATTAAGTGAGCAACAGTTCTTAGATTCAGACACAGCAGTTTGTATTGTATGTTTTTTTTAACCACTGTGTTGTGATCTATTATTACCTATATGTCACTGGAACAGTGCTAGCCATTTGTTTTTGTAGATATTGTGGTGCACAGTTTCCTGCATCTACTGTCTGGGACAGCTCTTGGTGCATGTCTCAGCGGAATGCGATTTCTGGAGTGATGTTCTAAGTACTTGCAACAGCGCAAGCAACCAGCCCATTTCCCCCTTGAATGCTGATAAAGATCTTTGCTTCATCCCACTAAAAAGACACATGCAATTTGTTTTGTCTTCACTTGAGTCTTAGAAAGAACATTTGATTTTGAAAACTTGTTCAATTTGGTTTTGAAAAATAAGGTTCAGCAGCATTTTATCAATATCAACAATTTTGTAACAAGATAAGCAAAATTAATGTTCATCATTTTCTTAATGCAATACTTACGCTCCAAACTGAATAAAGTCAGATATTCAGCTCGGTGAGGTTGCATGATAAAAGTCTTTGTCTACACAGAATGGTTACTAAGTCACATTTTAGTCCTTTTTGCTGAGGGTGTTAATCCCTTGACTTTCCCCACTTCTTCTCCCAGTTCAGGGTTCACCAAACTTTTCAATTCCGATAGCATAATGATTGAGTACATGTGCAAATTGTAGTCAACGTTCCATTAATGCCATTCTTCTGCCAGTTGCAAGAAGGCATTAGACATTGGCTGATTTTCTCTCAATCCTTCAAGGAGGCATTTGTGTTCCAGAATCCAGGGGAAAAGAGGAAATGCAAACTTGCATCATATTTGACACTGTGCACTGATGTTCCAATGTACTGCAACACCACATAAATGTGGTTAGAAGGTGAGAGCTGAAATCTTCTATACTATAGTATGACGATCGAACAATAGTCCCTGCCTTTCCAATTGTTGAAATTATAGGCTGCATTACAAATTACTGTCTTAATTTTCTGAATATTGGACTTTCAGACATTTTGCCCTTCAACAAATATAAAAATAAAAGGAGATAAGCAAAAAATAACAAAATTAGATTTCTAACATAAAGCTTTGTTATATTTTTCGCATGATTCATAAAATGCACCCACTATCAAAGCAGCTTACTATAATGTAACTATCACCCATTAACCAGGTCACTGAAATGTGCTGAAGCAGTTTCTGTCTGCTGAACGAAATTAACTTTTGGAGCACTGGATAGGTCAAACAAGTTGAGGCTAGTTCCCATTTTTTTCTACTGGACTGCAATGTAAGGTCACCATTTGAAGCATACCATTGAAATAATAGGAATTATGATACAACTTGAATTATGTTTAATGGGAAGACTTAATAAGAAAATACAGCTTGATTTTCAAGCAGAGATTAATCGAGTATCCATAGTCCCCCCAAGTTCCGAAGAAATTCACAATATTATCTTCAATCTTCAGAATGTTACTGGTGAGTAGTATAATCCTAAACAGGATTTCCCCAAAAGATCAACTGGCTTTTTCTTTCACAAAGCAGTGGGATGTGGAGGTGTGAAGACCAGTAGGATGGTGAGTGAAAGCTGCTAGAGTCAGCTGTAAAGTTTAAAATAATAACAAACATATTTGTAATGAATGCTTGAATGCAGGCACATATCTGTCCGACAGAACACTGTTTCAGCTTTGGCTCAATGGTCGCATTTTTATCTATGAGTCAAGTTTAAACTCCACACCAGACACCCTAATTTTGGCTGACGCTCAATGCAAATGCCATCTTTAGGATGAGACAATTAACTACAGTTCCACCTGGCACCTCAGATGGACATAGTAGAATCCATTGCACTATTCAAAGAAAAACTGGGAAGTTCTCTGTGTCATTTATCCTTTAAATAACATCACTAAAAATAATCAGCTTTTTCTAAGTAGGCTCTTGCCATGCAAGTTGCCATATTTCTCGATATTGCTACACTTCAGAAATACTTTGTGATGTCCTGAGATTATATAGGATATTAAATATAGTTCTTTCTTTCAAATCTTTATTCTGGACTAATATGACTCAAACATAAACAGAGATTATTAACAGATTTAATAATAAGAATATAAATTTGTATAAATGATAGTTATTCACAAAGTCAAACAAATACTGCCATCAATATTAAATACTACTAGTAAACATGAATTCTAGATAGTCTTCATTAGTTCAAAACTCCACATTACAGAGCAGCTATACCTGCAAAGTGACAAAACAGTTCAGGTGCAGGTGATAGGTGCAGAACAGCTAACATAATCATTGAAAACTACTGAAGGTGAAAGGTCAATTTGATAACTATGCTGGGTTTTTGTTTTGCTCTCACTTAGATTCTAGACCATTTAACACTAGACAAGGTAACTTTCAAAAAGTATTCTGCATGCAAAGTTCTCAATTTCAGCCACGTTGCAAGGGGACAAGGCATTTGAGATCATATCATTCTTCCCTCATCTTTACCTCCGCCTCCCCACATTCAAAAAGAGACTCAATGTAAAGTAACTTTTGAAGCAGCTAGCTGAATCATTTGCAAGGGAATCATTTATGGTGCAATGCGACCTATATAGGGATAAGAATTGATTGGTTAGAGTCATAAGAGAATACCAAGGGATGGTTCATTGCATGCACTTGATTAGAGAAGTGGGGAAAGTATCTTAAAAAGGATTATTGGGAGTTATCTCAGACCAAACATGCATTAATTACAGCATAATTGAGGTGTATAGCAGAGATGTATTTAAAGAAAAACTATATACATATGAAAACAAAAGGAATAGAAAGACATGTTGATGCTTGGATGAAATAGGGTAGAAGACCAGTGAGGAACATGAACAATTACAAAGACCTAAGGGCCGAATGACCTGTTTCTTTGTTGTAAATTCTGTGTAATTCTAGACATATATGTACTGCTACATTATAGTAACCTTTCTGAACAAGTCAGAAATAAAATGGGATTTTAAAAAAAAGTATAGGATGCTCTTAAACATTTCAAAATCTCAGTATTCAAAAGCCAATGAACTTAAAAAATATATTTTCAGAATAGGTCTCTGAGTTACGTTTGAGATATCTTAAATAACCTTTAAAAATAAAATGAAGCCACAGAAGTATGACTCATGTACTGAAGATTTCTTTCAGATAACTAGTTCCAGAAGACAAGTTCATTTACAATCAAAATATACAGAAAAAAATTGTAAATACCATCAGTAAATCCATAATGATTCACTGCTTTGGGTGTAGAAGATATTGCTTAATGTTGATTAAATGGCATTACGTTTCATGAGAAAATACTGCCATTCAATTCATTTTAGGTCAATCAAATTAGCATTTGTTAGCTGTAAATTATATTCCATAAAGATGATTATACATCTATTAGCTTGAATTATAGGCTAATTATTTAACACATTACATCAAAGTGAGACAGTTTGTGCATGAGGATCCAAATTGAATTTGGTGTTTGGCCACTTGTCTTGAGGAAGCCAACTCATAGCACTTGAGCTCTGAACACACTTTAGTACAAGTGCAACCATTGGGGAACAAAGTTTAAAGATTTTTTAAGTCACCAGGCAACTTTTTAAACTTCATAGAACTTTTTTTCTAAATGTCGCCAACGTTGTTAACAGTAAAATATAACCAAGACCGGAAATCTCCGGTATCGTACTCCCTGCCACCGCTGCCAGTGAGAATGAGAATTTTGCGCTGCCAGTGAGGCCAAAGAATTCCATCTGCAGGCGGGTTGGAGAATTTCGGCCTAAGAATTCCGTTTACGCAGCCAAGGAGCAGCAGGGAAACAGCAGTTTGATTAAAATCTGAATTGAGCCTTAACAACGTCCTAACATTTGAAAAGAGCTCTTTAAAGCAGCATGCATATATCATGAATCCTTTAAAATAGAAATATTTCTGCTTATGTTTCGGTTCCTGTCCTTTATCTTTGTCCCCATAAACTGACAAACTGGATTTGTGTATAGTAATAAGTATATATCACCATCATGTTCCATTGCAATGAATATACAGATAGCCTCATTAATAGCTTTTGTACTTGGCCAGCCTTCTGAATTTTCCAAGTGGACAAATGACATGCGCCAATGGTGCCGACATGTTTTCGAGCCGAATCTTACGACTCTTGAGTATTAATTTCTATTCCCACGAGTTTTACGCTGCTCTAGCAGCACATTTCCTCAGATTAACCCACTGCTTAACGACTTAACTGCTGCAAGCATTGGGGAGTTCCATATAAACAGCTGCCCAGCACTTGTTCAACAATGACTGCAGGGGATGGCAGCCAAGAGGCCATCACCAAGCATCACGGAGCGGACACTGACCAGACTGCTTGATGGAGTGGCACAGAGACAGGAAACGCTGAACCCACACTCCAGGAGATGGCCATCCAGCAGGGTGACCAACTCCACCTGTGATGCAGTGGCAGCCCCGGTGAGTGCAAGTGCACTACAGGAGAGCGCAGGACAGCAGTGTCGGTAAGAAGATTAATAATATTTTTGGCTCAGCCAGGGTAGGTGAACCCAGTCTCCCATTAGACTCCCTCGCACACCCCTCGCACCCCAATCCCTTCTCACACTCAGCCACCTTGGCCTCTGCCAAAACTAGGCACCAGGTTCCCCCTCCCTCCCATAATCACCATGTTCCCTCAGTAGCTGCTATGTTCCACACACTCCAGCTCCCACCCAAGCCCCATGCCTGCCACACCTCATCACCATCTTAAAAGTCCACACTCCCACCTACACTCTCCCAATCCGTGTACCTGCAGGATAAACTAGAGCACAATACGTGTCAGCAGGTGCAGCCAACTGTATTCATGTCTGAGTTGCGAATCCTCACACACTTTGAGGAACAGGTCTTCGAACTGGCTAGGGAGGTGGAAGAGCGTGCCTGCACTGCTAGTGAAGTGGGCGCAGCAGAGAAATTTGAGAATCCTCAGCACTTATGCTGTCATTCCTCAAGTCTCAAGTGAGTAAACACGGTTCCCTCCATATGCTCTGTCATGCACTGATGCCATGTACTTTCTCTTAGAGGCCGACCACTGCAACGGGCGGGATCATCCTCGTACCTCTGGAACCATTGGACTCCAGCAGTGCAGAGGGGGACTTCTCCAATTGCCATTGAAGAGGCGTCACAGCTGAAACCCACACCTGGCTCCAGCGCAAAAACTCACACCTCAGTAGGTCCAATAAGTAGGCAGGCTTCTGAGTCACTCACTGTTGAGCACCTCACAGCTGACGATCCACAGTAGGCCGAGGCAGGGGCATCGCAGGGAACCGGCACTCGGAAGGATGCTGGAGCTCAGAACTCTGTTGAGCCCCAGGCCAATGATGTGCCGCTAGGCACAGTCATCCCACAGCTGCTGGAGCTGCAAAGGCAGAGTTGCAAAACCCAGGAAGGGTTGAGCGCAAGGGCGATTGAAGGAGTCCCATTGCCTTCTATCCGATGAGATGCTGCTGAGCTTTGGTGTCCACAGTGGAGACTTGGGTGCAGGATGTGCACACCATGGCACGAGATGTCTGCATTATGGCTCAGTGCATGAGCTGACTGTATGGTGCAGGCACTGGTGGGAATTTATGAGTGTCAGCACCACAGGATGGCAGGTCTTCTGGATCTCAATTCAGCTGCCCCTCCATCCCATGGAGGAGCATAGGAACCCCTGGGAACCTGAAGGGAAGAGGATCAGCAGAGGTACAGCCCAGGCCCTCCAGCCAGTGGACCCTGTGCGCCTCTGGCCCATCTGGCACCACACCCCTCCCTCTCTGTGAGCGGCACGTCTCCAGCCCCTGACACCAAGGAGGGCAGCAGTCCAACATCCGCACTGCCCGAAAGCAGGCCCGGACCTTCAAGGTCTCAGCCCCCCAGGGGACACCCACCAAGGATGTGGAAGTCAGAAGGCCACCTCAATTTCAGCTGTGGGTCCTGGGGAGACACCTGGGGTGTCTCACATGGGTGAATATAGGCACTATTTCAGTAAGGTTACTATTTTGCCCGAATAAATGTCACTTTCTTCACCCACAGAGTCTCCACCCTGTCTGTTCGTACCGTCAAGTTTGGGGGAACCACTGCGCTCACCAGATGCCTCATCCCTGTGTAGTATGAGAACGGCAGTGTTATGTCCCTCCCACCCTCTTGCCAGCCCCCCAAGGAAGGGCACTCCTTCAGCTGTGATATGGACAGGAACTCAGGAAGGAAGATGCCGAAAGGGGTGCCTACATACCAGCCTTCACAACCCCTTTAAAGCAGGGGGTGCCCCGGAACGAAGGGTAGATGAGGCTTGCAAGTGGCACCTCCCATCGCCTCTCCCCAAAATGGCGCTTCTGGGACTCCCATCCCCGTCCCCGAGTTCAACCTATCCATGCTCCCTGAGTCCTCTCCTGTGTCCCCTGAGCAGAGCAGATGGCAGAGGGTGCTGGCTGCCTGAGCGCTCACGTCTGAAACCCCACTCGGAAGTGAAAGTGCCAGGTTCACGCTTATGTAAACCTGTTATAAATGGCACCAGCATGATGTCACACCAATGCCCACTAAAAATTCTGTGCTGCCTCAATATCTGGAGTGTGCTTGCAAATGACATGCTAATGTATTAAAATGAGTGTCCTGTGGTCCTACGGCATTCTGCGATGTCCACCGGTAAGGGGCCGGGAAGATTGGAACTCGGAAACTCGCTGGTGCGAGTCACGCACACCAGATTTTAAGCATGTGCTGCCATTTCTGCAGACAGAGAGTACGGGCTCAAAATCGCACCCTCCCCCCCTCCCCCGTTTTAGTTTAAATAATGTTGCTTATGGTCAAATAGAGTTTAGACTGCATTGCTAGTACTGTCAAAGGATAATGAAGAATATTTAGGGTGCTGTATATCCACAAGTGGAGTAATTTGTTCAGTTTTGGTCCCTACATGGGGATATCTAGGCAGAAGAGGGGAACCACAATGACATCAACTCCCAAGAGGTCTCAGTTAAGCAGATAACCTCAAGAGTTGGAGTTATTTACTTTGGACAAATGTTGGCTTAGTGAGGTTTTTTAAAATTTTAGCATGTTGGCTTAATAGTTAATTGGTGTTATGAAATACGCCTTAACAGTTAATAGGTGTTATGAAATAAATATGGATAGTTGGTCAGATCTTTGAAATCCATAAGTAGAAAGTTAGTTTAAGTTTATTTAGTAATGTCACAAGTAGGCTTACATTAACACTGCAATGAAGTTACTGTGAAAATCCCCTAGTCATCACACTCCGGCGCCTTTTCGTGTAAACTGAAGTAGAATTTAGCATGGCCAATGCATCTAACCAGCACATCTTTTGGACTGTGGGAGGAAACCGGAGCACCCGGAGGAAACTCACGCAGACACAGGGAGAAGGGGCAGACTCGACACAAGTGGAGTAACCCAAGCCAGGAATTGAACCCGAGTCCCTGGCGCTGTGAGGCAGCAGTGGACCCTGTGTTAACCACTGTGCCACCGTGCTGGTTAGATAACATGAAGTTTTTTTGTTCTCTCAGAGATTCGTTGGGAGTCTAACTAGATCCTTAGAATAATTCTACATGAGGGCAAGTGAATAGTTAGTTATGAACATAAAGAATCATGGACTTCTGTGGGCTTTTGGAATTTGCTCAATTCTTTAGGGAGATGAAAAGAAATGCAGGTTTTTTCTGAATTGGCCAATCCAATGGGTTTTCCTTGCCTCTCTCAGGAAAAAGTGCAATTTGAGAACATATGGGCTGAGCTAATGTTATAGACAGTTACAATGGGACAGGCGTGAGGGGCCTTATGGTCTGTTCTTATTCTTTTCATCCATTCATTAATAACATCAGATGAATCCCACTGGCAAAATTTAACGTGGAAATTAGAGTCCTTGAATTCAAGCTGGATCACAGTTAAAAGTTAAAATCAGTTTGTGCCCGCACTTCCAAAACACAAACAGAACATTTTGAAACAATAGTGAATACAGATGATTATTAAATTGTTCTTATTTTAACTGTCTGTTAGGAGTTGATAAGACAATGAAAGACAGTGCAATTCTGACAGTCACTGAAAGGACCACACAAAGGGAAACATCACCCAGACAATGAATCAATAAACTATAGCTCAACAAAGAAAAGCTTCAGTTTCCACAGTTTGTTTGACCATTACCTTATGGAAAAGAAAAACTGGCATAAAAAGTTAAAAGTAGCATTTTTCTAATTTTTACTAGTAACAGGATTATGAATTAACATATTTTATTGTACCCCCATCAGTGTGATATGTCCAGTTGTCATGACTTTTTTTTTTAACTAAGTGATATTTCTTCAACTATTTAATTTGATAGTCACTTCAACAATCCCAGTTTGTTAACTACATCTGCAGAGCTTCCCTGGTGAGATTGTGATGGCCTAAAGAGTAGTTAGTGATAAAGCTACAGAAAATATTTCAACAGTTCACACATTCAAACAGTAATAGGCAGCCAACCTTCTGAATGTGCAAAAGTATCACTGAATCAAATGGAAACATGCCTGGAAATAAAAGGAACCTGTTGAAGTGGAAACTATACAAAGCAAATTTCCACTAACCTTCAGTTTTTTGTGCATGTACTATTCACAATGTTGACTGGAAAATCCTGTCAAAAATCTGCAGACTAACTGGGTTTAATCAAAAGCTACATGGTCAATTGTTTCAATCTGAAAGCCATTTGTGGGTCAAATTAATTTTGTGTTAGTTACTACTGTATGTGCATTTAGTACGATAACTCCTTGGTACAACAAATTTCCATTTGATTTTGCATGATGTCGGCACTCATCTGGTCAATTTTTCATAAAATCATAGAGACTTCAACCCAAGAAGCAAGCCAATATGCCAGTGGCAGTGCTAGCTCCACAATGGAACTAACTATCTCAACTCTTGCCTCTTTCTCCATACCAAGCATTTTTTCCCTTTTCAAAGGTTTGTTCAATTCCCTCATAATGTTGCGAGTGACTAAGATTCAACAACCCTAATTCTATATATTCTATATTCCAATAATGCTTTCATAAATGCTCTACTAACTTTTCCCTTTGTGGTTTTAATATTGATCTATAAATGCATGTCCCTTTGTTAAGATTTTCAACACAGCTTTTTTTAAAATAAGTTAAAGATGTGAAGAAATGTTTCAGATTTTTTGAACTTTATACAGGAAGATCTTAACAATTTACCATTTAATTTATTAAATGTGTATAAATTTGAATTCTGCCATCAAATCCAAGAAAATGTTGCCCTTAACAAATGGTTCAAAATTATATATGGACATAGATATCTTTTACATTTCTTATTTATCATAAATTATTTAATAATTCAAAACAAATATTTGAATCAGTTACCAGGTAATGATATTACAAAATGTAACTTACTTTTGAGAGATGTGGTACAATAGAGCTGAGAAATTAATGTTCTAAAACAGCTATGTAATACAATTGTTTGTAACTCCACTGTACTAAGGCAATGTAGGATTAAATGCTTTCCCATGACTTTCATTGTCCTGTACGCTTTAGTGCAGAATGAGGTGCTTGTCATTTGTTCAGATTATTTTTGTTGATTGTTGATTTCTTTTGAAATGCAAGCTGAAGTCTTACATTCAAAGGCGAGCAAGAGTAGTTATATAAAATTTAAAGTAAATTGCCACCAATTATCATTTTAATTAGGAATTGAAACAACCCATACCAAATAATATGCCCCTGCCAGTTTAAAACCTGCTAAAATCAATCAAATGTCTAAATGATGCTAAACAATCATAGAATGATACAGCATAAAAGGAGGGCACTCAGCCTTTTGTGCCTGCGCTGGTTTTTGAAAGAACTATCCAATTAGTATCACTTCTCTTTTTCCATAGCCCTGTAATTTTTTTCCCTTCAAGTATTTATTCAATTCCCTTTCGTATGTTATTATTAAATTTGCTTCCACCACCCTTTCAGGCAATACATTTCAAATCATAATAACTCTGCGTATAAACAATTCTGGCTACCGACACTCATCATAGAATCATCATCATAGAATCATCATCATAATGCAGAAGAGGTCATTCGGCCCATCGAGTCTGCACCGACTCTCTGACAGAGTAACTTATCCAGGCCCTCTCCTCACCCTATCGCAGTAACCCCACATATTCATCATGGCTAATCCATCTAACCTACACATCTTTGGACACTAAGGGGCAATTTAGCATGGCCAATCCACCTAACATGCACATCTTTGTTTGTGGAGAGGAAGCCAGAGCACCTGAAGGAAATCCGTACAGACACAGGGAGAATGTGCAAACTCCACTCAGACAGTCACCCAAGGCCAGAATTGAACCTCAGTCCCAGGAGTTGTGAGGCAGCAGTGCTAACGACTGTGCTACCATGCTGCCCTATTGCCACAAAAACAGTTTCTCCTTATTTGTAGTATAGAAACAATTTTGAACAAACTGATTAAATCTCCCATTATTTTCTTCCCCAAGGACAACTAGGCCAGTTTCTCCAGTCTCTAGGTAATAACAGTTCCATATCACTGGAATCACTGTAGCAAATCTCCTCTGCACCCTTCCTAAGGCCTCAGCATTCTTCCTAAAGTCTGGTGCCGAGCACTGGACACTACTCCAGCTGGATCACATGATTCATTTAAATGTTGTCAATTAACAAGCATGTTTAAGTTAGTGGTTAAATTACTGAATTAGTAATTAGAAAGTGTAGGTTCCAATCCCAAAATGGCAGTTTGTGAATTTAAATTCAGTTTCAGAAATTTGGGAAATAAAAGCTGGTGCATAAAGTGAGCTCCGACAAACAACAATGTGGTAGTGACCTGATGCTTTGCTTTTTTAATGATGGTGGTTGACGTGTAAATATTGGCCAAAATGTCTGAGAGAAGTAGTTCCATTAAATATTTTAGGTTTGCATGAGAGAGCCACAAAGATGTTGGATCATTGTAAAACCCAACTAGTTCACTTGTCCATTAGGGAAGTGAACCTGGCACCCTTACCCGGTCAGGTTTATATGTGACTTCAGTCCCACAAATATGAAGGTCACTCTTAACTGCGCTATGGAATGGAAGAGCAAGCCATTCAGTTGTGTCAAGCCTCGATCAACAGTTCAAGAAGATGGCTTACCATCACCTTCTCAGGACAATTTGATGTAGGCAATAAATGTTGGCCTTGCCAACAATACCCGAATACTAAGAATGAATAAAGAAAAAAATGCAGTCTTTTAAATTAATTGAACAAGTTAATTTTAATAATAAGCCAATTTATGTAGTACAACTTCCTTCTTGTTCTGAATTTGTATAAAAGGACTGCATATTACAGGTTTTCTAAATCGTTCCACATTGCTCCAAACATTTACACCCAATGGTAAAAATTCTATCCAACATCAGTGACGATATAAGGCATTTAACATACTGATATAACAGAAATTCTGTATTCCCGTGATGTAATCTCAGCCTTTTAAGTTTTCAATAATAATCGCAATCAAACTGTGAAAACTGCGAGTGTAGAACACAGATTAGAAAATCCTAAAAACGCACTATATGTCTACTATCAGTTAAAGGAAAATGACATGTTAACATTTCATCAGAATCAATTAAATATCTCCATCTGAAATGTAAGCAGCTCAAAGAAAGAGGCTGATTAATATTTCAGATGACGACCCTTTGCTAGTATGAACAAAATGTCTCCACCTGTAAGACATGCTGGTTAGGTGCATTGTCCATGCTAAATTCTCCCTCAGTGTACCCGAACAGACGCCTGAGTGTGGCAACTAGGAGATTTTCACAGTAACTTCATTGCAGCGTTAATGTAAGCCTACTTTGACACTAATGAATAAATAAAAACATTAAACTGTCTTTTTTTTGGTTCTTGATATATCTGTTTCCCCAGCATCTTTCAGATGAGACATTAAGTCAGAGTCTTGTTAGCTCTCTCATGCAAACCTAAAATATTTAATGGAACTACTTCTCTCAGACATTTTGGCCAATATTTACACATCAACCACCATCATTAAAAAAGCAAAGCATCAGGTCACTACCACATTGTTGTTTGTCGGAGCTCACTTTATGCAAATTGGCTGCTTTGTTTCCTATACTATAACAGTGACTAAACTTCAAAAGGTGTTTAATTGGTGGTCAGGTGCTTTTGGATATGCTGAGGTTATGAAATGCCCTTTTTGATACAATCAACCTACTATCCCCAAATTTTTGTACAGTACATAGTTAGAAAATAGTATAATTTTAATTTTAATTAAGCCAATGACTTTGACCGATGCAAAAATTGATTCTGTCCCAAGCTCCACAGATCTTAATTGATGTACTGACTAAAATTAACTTGAGTAGTTAGTCCTTCAATTGGGATGGTAGTGTTCTGAGGAAACAATTACAAATTAAAGAGAAATTATTTTGGTAAAACTAATCTAATTTAAAATGTGCAAAATAACTGATATGCTATAAGGTTAGAGCTGAACCATCAAATAATCTAACTATTTTTCACTAAGAGTAGTTCTATAAGTTCTTATTTTTTCGAAAGAAAAATCCGTGTGTTTAGTTGGTGGAGAAAATGGCAATCAAAAGGTTAAACAACACTGTTTTGACAAAAGCTCCAAGGTTGAGACAAACCCACTTTCTTCCACCCCATTCCTGTAGCAAACTTGTTGCCAGTCCTGTCTGCACCGTCCTCACTCTCCCAATAATACTTGGCCTTGGGCCAGGGGTGTCATCTTACACACAAGATAAAAAGGGATCATTTTTGAGGGCAGATTCCCCCACCACCACTGAACATATATGTTACACTGTGTAGCACCACACTCCTGCTGTTCTGAATCCTAGTTCTATAAAAAGTAATAATGTGTCAATAGTAAGAAATAATGTACAATGCTAACACATTTTATACAGAAACAGCAGGTTTCATTCCCGATTATTTCTGCTCTAGCAACGACAGTAGAAATATGGCACCACACTTTGTCCCATGAGATTCAAATTAGATTTACAGTAAAAGTATAACAAAGTAACCAAGGCTATTGAGAAACCTGTCTTAGGAAAACTGCTGTAAAAGTACCTGACTTAATATTACTTTTCTAATCTAAAACGTGTAAAGGAACCAAGTACAGCAGGGAAAACAGGGATCTCCACATTCTTTAAATATTTCATCCCAAAAAGCTTTGTTCGTGTCCATACTAACCCCAAACAATATGTAATATGATTAACAGCAAAGGCATCTCGTTACTCAGTGCACCCCACCTGATATCAACCACTGCTAATGAACAGTCAAACAACTTTCAGACAGTTTTTTACAAATTTCAAGCACATATTGTATAATATGTTCAAATTTAATTTTTTTTGTGGGGAATGTCCAAAATCACGTGCCTAATAGCAGGAGCTGCAGTGGACCTTCCATGAAAGTAAAAATGTACTCATTTTCAATATATGCAATATTTTCCATTAAGCTTCCATTTTATTCCAATAAAAAAACAATTGTACTTAAAATTTGGATGGCAGTGTAAAGGAATACTCAAACCATACAGAGAAAATAATTTTCAAAAGTTCAAAAACACATTTAAAGCGATCAATGACCTCCTCTCAGTCCAGCTAAATTTCATGAATGTTAAACTATGAAGAAAGTAAAAACAATTTAGATTATGTATCTGTTACTAAAAATAAGCATTCTTTTCTTGACTTGTTAATGTTAGAAGTAAGCCAGATCACATCAAAGGAGCAAAAAGCTTCTCCTTTTGAAAGTATGTTTTGCATTGGTCTTCCAAATTACTATTATGCCTAGGAGTACCATAATCCGTATTTGTATCGACTGCATGGAGCACCTTCTTACATTTCAAAGATTTGTTTAGCAACCTTTAACTTACCTAACTTAGCCAGAATTGCATTGGCAGCTTGTGTAATCTACAAACAACAGACAGTATCTACGATCTTCCTTTGGTAGAGAGCAATGCATCAGCCAACTCTTCCAGCAAACAATTTTACATCAGTTGGTAACCATCATAACCACAAAATATTTCCTAAACACCCAGACATGTTTTCTGAATCCAGCATTCTGACAAATGGAACAAACCACACTAGGATTGCAAATCAAAAATACTCTGATATGATTATCATTTTCTATAACAACTTTGTGGCTTACTGTAAATTAGATGGTGTGGAAATTAAGACAGAAAATAATAAGGCTTTTAGAGGTATTAAAACTGACTAAAGCGGTTTCATGTGCAGCAAACTACATGGTTATTTCTGAAATTCTACTTCTATTTACTGTTTATACTCAAAGTAAAATTCTGAATGTAGTTATCAGACAATTGTGAAAGATTGAATTAATAATTTTAAGAAACCAAACATTTATTATTCAAAATATCTTTCTAATACACATAAAACCTCATAAGAACATAAACAGTTGCCAACTAAATGCAAACATATCCTACCTGGCAAGGATAAACATAGATTTCCAAATCCATATGTTCCATAATTTAAACCACGAAGTAAGTTCATATATACGAGTATTGAACACTCTTTGCAGAGTTTCTGCCCAGAGTGTTGATTGCTGAGCTATGTGCTGTGGTAAAACCAGCAGATTCAGAGAATAATGCTGGTGCAGAGTAGAAACTAGCTCAAAAAGGCACTTACTGTTAGTCATGTGACTCAGGGAGGTGTACTGGCCATTGGGCGTGCTTGTGGTGGGGACCACCACCCTTGAATGCTCCATCTTGGGAGAGAAGTCATCACTACCTGTTTCAATAAAAGTCAGTCATCACACAGTAGTTAATAAAGCAGAGTTCTTGTTTCCAATAAATAAGTCTGGTGAAGTATAAATTATTTGTGTTCTAAGGTTGACTTAACCATGATAGAAAGCAATACTGCTTGGGCCAGAATGAAAACAGTGATTGATCTCTGAAGGAATTTACTGTGCATCCTGTCTTAAAAGCATATTTCATTTTTAAGTGTTCACTTCCTTTGACTATAAATTTAAAGAATAGTACTCAATTTAAAAAGCAGCAGCGAGCACACAAAGAACTATTATCTGCAAGACACTTTACAACTTTAAGGTAAAATATTTCTTATTACTGTTTAAAACTCACCACCATCATTGATAGGGCCATCAGTAGCCTCTGTTTCCATCTTCAAAGTGCAGTACTGTAAGAAAAATTGACAGAAAATGTCATGCCGGATGTCTTATTAGTCACTGAAATGTGCTAACGGTAATTAAGACACCTGTGATCATGGAACCCTATCTTTGCACTGATACTACACCTCCTGTATGGTCTGGTGATAGCTGCACTATATGACTACAATTTCCAGAAGGCTGAAGTTTGCTTTTAAAGGCATCTTTAAAAATCAGTATTATATGTAAAACAAACTACGTGCATTCTCTGAAGTAAATTAAGCATATTTCATCGTTTTGTTACTGTCATGGACGGTCATGGATTATGGCGGCGTCCTGCATCCAAACTACAAGGGTGCACAAAGTGACTGCAACCTTTGTCAGAGGTCAGCACAGTAGCTCACTAGGAGATTCAAGGAATATATTTCCACGAACATTTCTTCAGACTACCACCATGGGTTACTGATCAGTTCCTGGAAACATGTTACCATAAAACTCTCTCTCTGTCATATTAAAACATATCTTTTAAACCTTTTTCAGTTACTGTAATTCCTTTAACCTGTTACTAGGCATTAATCATATGGTGGCATTAATCAGTAAACCAAACAATCTAAACTTGTCTTCTTTGCCATACTTGTCTATACACTAAACCTTGGCTCTAAAACTTACAACCCAATGAAACTCAAACAAAAGTAAGTATACTGAAAATAGCAGACTTAAATCCAGGTGTCAAACAATTCTTGGCCCCCAATGCAATAATACTCTTTATATCAGTCCTGAGAGATTAAGTAGCACTGATATTGAGTGAGACTCTGATATATGACTACATTTTTTCTCTCCAGGTTATTTTACTAAGCTCAAAAACAAATCGGTACAAAGAGCTCTGTGTTACTCTGAAGAATCTATTTCTATTGATCGCAACATATTTTTAGTCATGACGCCGGGAAAGTTGCGTTACTTACTGGAATAGGGTTATTTCTCCACTTGCCTCCAGCAACTTCCCTGAAAAATGCGAATTCTATGTTCCTCTTTCTGCTATGTTTTATAGTAGAGTCAAGACATACAATTTACAGTCACAAATAACCTGGAATGAATCTTAACCCAGCGACATTCTACGGCCCAAACCACTAACCAGGTACCTGTAAGTAAGTTAAAAATACGATATTTACATAGATCCACTGTGCACACTTGTTCTAATACCACCATTAATACACATGTACAATAAATCAGCCGAATCGAATCCAGCTCCTGCGAGTAAAAGCTGAAAACTGCGTCAGACACACTGCAAGAAACAGGAAGAAAAGTCCTACCAACAAAAATGGTTAAAATACTCCTGCACCGTTTACGTTCGCTCACGCCAACATTTCCACTTTTCGAGCCTACAGATCGGATATAAAGCGTCAAAGGCAAGCCACTGTCAGTTCTTACTGATGTTAAGGATAGAGTGCAAGGTATGGAACTGGTGTTGGAAGTGTTCAGGAATGTCAACGTACAGTAAGTACCTCGGAAGAGAAAGAGGTCAGCGCCTTGCAATGCGATTAACAAAAAAAACTTGATACACCGGTTCCTAAGGAATTGGCTAAAAGAGAGGGAGAGGAACAGGCTTTCAGATTCAGGCCAAGTTACCAGGATTGTTTAAATGGCCCGTGGCAAAATATTATTTCTTTCAGCGGTATGTGACAGGTCAAATGCTGAGAGAAAAAAAAACTTTTCCTTTGACATTGATACTATCAATCGGGAATGAGCAAGAAGGTGATCTGATTTATACCAGAGATCGCATATTCATATTTACTGTCCAATAATTCCTTAACAATTGTGGTGAATAATATGGGTGCGATTGCTATCAACAAGAGTCATGACACTATCCCAGCCCCCATATGAATACGACGGGATTTACTTGGGGCTGCAACAAGTCATTAGGTCTGTACAGTATATGTGCAGGTACTTAAACGAAAAAAAATCTCCGCTGGGTCAACACTGATCTGATTCGCTTTTCTGACTAGTGCGGAAGCAAACCTTGTGATTACCTCAGTAATGGGCTACGGTCAAACAAATCCATCACAATTCCCTTTAATATTGCACAGAGGCGAGCTGTTGAATCTGAAACGCTGCTAATCCAGCAGCCACTTCCTCCATCTTCACCATGGTAGTATGGGAGTTTGTCAACCTCCGAGAAACCGAACCGCGCGGTTCTGCCTCTCGGCGATCGACTAGAGCAAAGATGCACTCCAGCCGGCACAAGGGAAACACCAAAGATAAGAACCACACAGAAACGCAGCCAAAGATTATGGCATATAAAGCTCTTTCTTTTGCAGCTGCTACACAGACCTGTCGCCAACAATACTAGCACTCCTATTACCATACACAAATCATAAATGCATGACAATCAGAATCAAATGGTAGATATTAACGATTGATATTAATAAAAGTTATCCAGGCAATTTACTAAATGTAAGAACCAGACGGTAATATGGAATTGCACTCTAATTGGTTATAGGCCATTTTCGATTAGATACATATGCCAATCTTAGAAATGCCCATTAATGTATCCACGTGTTCGCCCATTTTAGCAGTTAAGGAGGAGAGATTACTATTAAAAGTTGATATCACATGCTGTAGATCCAATGAAATACGCCCATTACGAATTATTATGAGCAAACTCAATGGTTTCTGTGTGAAAAAGCTCAATGATTTAAGTGACTAAATATGTAATGTTTTACAAAATTACACAGGACTGGTAGATTTTTACAGTTGTGGAAATGGCAACCCAGGATTTGGGCCGTAACAATTATGGTCCCCCGACTGAATTAGTGACATTTTGTTTCATTGTATTGAATACCGCGATTTTCACCAATATTTTGAGGATTACATTTTACGATTCTGACAATTTGTTTAAATCAATGGCCTTGAACATTGCTCACAGGACACTGATCTGAAAGTGCACCAGTTGCAAAAGAAAACTTGGAAGATTCATTAATCATTACTGTCTATAGTGCTGGTATCTTGCACGTTTTATTTCATTTATACAAAATCACACAAGTTTGCAATATGGGATTCACTCGGTCTGATTTAACTATTTTGCGTTCAGTGATTTAAAAACAAATATCCTCAGTGAAGCACAATCTTGAAATATTTTAAAGATTCATGTAGCGATCTTTATGTACTTTCTTATCATTTTACATTGCCATTACATTTGATCTCTGTGTTCGAGGTTTTTTTCATTCACATTTCATCCATCATAGTCAAGCAAATGCACAACACCATCCTGGTTCAGCTGATCAATAATATTTTTAAATGATAAAATAGAAACATAGAAACCCTACAGTGCAGAAGGAGGCCATTCGGCCCATCGAGTCTGCACCGACCACAATCCCACCCAGGCCCTACCCCCACATATTTTACCCGCTAATCCCTCTAACCTACGCATCCCAGGACTCTAAGGGACAATTTTTAACCTGGCCAATCAACCTAACCCGCACATCTTTGGATTGATTAGACTCGGTGCTCTGTTTAAAAAGTACTAAATATATCACCCTCAAAGTGATCTGGTCACTACCCAGAACCAACGTAAAGTTCATCAGCAAAATAGTATTATTTTAAGTTCCACCGAGGTATGTGAACACATGATGAGAAGGACATACATATGCCTAAGCATTGAGGTTTGAAAAACAAAATTATTGGATATTTAGGCCTCACATGGGTAATGTTTCACAATTAGTTTTGAATTCTTGAAAGAATTTAGGAATTTGTTCAATCATAGATGGCAACTAGGATCCTATTATGTGACTTCCATGATTTCCTTGAGAATATAACTATCATTTGACAACTATGACTAGTGTCAAAGTGTAGTTTTCATGTTACAGAAAGAGATAGCTTTCTGTATGTTTTCTGGGAGCACTGAATTCTGAATTTCAGGTTTCTTAGGATTTAATTTATGCATATCAAAATAGAACCAGGAGTAGACGTACAAGGAACATGAATCGTTTAGCTGTATGTCTCCTAAAATCATGTTTATTTTTCATTAAGAAACAATTACTATACATGTTAAATGTTTTTGCCATTGTTGTAATAGTATATAACATTCCTCAGATTTACCAACAGTTCATTCAGTATACCTTTAATCTAGACAACAAGAATGCATTCTGGAGTCTGATTGAAATTGTTGAATGTTTCTCATGTAAATACACATTTTCTTCTCTCAAAACCAATTTAGATAGCTCGGGTTGCAGAAAATTAGAAATTGTTAGTGTCTGCTAGTTTATAATCAGGGAACAAGAAGACTAAAATTTATCAGCAAACTTTTTTTACACACCACTATATTGCCATTGTTCAGTGAAACTTTTGTGTACAAGATGGTTATCCAGATGACCAGCGTCTCAGAAACTGTCTCCACAGTGCCACCTATTAGCTGCAGCTTCCAGCTGCATGACCACAGACTGTTTACATGCAATATTTAAACAGTTGGATAACCAAACTTCCGGGATTGTCCTGGAATCTCTAGGAATTAGTGCTTAATCTCCAAAATAAATACTGTCAGCATCTAAGAGAAAAAAATCACAGAGGAACTATAAAGAAAATATGCGCTTTTCCAACACTATTTATTCATTATTAAAAAATTGAAAATGGGGTAAAGGTGAGTCAAGGATCATCCTATTGGGTAACAAAGAGTCTGTTTCCTTAAGCAATTGGAAATTTCCAGTTGGCACAAGTTGCCCCATGAGGAACTACATGTCAATAGATCAATGTCAGGAACGTGGAAGTGGGTGAGGTATCATGTGCTGAAAGCCTACATGAATACAGTCAACTAAATTTGGCAGCCTTTTTTATAAGCAGTTTCAATATTAACGGAACACTCTCACCAAAATTATGACAGCGGAGATTGGGCAAAAATGTGCACACACACACACACAATATTTTAAATATTGTTCACA
Source organism: Mustelus asterias (assembly GCF_964213995.1). Lineage (NCBI taxonomy): Eukaryota > Metazoa > Chordata > Chondrichthyes > Carcharhiniformes > Triakidae > Mustelus > Mustelus asterias. Next base: position 93,395,321 of record NC_135814.1, read on the forward strand.
TACACACAGACAAACAGCCAATTAAGGTCAATTGCAATCTTCAGGTGAAGTCAAGTTAGAGTGAGATATAATTGGATAAAGGTGTCCAGATTTAATTCAGAAGTTTTTCAATCCTTCCCTCTGAATAATAGATCAAACTTATACTGTAGTTAAATGGCAAAACTAACAGCAATCTATGAAGCGAGAAGCACAATTGAATGAAGCACAGGAGTTTCCCTGGAGTACAGTACAGGCGAGAAGGTGAAAGACAGAACTATTATAGTGCCACCACTGGTTGGAGGGTGAAATCATAGTGGAATAACTTCCATTATAATTGAGCTATAAGGATTAATGCTGGGAAAAGTTAATGAAGGAAAGTCTGGAAACTTAAATACAAGTTTAATATATTGATGTATGAGAGATAAATAAATTACAAGGCAATATTTCTATATATGTGTTTGTATATATAGATGGGACTGGTTAGGTATTTTGTTAATTGCTAAGGAGAAAATATGACAACTGAGGGCTGATTAAGGGTTTCTAACTGTGGACAATGAAAGTATGGCCGAGAAATTGAATTTGTATTTTGAATCACTGTTTAAAAATAATGGTGGAAGTATGAATGTAGATGTGACACAATTATTAGAAATAACTGCAGAAAAGGAATTGGTTTTGAAGAGAGTAGCAGAACTCAAGACGCTTAACTCACTGGACTCTGATGATATGCACACTAGACTATTGAAGGAATTCTGTGAAGGCATAGCAAAGGTTCTGACCACAATTTCTCAATCCTCCTTAACTATGTAAATTGAGTCATGGCGAATTAATGGAAAGAGTGTGGATGAAGAAAGAAATCTAGAGGTTCAAATACATAATTCCCTGAAAGTACAAATACAGAACAATAAAGCCATGAAAAGGCTGAAATAATTTTGAGTGTTGTAAATGGGGATACAAAAGCAAACTAACAGTATGTACAATTTTGGGCATTGCATTATAGAAAAGGCATTAAAGGCAAGGGAGCACACAACAAACACAAGTTTCACAAGGATAGTGCCAAGGATGAGAAACTGAGGAGGGATTTGAGATCAAATAAATATTTCCACTGGTATCGATAAGGTAAAGAGGAGATTTAGAGATTTAATTATCATTTTGATAGAGAACATAGTCTTATTCATTCAGATTGGAGTGTCATTGACGAGAGATATCAACATAAACTTGTCACTAGAAGATTGATGGGGGTTGAGTTAGAGAAATCTGTTTCTCAGTGATTTGTTGCAGAGTGTGCTGTGTTGCTAAAGGGACAGATTGAGGCAGAGATCAATGCAAATTTTATGGGAAAATTTGATAACTATTTGAAGCTGAGGAGAATACAAGGCTACAGATCATTTTGGATTACTTGAGCAAAGGGCTTCTCAGAGACAGCAGGCTAAATAGTTCCCTACTTTGTTGTAATCTTCCATAAATCTTAAAAGATTCAGCAGTTATTACCTCCACCACTGAAGGTGGACAGAGTCAATGTTTTTGCCTCTGTTAGGCTGCAAACAATACAACTTAAAAACAAATGGATGGATTTCAGTGAAACCTAGCACACAGATAGGGCATAGTCCAAGGAAAAACTGATTAGTTTTTGGCAAAGATGCAGATCAGCATACTGGATTTTTTAAAAGAATCAGTTAACTTTGGGAGATAAGACAAATTTATTTGTTTCATTTAGAATGTTGTTGAGTGTTTTAGAATGTTGTGGACCGTCTCAGTTGCTGCAGTGCACTTCATCACAGCTGTCAAATTGTGAGCAGAGTTTTCAGAGTGGGTTATTGGATATGGATTGGCCTGAGACCCTACCATCCTCAGCTGCTTCATCAATGATCTTCCTTCCATCACAATGTCAGAACTGAGATGTTTTCTAACGATTGCACAATGCTCAGCACCATTCACGATTCATCAGATACTGAAGCAGTCCATATCAAAATGCAGCAAGATCTGGACAATTTGAAAACTTGGGCTAACAAGTGGCAAGTAACATTTGCACCACACAAGTGCCAGTCAATGACCATCTCAACAAGAGAGAATCTAACCATTTAGATTTCTATTTGACTTTCAAGGGCATTTCCATTGCTAAATCCCCCACTATCAACATCCTGGGGTTTACCAGAAACTGGGCTAGACCTAGACATATAGATACTGTGCTGACAAGAGCAGGTCAGAGATTAGGAATCCTGTGGCAAATAACTCATCTCCTGACTCTCCAAAGCCCATCCACCATCTACAAACCACAAGTCAGGATGGAATACTATCCCTTTGTCTGGATGAGTGCTGCTCTCACAGCACTCAAGAAGTTTGACGCCATCAAGGACAATGCAGCGTGTTTGATTGGCACATCATTCACAAACATTCATCCCCTCCATCACCGGTGAACAGTGGCAGCAGTGTGTGCCATCTACAAGATGTAGTGCAGGAACTCACCAAGGCTCCTTAGGCAACACCTTCCAAACCCACCACTGGTGCCATCTAGAAGGACACAGATAGCAGATACATTGGAACATCACCACCTGGAAATTGCCCTCCAAGTTATTCACCTTAGGATCATAGAATGCTTACAGTGCAGGAGGCCATTTGGCCCATCGAGTCAGCACCAACTATCCCATTGTCTCCAGGCCCAACACCCCACCCTATCCCCGTAATCCCCCTAAACTATGTATCTTTGGACACAAAGGGGTAATTTAGCATGTCCAATCCACCTAACGTGCAGATCTTTGGACTTTGCACAATTCTGACTTGGAAATCCAGCACTATTCCTTCACTGTTATTGGAACTCTCTCCCTAACAGCACTGTGGCTGTACCTACACCACAGGAGATACAGCAGTTCAAGAAGGTAACTTACACCTTCTCGAGGACAATTAGGGATGGTCAATAAATACTGGCCCAGCCAGTGATGCCTCTATCCCATAAATGAAAAAAGGGCCCCTCAGTAAGCTCTTAATAAAAAAAAACATTTTTCATTAACTTGACAGGAAAAGTCTCAAGAAAGAGCTGAAATAATGGGCGGAATTTTTCTAAAAAATGACAGTGTGTCAGGTTCTGACTGAAAACTGGCAGAACAACCCAGCTTTCTCTCCATATCTTCTGATACTTCGTCAAAAAAAGCAGGGGGGGCAGTTTTAGTGCCATCATTCTTGAGGGGTGGGACCTAAAAATGCCGGTTCCACAGAGAACAGAGCGCCCCCTCCCAACGGACATCAGGACCACCTCCCCCCATCTATTATCGCCGTCTATCTACCTCCCGATCGTCTCCAGGCCCCTTGGCCCCACACCGTGACAGAGCCAATCTGGCAATGCCAACCTGGCAGTATTACTTTGCTATGTCCCTGACCACCCAGGGGCTACCCCCTCCGGTATGGTCATGGACTGTTGCAGAGCAGTAGTTATTCTTGCCAGCGTGACATCACGCAAGTCGGAGCAAACATCTGACATCCCCAGAAGGTATGGCGTATATTTAAATTGATGGTAATCAGGTTGATACACTCAGTGGGCGTGAGCCTGATTATGTCAACAGCAGGAGGTGAAGAAGATCTCATTCTGAGATGTCTCCAGTGCAAATCCCATTGGTCCTCTTGCGAGAGCTAGCGGCCATAATGGGATTTGTGTCTGCGTCAAGCAGGCCCTGAAAATCCCAGCCAACACTGAGTTAGCACAATATGGCAGAAGTATGTGCTTTACTGAGTGACCTCTGCGGACAAATGTGCTTTATTGAGAGACTTCTTCACTTGTTAAAAGTAAAATGATAGGATAAGGGTCTTGCCGCAGGAACATAGGAATTAAGATCAAGGAATTTGGCCCCTCGAGCCTGCTCCACCATTTGATAAGATCATGCCAGATCTGATTGGGGCCTCAACTCCATATTCCAGTCTTGAACAAATTAAATGACCCAGCCTCCATTGCTTTCTAGGGAAGAGAATTCCACAGACTATTGACTCTCTGAAAGAAAAATGCCTCCTCATCTCATTCCTAAATGGGAGACACCTAATTTTCAAACCATGTCTCCTAGTTCTAGACTTCCCCACAAGGGGAATATTCTCTCAGCATCAACCCTGTCAAGTCCCCTCATGATCTTACATGTTTCAGTGAGATCATGTCCCATTCCTCAAAACCCTGAGGGGCATGGACCCAAGCTGCTCAAACTTATAAGCTAACCCTTTATTCCAGGGATCATTCAAATGAACCTTATCTGAACTGCTTCTATGTAATGTAATTAAATCCTTTCTTAAATAGGGAGACCAGAGGTGTGCACAGTACTCCAGATGTGGTCTCATTAAGGCCCTATGCAGCTGGAGCAACACTTGCTTACTTTTATACTTAATTCCCCTTGCAATCAGTGTCAACATTCCATTTGCCTTTCTCACTTGCTGTACCTGCATAGCAATTTTCTAGAAACTAGGGAATTTTGGAAGATCACAATCAATGCATCTTGTTTCTTTGCAGCTGCTTCTTTTAAGACCCTAGGATGAAAGCTATCAATCAGGTCCAGAGGATTTTTCAGTTTTTAGTTTTAATAGCTTTCCCAGTACCTTTTCCCTCATGCTTTTGATGGTTTTGTATTCCTCCCTCCCTTTGACCTCTTCATTTCTAACTATGCTTGGGATGTTTTTACTGTCTTCTACAGTGCAGACAGACAGAAAATATCTGTTCAACACTTCCAAGATCTCTCTGTTTCCCATTACTAATTTCCCTGTTTCACTATCCGAGAGACAAATGCTCACTTGAGTCACTCTTTTCCTTTTCAAATACTTGTTGAAAAGCTAACTATCTATTTTTATATTTCTAGCTATATATCTATTATGCTCTAATTTCTCCCTCATTTTTAAAAATCATTATTTGCTGGTTTCTAAAATCTGTCAAATCTTCTCACCTGACGAATCTTCGCAGATTTGTATGCTTTTTCTTTCAACTTAATACTACCTTTAGCTTTATTTAGCCAGTGAGTGCATTCTTCTCATAGTCAAGAAACTACAAAAGGTCGTGAATGTAGCCCAATCCATCATGCAAACCAGCCTTCCATCCTCTCCACTTCCCGCTGCCTCGGAAAAGCAGCCGGCATAATTAAGGACCCCACGCTCCCCGGAAATACTCTCTTCCACCTTCTTCCATCGAGAAAAAGATACAAAAGTCTGAGGTCACATGCCAACTGACTCAAAAACAGCTTCTTCCCTGCTGCCATCAGACTTTTGTACAGACTTATCTAGCACTAAGTTGATCTTTCTCTACACCCTAGCTTTAACTGGAACACTACATTCTGCACTCTCTCCTTTCCTTCTCTATGAATGCTTTGTCAGTATAAGCACGCAAGAAACAATACTTTTCACTGTATACCAATACATGTAACAATAATAAATCAAATCGAAGTCTTTCTATTGTAATGGAATATATCTTTGTTGAGAGTTATGAAATATTTCCTTGTCTGCAACTATTAACATATTTTCCAAGTTTACTTAAACCAATTCTTTCTTTATACCCTTGTAATTGCTTTTATTTAAGTTTACACCCAAACTTCCCATGCTCAAACAGAATGTGAAATTCTGCATTTTATGATCATTATTTCCTAGAGGCTCGTTTACACAGCAAGTTCCTCTCCAGCACCAAATAGATATCTTGAATGCTGGCACCATTATGGAGATATTGATATTACCTGATATTCCTTTACAATGAGGTCAATAATTAATACTGTTTCATTGCATATTGCCAGGTCTAAAATAGCTTGCCTCCCAAGTTAGCACTAGAACATACTGCTCCAAGAAATTATCCCAAATACATGCTATGAATTCATCTTCCAAGCTATCTTTGCCAATCTGATTCATCCAATGTATATGAACATTGAAATCACCCATGATTATTATAGCACCTTTCTTACAATCCCCATTATCTTTCCTTAATACTCCGTTCTATCATGTAGTTATTTTTAAGGGGCTTATATACTACTCCCACAAGTGATTTCCTACCTTTGCTCTTTCTCAACTCTACCCAAACTGATTCTAATTTTGATCTTCTGAACTAAGGTCCTCTCTCACTTATGTATTAATGCCATCCTTAATTAACAGAGCCACCATTTTCCTAGCATTTTGTCCTCCTGAGATATCAAATGTCCTTGAATATTTAGGTTCCAACCTTGGTTACCTTGCAATGATGTTGTTGAAATGGTTATCAACTCACACATATTCATTTCTATTTTGTGCTATCAATTCACCCATTTTGTTACAAATGCTGCATACATTCAGATGCATAGCCTTTCATTCTTTCTTTTTTACCATTCTTGCAAATCATGGCCCTATTCCTGGTTCAATCTGAAGCTTCTATGCTCTGTTTCTTCCTGTCACACTCTGGTTATCATTACCCCTATCGGTACCCTGCTCTATTGCCCTGTCTATTCTGTTTAAAACCCTCTCTACTGCTCTTGTTACATGATTTGCCAGAACACTGATTCAGGCAAATATAGTCCCAACCGTACAGCTCCCACTTTTCCCAGAATTGGTGTCAGTGCCCCATGATTGGAAATTAATTTCTCCCACTTTAATTTTTGAGCCATGCATTCAACTCCCTGATCTTATTTACCCTATGCCAATTTTCTCATGGCTCAGGTAGTAATCCAGAGCTGCTTATTGTTACTCATCATCACTGAGCAGGACTTCTTGCCTAGTCCTACCTGTGTTGTGAGTAACCACGTGGACCATGACATAGCTCCCTTCCACAGCAAGTTATCTTTAGCACCAAGAGATATCTCAAACACTGACATCATTATGGAGATATTGATATTTCCTGACATTCCGCTAGCCTACCTTGACCACAATCATCAATAGATTTTAGTCAATCCACTCCTCAACTGTTCAAGCAATGAGACTGCATTACGCCAGGACAATGTTTTACTGCTAGATGAACTTAGGGGATTTTTCAGGTCACCCGGATTCATAATTTCCAGTGAGCATTAGCAACATGGAATGCATAACTTGGTGAATGCCAAAGTAGTTTGAGAAGTTTTGTGTGAAATTTTATGAGTCCATAATTAAAGCAAAGCTGTCATTTAAACTGATTTCCTATACAGTACCAAAAACAATTCAACCTTTACAATTCTCTAAATAAATATGATTTTTTTCAGTCTTTTGAAAGGCTGAATAGGACAAATATCAGTGGCAGTCAAAATAAATATTGAAACAGGCAACACTGCTAGTGATCAAATGGCAGAGCAGTACAACACCTGATTGTCATGTTTTTAATGACAACCAAAATGGAGCTGCCATTGCATGAGATGGGTGCTTGGGGAATTTAGCGCTCTGGGGCATGCTCCCCCGAGGATAACAGTGAAGTGTGTGTGCCTGGCATATTCATAACTGCAAGCACTACCCACAAGACCTGGGATGAATTAAAGAAGATGGAACACCTGAGCAAAGTTGCTGATAAAAGACTACCTAACTGTACCATTTACTAGACACGTGCCACAAATATGCATGCTGCAAAGTATTTCCAGTCAATCCACAGCTTTGGGTGTTGATTGTCTGTTTCACAGCCAATCATACATACGAATATTGAACATGAGAACATAAGAAATAGGAGCCGGAGTAGGCCATTGTCCCCTGAAGTCGACTCTACCATTCAATAAGATCATGGATGATCTGATTGTGGCTTTAACTCCACTTTCCTTTCTGCACCACCTACACCAGCTTTCCATAACCCTTGACTTCCTTGTCAAGCAGAAATTTGTCCAACTCAGTTTGAATATATTCAATGACCCAGCCTCACTGCTCACTCGGCAACAGAATTCCAAATAAAAACGACTGAGAAAGAATAAATTCCTCTTCACCTGTCTTACCTACACACATGGTAAAGAATGTCACACTGTCAAATTTTAATTTACAGTCTTTAAAAAAACTTCATACACAAAAAGCATTATAACACACTGAGCTAACAAGTAGGTTGGGGCTGCAGATCGGACATTATTTGCCATTGTGCATGTGCCGTTGCCTCAACAATATACGTCATCACCAATGTAGCTTGCTAGACTAGTTTCAATCAGCTAAAGCTGTCGCAGAGAAAACATTTTGAAGTTTTTCTCCTTATAGGTCTGTATTTTCACCTCTCCCTGAAGGCTTTGCATTAATAGGGTGTGCCTATATCATGGTTCAACAGGCATTGTGACAGTATAGGACAGGTTGATAGCCAAGTGGCCTTTTCCTGTCTGATAGTTTTGCACACTTGTTACGTCAGATTGGAAAGAACATAAGAACATAAGAAATAGGAGCAGGAGTAGGCCATCTAGCCCCTCGAGCCTGCCCCGCCATTCAATAAGATCATGGCTGATCTGAAGTGGATCAGTTCCACTTACCCGCCTGATCTCTATAACCCCTAATTCCCTTACCGATCAGGAATCCATCTATCCGTGATTTGAACATATTCAACAAGGTAGTCTCCACCACTTCAGTGGGCAGAGAATTCCAGAGATTCACCACCCTCTGAGAGAAGAAGTTCCTCCTCAACTCTGTCCTAAACTGATCCCCCTTTATTTTGAGGCTGTGCCCTCTAGTTCTAGCTTCCTTTCTAAGTGGAAAGAATCTCTCCACCTCTACCCTATCCAGCCCCTTCATTATCTTATATGTCTCTATAAGATCCCCCCTCAGCCTTCTAAATTCCAACGAGTACAAACCCAATCTGCTCAGTCTCTCCTCATAATCAACACCCCTCATCTCTGGTATCAACCTGGTGAACCTTCTCTGCACTCCCTCCAAGGCCAATATATCCTTCCGCAAATAAGGGGACCAATACTGCACACAGTATTCCAGCTGCAGCCTCACCAATGCCCTGTACAGATGCAGCAAGACATCTCTGCTTTTATATTCTATCCCCCTTGCGATATAGGCCAACATCCCATTTGCCTTCTTGATCACCTGTTGCACCTGCAGACTGGGTTTTTGCGTCTCATGCACAAGGACCCCCAGGTCCCTTTGCACAGTAGCATGTTGCAATTTTTTTCCATTTAGATAATAATCCAGTTTGCTATTATTTCCTCCAAAGTGAATAACCTTGCATTTGTCAACGTTATACTCCATCTGCCAGATCCTCGCCCACTCACTCAGCCTGTCCAAATCTCTCTGCAGACCTTCTATGCCCTCCACACAATTCACTTTTCCACTTATCTTTGTGACATCTGCAAACTTTGTTACCTTACACTCAGTCCCCTCCTCCAGATCTTCTATATAAATGGTAAATAGTTGAGGCCCCAGTACCGATCCCTGTGGCACGCCACTAGTTACCATCTGCCAACCAGAAAAGCACCCATTTATTCCGACTCTCTGCTTCCTGTCGGATAGCCAATCCCCAATCCACGCTAATACCCTACCCCCAACTCCGTGTGACCCAATCTTCTTCAGCAACCTTTTGTGAGGAACCTTATCAAACGCCTTTTGGAAATCCAAAAACACCGCAGCCACCGGTTCCCCTCCGTCAACCGCACTAGTCACATCTTCATAAAAATCCAACAAGTTCGTCAAGCACGACTTTCCCCTCATGAATCCATGCTGCGTCTGCTTAATCGAACCATTCTTATCCAGATGGCCTGCTATTTCTTCTTTAATGATGGATTCCAGCATTTTCCCAACTACAGACATTAAGCTAACCGGCCTGTAGTTACCCGCCTTTTGTCTATTTCCTTTTTTAAACAGCGGCGTAACATTAGCCGTTTTCCAATCCACTGGCACTACTCCAGAATCCAACGAATTTTGATAAATAACCACTAACGCATCCGCTATTACATCTGACATTTCTTTCAGTACCCTGGGATGCATTCCATCCGGGCCCGGGGACTTGTCCACCTTCAGTCCCGTTAGTCTACCAAGCACTGCCTCCCTGGTAACATTAATTGTATCGAGTACCTCTCCTCCTACCAACCCTCTATCGTTAATATTCGGTAAACTATTTGTGTCTTCCACCGTGAAGACCGACACAAAAAACTTATTTAAAGTTTCAGCCATTTCCTCATTTCCCACTATTAAATCCCCCCTCTCATCCTCCAAGGGTCCAACATTCACTCTCGCCACTCTATTCCTTTTTATATATTTGTAAAAGCTTTTACTATTATTTTTTATATTTAGAGCTAGCCTAGCTGCATAACCTATCTTTCCTTTCTTTATCGCTTTCTTAGAAAGAGTAGTAATAACTTAAAGGCTTGGAGGTTACAAGCCTTAAAAGGTTTCCAAGAGATTGTATTGAATATTGTTGCATAGATGACCACGGAGATGGAAGGTGGAGCAGCAGATGTTTCCCCAAACTCAGAGCCACTACCATCCAGCTCTTAACATCTGATGCCCTCACAAACAAGTATACACATGACTACTGTTTATAGGTTATAATGAAACACCAGTGGAATTCTATTTGTCACCCTCCTGTCATTTTTGACTTAGAACCTCAAGAGTCTTCCATCATGTATCTCCTGACATGAGTGCACCTCAAAACATGTGCATAGCTACATATATCCCTGAAAATTTCGTTAGTAAGCTTGAGAAAGCAGTTGCAATCAATGATCTTTCGACTGTTAAAAAATTTGGTTCAGTGATACTAGGCAGCTGTGTAAGGCTCACCTTCTGAGACAAGATGAAAGTGTTAGTCATCTTATTATCTAGTTGATTTATATGTGTCCAGAATATTGATTGATACTGCAAATGCCTCCTATGCTATCACTGGAAGATGTGCAGGCAGAAAAATTGCAGACTTTGCTTCCCATCAGCTGATTTGTTCTGACCCTGATTCTGTCGAGTTCATTGTCCTCAGTTATTGGCAGGTAAATGTGCCAGGCATACAGATACAATTAATGGCATGATGGCAGCTGCAGAAATTCCATCTTTGTTATCTAGCGATCTTCTCGATGTACTTTCTTCAACTTGAAATAATTAATTTTAAATTATCCTGTCAATCAATAGAGCTCTGTAATGTACATAAATAGTCTGTTACTCCTACACTGGTGCATGGTATTGACACTAGACTAGTAATGCAGAGACCCAATATAAAGCTCTAGGGACCTGGGGTCAAATCCCACCACAGCAGGTGGTGGAATTTGAATTCAATAAAAATCTGGAATTAAAAGATTAATTATGACCGTGTAACCATTGTCAACTAATATCCTTTAGAAAGGAAACCTTACCTACATGTGGCTCCAGATCCACATTGACTCTTAAATGCCCTCTGAAATGGTCTAGCAAGACACTCAATTGTATCAAACCACCCACGTGGCACCAGTAGTGGCAATGACAAACCTAGCACAGTCAACCCTGCAAAATCCTCCTTACTAATATCCGGATGTTTGTGCCACATAGGGAGAGCTGTCCTACAGACTAGTCAAGCAACAGCCTGACATAGTCATACTCATGGGATCATGCTTTAAAGATCACCACCATCACCACAGTGATATAAAGTCAGGAGAGAGTTGCCCTGGGATTCCTCAAGTTCAACTCTGGACCCCATGGAGTTTCACACCACAACATCAAAAATGGGCAAGGATATCTCCTATTGATTGCTATGTAATGTATGTGCCCTCAGCTGATGAATCAGTACTCTTCTTTATTAAGCACTACTTGGAGGAAGCACTGAGAGTGGCAGGGGTCTAGACTATACTCTGCGTTGGGGGGATTTAATGTCCCTCACCAAGAGTAACTCGGCAGTACCACCACAGACCTAGCTGGCCAAATCCAAAAGGACATAGATGCCAGACTGGTGCTGCAGCAGGTGGGAAGGAACCAACAAAACGGAAAAACATACTTGACCTCATCCTCACAAACCTGTGGACCACATATGCATCTGTCTATGTCACTATTCTTTGGAATGTCCTTGTACCGTGGCGGCACGGTAGCACAGTGGTTAGCACTGCTGCTTCACAGCTCCAGGGACCTGGGTTCGATTCCCGCCTTGGGACACTGTCTGTGTGGAGTTTGCACATTCTCCTCGTGTCTGCGTGGGTTTCCTCCGGGTGCTCCGGTTTCCTCCCACAGCCCAAAGATGTGCGGGTTAGGTTGATTGGCCAAGCTAAAATTGCCCTTAGTGTCCTGGGATGCATAGGTTAGAGGGATTAGTGGGTGGATATGGGGGTAGGGCCTGGGTGGGATTGTGGTCGGTGCAGACTTGATGGGCCGAATGGCCTCTTTCTGTGCTGTAGGGATTCTAAGATTCTTCTTCTAAGATTCAATTAAGGATACCCTCCATTATGTTGTGTGGCATTCCCAACAAATTGAATGTGATAGACCTCAAACAAATCCAGCAACTCGAAACAGAACATCCATGAGGTGCTGTGGGCCATCAACAGCAGCAGAATTGTAGTCAACCACAATCTGTAACCTCATGGCCTGGCATATCTCCCACTCTACCATAATCACCAAGCCAAGTTGATCAACCTTGTTTCAATGAAAAGTGCAGGAGGGCATGCCAGGAGCAACACCAGACATACATAAAAATGAGTTGACAACTCAATGGAGCTACAAGACCTGCCTACTTGATGCCAAATAGCATAAGCAGCAAATAATAGACAGAGCTAAGCAATTCTATAATCAAAGGATCAGGTCTAAGCTCTACTGTCCTGCCACATCCAGCCATAAACAGCAGTGAGCTCGCTGGAGGAGAAGGCTCCACAAATATCCCCATCCTCAATGATGAGAGAAGCCAGTACATCAATACAAAAGATAAGGCTGAATCATTCACAACAATCTTCACCCAGACGTGCTGAGTGGATTAACCATCTGGGCACCCTCCAGAGTTCCCCGGCATCAAGTTCAAGTTTATTTATTAGTCACAAATAGGCTTACATTAACATTGCAATGAAGTTACTATGAAAATCCCCTAGTCGCCACACTCAGGCTCCTGTTCGGGTACACCAAGAATTTAGCATGGCCAATGCACCTAACCAGCATGTCTTTCGGACTTGTGGGAGAAAACTGGAGCACCCAGAGGAAACCCATGCAGACATGGGGAGAACGTGCAGACTCCGTACAGATAGTGACCCAAGACTCATGTCATCATCTCAGTTTTGATGCCGCTTCTATGTATTGACTACTTACTTACCCTCATATTTCATTTGATTTACGCAATATTGATTTACATTTCAATATTTCACAAATGTCAGTCATCAGCCAATTTGATTCACTCCATGTGATATCAAGAAACAGCTGAAGGCAAATGATACTGTGAAGGCTAGTGGCCCTGACAATATTCTGGCAATAGTACTGAATACCAGAAATTGCCGTGCCCCTAGCCAAGCTGTTCCAGTACGGCGACAACACGAGCATCTACCTGGCAATGTGGAGAATTGCCCAGTTATGTGCTGTACACAAGATGTGGAGATGCCGGCATTGGACTGGGGTAAACACAGTAAGATGTCTAACAACACCAGGTTAAAGTCCAACAGGTTTATTTGGTAACAAACGCCACTAACTTTCAGAGCGTGCTACTCCTTCGTCAGGTGGAGTGGGAGATCTGCTCACAAACAGGGCATACAGAGACACAAACTCAATTTACAGAATAATGATTGGCATGCGAGTCTTTATAGCTAATCAAGTCTGAAAGGTACAGACAATGTGAGTGGAGAGAGCATTAAGCAGAGGTTAAAGAGATGTGTATTGTCTCCAGTCAGGACAGCTAGTGAGATTTTGCAAGTCCAGGCAAGTTGTGGGGGTTACAGATAGTGTGACATGAACCCAAGATCCCGGTTGAGGCTGTCCTCATGTGTGCGGAACTTGGCTATCAGTTTCTGCTCAGCAACTCTGCGTTGTCGTGTGTCATGAAGGCCGCCTTGGAGAACGCTTACCCAAAGATCAGAGGCCGAATGCCCGCGACCGCTGAAGTGCTCCCCAACAGGAAGCCCACGGATAACCTCACGATGCTCCACTTCTCCAGCTTCCACCCGAAACACGTTAAAGAAGCCATCTCCTACGGACAAGCCCTCCGTATACACAGGATCTGCTCGGATGAGGAGGATCGCAACAGACACCTCCAGACACTGAAAGATGCCCTCATAATAGGATATGGAGCTCGACTCATCGATCGAGAGTTTTGACGCGCCACAGCGAAAAACCGCACCGACCTCCTCAGAAGACAAACATGGGACACAGTGGACAGAGTACCCTTCATCGTCCAGTACTTCCCCAGAGCGGAGAAGCTACGACATCTCCTCCAGAGCCTTCAACATGTCATTGATGAAGACGAACATCTCGCCAAGGCCATCCCCACACCTCCACTTCTTGCCCTCAAACAGACCATTGTCTGCAGCAAACTACCCAGCCTTCAGGAGAACAGTGACCACGACACCACACAACGCTGCCACAGCAACCTCTGCAAGACATGCCGGATCATCGACACAGATGCCATCATCTCACGTGAGAACACCATCCACCAGGTACACGGTACATCCTCTTGCAACTCGGCCAACGTTGTCTACCTGATACGCTGCAAGAAAGGATGTCCCGAGGCATGGTACATTGGGGAAACCATGCAGACGCTACGACAACGGATGAATGAACACCGCTCGACAATCACCAGGCAAGACTGTTCTCTTCCTGTTGGGGAACACTTCAGCGGTCACGGGCATTTGGCCTCTGATCTTCGGGTAAACATTCTCCTAGGCGGTCTTCACGACACACGACAGCGCAGAGTCACTGAGCAGAAACTGATAACCAACCACTATCTGTAACCCCCACAACTTGCCTGGACTTGCAAAATCTCACTAGCTGTCCTGTCTGGAGACAATACACATCTCTTTAACCTCTGCTTAATGCTCTCTCCACTCACATTGTCTGTACCTTTAAGACTTGATTAGCCGTAAAGACTCGCATTCCAATCATTATTCTGTAAATTGAGTTTGTGTCTCTGTATGCCCTGTTTGTGAGCAGATCTCCCACTCCACCTGATGAAGGAGCAGCACGCTCCGAAAGCTAGTGGCGTTTGCTACCAAATAAACCTGTTGGACTTTAACCTGGTGTTGTTAGCTATATAAGACCCTCGTCAGACCCCACTTGGAGTACTGTGCTCAGTTCTGGTCGCCTCACTATAGGAAGGATGTGGAAAAGATTGAAAGGGTGCAGAGGAGATTTACAAGGATGTTGCCTGGATTGAGTGGCATGCCTTATGAGAATAGGCTGAGGAAGCTCGGTCTTTTCTCCTTGGAGAGACGAAGGATGAGAGGAGACCTAATAGAGGTGTATAGGATGTTGAGAGGCATAGATCGGGTGGACTCTCAAAGGCTTTTTCCCAGGGTGGAAATGTCTGCTACGAGAGGACACAGGTTTAAGGTGCTGGGGGGTAGGTACAGGGGAGATGTTAGGGGTAAGTTTTTCACACAGAGGGTGGTGGGCGAGTGGAATCGGCTGCCGTCAGTGGTGGTGGAGGCGAACTCAATCGGGTCTTTTAAGCGACTCCTGGATGAGTACATGGAGCTTAATAGGATGGAGGGTTATAGGTAGGTCTAGAAGGTAGGGATGTGTTCAGCACAACTTGTGGGCTGAAGGGCCTGTTTGTGCTGTAGTTTTTCTATGTTCTATGTTCTAAGTTCCGCACACATGAGGACGGCCTCAACCGGGACCTTGGGTTCATGTCACACTATCTGTAACCCCCACAACTTGCCTGGACTTGCAAAATCTCACTAGCTGTCCTATCTGGAGACAATACACATCTCTTTAACCTCTGCTTAATGCTCTCTCCACTCACATTATCTGTACCTTTAAGACTTGATTAGCCATAAAGACTCGCATTCCAATCATTATTCTGTAAATTGAGTTTGTGTCTCTGTATGCCCTGTTTGTGAGCAGATCTCCCACTCCACCTGACGAAGGAGCAGCGCTCCGAAAGCTAGTGGCGTTTGCTACCAAATAAACCTGTTGGACTTTAACCTGGTGTTGTTAGACTTCTTAATGTGTTTACCTCAGTCCAATGCCGGCATCTCCACGTCCTTGCTAGTACCATACAGCTAGCTAGGCTGGACTGCTTCTGGTGCTGCCAAGATGCTACAGTCTAAAGAGCCAGAGAAGTTCAAGGTTGTTCATCATGGCCTTCTGAGGTGTTCTCAATGTTCGGCAGCTTTTTACCTCCATGATATCACATTAGAAATAGAAACAGGAGTGTTTCTCATAAATGCTTATGCGGAATTTGGATGTGGTTGCGGTGACGGAAACTTGTTTAAAAGACAGGTCTGGCAGCTGAATATTCCGGGGTAGAAGTGTTTTAGGCGAGACAGAGGAGGGGCTAAAAAAGGTGGGGGAGTAGCGATATTAGTTAAGGAGCATATTACCGCGGTGCAGAGGGTAGACAACTTAGAGGGGTCATGTACTGAGTCGCTGTGGGTGGAACTCAGAAACAGGAACGGTGCAGTCACTATGCTGGAGGTGTACTACAGACCACCCAACAGCCCACGGGAAGTGGAGGAAAGGATATGTCAGGAGATTCTGGATAGGTGCAGAAAAAATAGGGTTGTTGTAGTGGGGGACTTTAATTTCCCTGGCACAGACTGGAAAGTGCTTAGAGCTGGGGGTCCGGACGGGGAGGAATTTGTAAAATGCGTACTGGAAGGTTCTTTGGAACAGTATGTAGATAGCCCGAATAGAGAGGGGGCTATACTGGACCTAGTTCTGGGAAATGAGCCCGGTCAGGTCGTCAAAGTTTCGGTAGGGGAACATGTGGCAAATAGTGACCACAACTCTGTTAACTTTAGGATAGTAATGGACAAGGATGAGTGCTGTCCTACGGGCAGGGTGCTAAATTGGGGGAAGGCTAACTATAGCCGGATTAGGCAGGAATTGGTGGATGTTGATTGGGAGAGGATGTTCGAGGGTAAGTCCGCGTCTGGCATGTGGGAGTCTTTTAAGGAACTATTGATAAGGCTGCAGGATAGGCATGTGCCTGTAAAAAGGAAAGATAGGAAAGGTAGGATTCAAGAGCCATGGATAACCAGGGAAATTGAGGATCTGATTAAAATGAAAAGGGAGGCGTACGTTAAGTCCAGGCAACTGAAAACAGATGGAGCTCTGGAGGAATACAGAGAGAGTAGGAAAGGACTCAAACGGGGAGTTAGAAGGGCAAAAAGAGGTCACGAGATGTTCTTGGCAGGCAGGATTAAGGAGAATCCTAAGGCATTCTATTCATACGTTAGGAACAAAAGAGTTGTCAGGGAGAAAATCGGACCTCTCGGGGACAAAGGAGGGGAATTATGTTTAGAACCCAAGGGAATAGGGGAGATCCTAAATGAATACTTTGCATCGGTATTCACGAAGGAGAGGGGCGTGTTAACCGGGAGTGTCTCGGAGGGAGATGTTGACCCGTTAGAGAAAATCTCCATTACAAGAGAGGAAGTGTTAGGTTTTTTAGGGAACATTAAAACTGACAAAGCCCCAGGGCCTGATGGCATCTATCCTCGATTGCTCAGGGAGACGAGAGATGAAATTGCTGGGCCTCTGACGGAAATCTTTGTCGCTTCTTTGGACATGGGTGAGGTCCCTGAGGATTGGAGGATAGCGAATGTGGTCCCGTTGTTTAAGAAGGGTAGCAGGGATAACCCAGGAAATTATAGGCCGGTGAGCTTGACGTCCGTGGTAGGGAAGTTGTTGGAGAGGATTCTTAGAGACAGGATGTATGTGCATTTAGAACGGAACAATCTCATTAGTGACAGACAGCATGGTTTTGTAAGAGGGAGGTTGTGCCTTACAAATTTGGTGGAGTTTTTTGAGGAAGTGACAAAAACGGTTGATGAAGGAAGGACCGTGGATGTCGTCTATATGGATTTCAGTAAGGCATTTGACAAAGTCCCACATGGCAGGTTGGTTAAGAAGGTTAAGGCTCATGGGATACAAGGAGAAGTGGCTAGATGGATGGAGAACTGGCTTGGCCATAGGAGACAGAGGGTAGTGGTCGAAGGGTCTTTTTCCGGCTGGAGGTCTGTGACCAGTGGTGTTCCGCAGGGCTCTGTACTGGGGCCTCTGCTATTTGTGATATATATAAATGATTTGGAAGAAGGTGTAACTGGTGTAATCAGCAAGTTTGCGGATGACACGAAGATGGCTGGACTTGCGGATAGCGAAGAGCATTGTCGGGCAATACAGCAGGATACAGATAGGCTGGAAAATTGGGCGGAGAGGTGGCAGATGGAGTTTAATCCGGATAAATGCGAAGTGATGCATTTTGGAAGAAATAATGTAGGGAGGAGTTATACAATAAATGGCAGAGTCATCAGGAGAACAGAAACACAGAGGGACCTAGGTGTGCAAGTCCACAAATCCTTGAAGGTGGCAACACAGGTGGAGAAGGTGGTGAAGAAGGCATATGGTATGCTTGCCTTTATAGGACGGGGTATAGAGTATAAAAGCTGGAGTCTGATGATGCAGCTGTATAGAACGCTGGTTAGGCCACATTTGGAATACTGCGTCCAGTTCTGGTCGCCGCACTACCAGAAGGACGTGGAGGCGTTAGAGAGAGTGCAGAGAAGGTTTACCAGGATGTTGCCTGGTATGGAGGGTCTTAGCTATGAGGAGAGATTGGGTAAACTGGGGTTGTTCTCCCTGGAAAGACGGAGAATGAGGGGAGATCTAATAGAGGTGTACAAGATTATGAAGGGGATAGATAGGGTGAATAGTGGGAAGCTTTTTCCCAGGTCAGAGGTGACGATCACGAGGGGTCACTGGCTCAAGGTGAGAGGGGCGAAGTATAACTCAGATATCAGAGGGACGTTTTTTACACAGAGGGTGGTGGGGGCCTGGAATGCGCTGCCAAGTAGGGTGGTGGAGGCAGGCACGTTGACATCGTTTAAGACTTACCTGGATAGTCACATGAGCAGCCTGGGAATGGAGGGATACAAACGATTGGTCTAGTTGGACCAAGGAGCGGCACAGGCTTGGAGGGCCGAAGGGCCTGTTTCCTGTGCTGTACTGTTCTTTGTTCTTTGAGTGGGCCATTCGGCTCTCCTGATAAATAAGATCATGGCTGATCTGTGGACTTACCTTCACTTTCGTGCCTTTCCCCATAACCCTTGGCTCCCTTGTTAATCAAAAAGCGATCTAATTTAAGATTCAGCATATTCAAAGACTCCATTTCTTGCTGAGGAATAGTTCCAAACATTATTGACCCTCTGATTCTCCTCATCTCTGTCTTAGGGAAAAATGAGGGAAACCCCTCTTTTTGAAACTGTGTCCCCCATGATTTCTGATGAGAAAAAAAATCCTCTCAGCATCAATCCTTGAAAGCCCTATCAGAATATTATATTTTTCAATAAGATCACCTCTCATTCTTCGGAACTCCATGAACTCTTATGTAATAACCTTTTATGTGGCACCTTATAAAATGCCTTTTGGAAATCCATATTCACTACATCTACTGGTTCTCTTTTATCAATGCTAATAAATCTGCCAAACTCTGAGAAATCTGTCAAACACCATTTCCCTTTCACAAAACCATGCTTGTGAACATCGAATCCTTCATGGAAGCAAAATAGTTTAATGAATCAGTAGTTAAATGAACAGGCAAAACAAGCTCAAGAGTTTTGTACTGGGTGATAATGACTGAGAAGTTCCAGAAATGAGAAGAAGGCTGATAATTGTACAGCAAGAATTGGTGTACTGGACAACCTGCCAGAACGTTTATGCTGTGTTCATGCAGAACATGGGTATTCAGACGGTGGTTGCAAGAATGGCCATTGTATGGATGACAGGACTTTTGGTATACTGGTATCTGTGCTGAGTTTTTCAACAGAATTAACAGTCATGTGTTCAAAAGGTATCCATTGTCTCTTGGGAGCAATGTTGGAACACAGGGAATTGTGTTTTGCAGTCCATTGTCCATTGCACCCTTGGGAAGGACACAATCTACACAAGGCCGCTACTTTCTTGTCATATGGGTTGATGCATAAGGACGGAGGTGCAGTAGTTGTTCTGTAATAGAGTTTTGGTCAGCTTCCTTAAGAAGCCATGGACATTAAACTGAGCAATGTCACGAATGGCAGTAGTTGTAGCTTGCAAGGTGCCTGCGGCACAGAAGAACACAGTTACCACAACATACACAGGAATTACTGTTTACGCCCTGGTTTGGAGCTTTGATTGGGGCTGTATGTTATAACATGGTAAAGTTGTTGCCTCATGGGTAAAATCAGGCATTTTGCACATTGCTTCCTCATTACAGTTACTTAAAGACAGTGTTCTGTTCCTGTCTCTTCTTCCAGCAGCTCCTGTCTTCTGGAGTCACCTTTGCTGCTGCTGCTTCCCCCACTCCTCCAACCCAAGGGCAGACTGTTCAGTCCCGGGAGACAAATAAATATAGCGGAAGGGAAACAAAGATGCCTGCACTTTCAAGAGATGTTCCCGGAACTTAAAAGTTAATTCTCCTCCAAACATAATCACCAAAGAAAGGCCCAAAATTCAATAAATACAGTAATCTAACAGTACAAACAACAACTTAGCTGAATAGAGATGGTGATTCCTTTAGTTTGCTCCTTTGTGATCATTGATGCCAGTATTTGCTGGACAAGCTGATAAAATGTCAATTCGGTGTAAAAAAAAGGCAGCCCAGTTCCAGAAAAGAGTTCTACAACTAGTATAAGACCATTATTTACATATAGAATGAGCTCAAACCATGCAACCACTGGGCATCTGACCGATTATGGCGTAGGGCATATTTAAAGTACATATTTAATGCATAAGCACTGCGCAACATGTTGGACCCCTTGTCACCTATTTTGCGCCTGAAAATAAGGCATTGGGCAATCAGTTCTCTAGGCTCCTATCTTTGTTGTTGCAAAGCAAAATTCTGCAAAAATAGTAAAGAGGGGTAAAAATGAAAATAACTTTTTATGGTACTAACATTCAGCCCAGATCTTTTTTTAAATTCATTTCCAGGATGTGAGCACCACTGGTGAAGCCAGCATTTTTGGCCAACCTTTACTCTCTTTGAGAAAGTGATAGTGAGCTGTCTTTTGGAAATGCTGCAGTTCCTGAGGTGTGAATGCACCCATAATTCTGTCCAGGACCCTGGGTGAGTAGTATCCTTGGCCTCCAACTCTAACTAGTTCGCTGGCCAGGGTTCTTCAGCAGGACTATGGTAGACCCCCTGATAGAGGAGGTGGGTGATGCTCCAGGGAAAAGGCTTGAGCTCCTCCAGCAGGAAGTCTAACTGCCACTGACTGACCAGGAGTCTAGAACATTTTCCCAGTTGATTCTGGCAGAAGACACTGTGGAATAGACCTTTGACATTTTCAGATGCTCTATTCTCCACTGGTCAACAGGATCTGTGACCATGAGAAACACACCATCTGCCTCAGCCAGGAGGACAACCTCCATGACCAGCCCATGCAGAACTTGTTGCTTTTATGTACAGGTTGCTTCATTATATGAGGAATTTAAGAAAAGTAATAAGACTATAATTTGGAGTCGTGTTGGTTTAATGTCAGCATGATAACAAAGGCCGGCAAAATTGACTTTTACCAATTTTTACCAAAGAATCGGCAGTGTTTTTTGGTCGTGAATTTATTTTTTAAAAATTCTGTCTTGAGAAAAACTTCTTGAATTCTAACTTTTTGCTGAAAATTAAGTCCAGGGATGAACGAGCATTGCATCCATAATGCCAGGATGCATGTTGATAATGATTGCAGCTATTTTATTCACAACATGACTACAATCACAGAATAATTGTAATGTACCAATAATAGCAGCAATTATTTAGCATCAGCTATTTCATTGTTGAATCAGACATTAAAAATGATGGTAAAGTGATACCCTAAATATTAATTTTAACAGTGAACATTCTGCAGCACTGTCCATCCTTTAATATTATAAATATATTTTATTGCTAAAATTGCTAGACAAAGTCACATTTTATTTTAAACAGCAGAAATAAAATTGGATTTTGTCAAAATTCACTCTGGGATTATAAATTCTAATCTTTCCTATCTGGTACCAAAAATAAAAACTTAAATCACCCTGGTTTTTATACTGGCAATAAAAACTGCATTTATATATCCCTAATTATAGGACAGTGGTTTCTAATAACCTGGTGAGGTGACAAGTTAGTTAGAATCTCAGATTAGTGTTACAAAAAGAGGGCTGTGCACCTGTAAACTGATTAAAGTGACAAATTAGTGGGTAATTGCAACTGATAGATGTAATAAAATTTTCAGAATATCTTCAAATTAGTGCTACATGGGCATCTATTGAGAAAGATTCTATCATGTAGGATTGACAGTCAGATATATTGTTAGAAAGGAAATGAGTTGAAATCTCAGGCTGAAGCTCATCATTAGTGGAAGTAGATTTGCATGGGGCCAGGACCCCAGGAAGCTCCACAGAATTCCATATTGTCACAATTGCTGTTCACCAGCTACATAGATTGGATGAAGCCAGTTTGCAATTACTAAAAAAATGTGCATTGAGTTGATAATTATTCAAGGCCAAATAAGGAGCATGGTTCCAAGTATGTATTATGCATTGGGGTCTCCAAACTCTGGGCTTGTTTATATAATACATAGTACCTGCAAAAAATCACAGAATGATACAGTGCAGAAGGAGGCCTATTGTGCCTGTGCTGATTTCTTTGGTAGAGCTGTCCAATTATTAACACTCATATGCTCTTTTTCCAAAGTAAATATTTCAGCTCCAAGTATTTGTTTAATCTCTTTGACTGTCATTAATGAATCTGCTTCCACTGCCATTTCAGGCAGTGTATTCCTGATATCAACGACTCATTGTGTGAAAAAGAAATGTTTTCCCATGCCACCTCTGATTCTTTTGCCAATTCCTGTAAATCTATGTCCTTTAGTTGCTGGCTGTTCTACCACTGGAAGTACTTTTTTTCTCATTTACTCTATCAAAGCCATTCATAGCTTTGAATACCTCCATTGAATCTCCATCTATCCTTCTCTGTTCTCAGGAGAACAACCACAGTGTCATCAGTCTCTCCACATAAATAAATTCCCTCATCCATGGTACCATTCCTTCTTAAAAGCGTGGTGCCCAAAAGTGAACACAATGGCTGGATTCTCCCAAAAGAAAACTAAGTGCCCAACGGGTGGGAAAACGGGAATACTTACCTGAATGAATCTCCGACACCTGTGCATCACAGAGTGCCTCAGACTGATTCATGCTGAAAAGTGGTGGGCCTGTCTGAGAGGCCGGCAGCATAGTCCTGAGTGGGCCACTGCGCATGTGCCAAACTGTCAGTGCAGAGATCGGCGCATGCACATTGGCACCCCATCACCTCATCACCTGCCTCCCAATCACTGGCCTGCCCCGGAACCCCACTGATCGCTGGCCTACTGGACCACCTTCCTGCCCTGGGCCAGCTCCAATGTCCCCCTGCCCAATGGCCAGACCCAACCCCCCTCAAATGGCCAGTCCCGAACACCTCCCCAAGGCCAGCCCTGAACCCCCATATCCCACCCTAATGTTAAAGCCTGAACATCCCACCTCATGATGGCCGTCCCTGATCATCCTCCTCCCTCACTCTCCCACCGACCCCAGTGCAGAGTGGCAGCGGATCCCCCCCCTCAATAGGCCCTGCCCCAGTATGCCCCAACAACCCTCTGGCTCCATCTCCTCGACACTGCCTGGTGCCTGGTGGGCAGTGTCAGTTTGCCCCTTACACAGTGCCAGGGTGCCAGGCTGGCACTGCCAGGCTGGCACTGCTCAAGGGGCACCCCCTTTGCTCCTGACTTCCCGGGGAGGGCCTCAATCGCCTCTGTCCCCACCAATAGGGTGAGGATGCCTGTTCCCCGTTAGTGGGGAGCAGTTGTAAATCCTTCTGGTGGGAACCACTCCCATCGTAGAAGGAAGATGCTGGCTGGCTAGGGGAATATTGTGCCGGGCTCGCTAATCATATGGAAATGTCATGGAAATTGACATTTCTATATGATAATCAGCTCCATGCTGATTTCCGGTGCGGAGCTGATTGCGCTAAAAAAGCGCCTGGGAGACTCGCAACAGGCTGGATGCCAGTGATGAACTTTGCAAAAGGCCACCTGCTGTTGTCCCCCAACCCGATGCCCTGCTTGAGCAGGGAGAATCCCAGCCAATACCCTTAACTAAAGACTGCTCAATGTTTAGTATAACCTCCTTGCTTTTGTCCTCTATCAATAAGGCCAATTCAACAAATTATAGGTGACAAATCATTGAAGATAAACAAGCAGTGTGATGAGACTATTGGACAGGATCAGGGGGTGTTAGTTGATCAGAAAAAATAATGTATGATGGGAGATATCAAGAGATTGGAGAAAGTAGAGAAAAGATAGCCCAAGTGACAGCCAGTCTTTGTGCTTTCAGTTATTAGGATAAACTTGGTGACTTGGCGCATTTTCATCAGCAAAACACAAAGGATATATGATTGAAGTGTTTAATGTTAAGACTTTGCGTTTTTTTAATCTGTGCATTCAATATGGGCATCTTTGGAAAGGACAGTATTTTGTCTATCCCTAATTACCCTTGAGAATGTGGTGGTGAACCTCTGAACCATTTTGAACTTCTGCAGTTTGTGAGGTGAAGGTACACGCATAGCACTTCAGGAAGGGAGTTCTAGGATTTTGAACACCGAAGATGAAGGAATAGTAATAGATTTTCAGGACTATGTATGATGGAGGGGAACCCACGCACCTGCTGTCATACCCTTCTTAGTGATAGGGGTTGGTGGTTTGGAAGATGCTGTTGAGGAAACATTTGTGGGTTGCTGCAGTGCATTTTGCAGATAGTACAAAGAGCAGCCAGTGAGCCAGTGGTAGGTGAGGTACCAATCAAGTGGGCTTCTTTGTCCTGGATGATGTCAAGTTTCTTGTGTGTTATTGAAACTGCACTTGTGTGTTGTTAAAACTGAAGATAAATAAGAAGTGTTCCAAGACATTTGCTTTGTAGATAGAAAGGCTTGCGGAGTGAGGTGAGTTACCTGCTGCAAATTACCCAGCCCCCGTACTGTTCTACCATCCACAATGTTTATGTGGCTGATTCACTTAAGATTTTAAGATTGGTGACCATCAGGATGTTGATGCTAGAGGGTTCAGGAATAGTAATCTCATGGAATGTTCAGGGGAGGCGTTTAGATTCTCTGTAAATAGAAATAGTAATTAGTTGGCACTTGTGTGGTGCAAATGTTCCTTCCCACTTATCAGCCCAAGCCTGAATATTGTCCAGGTCTTGTTGCATGCAGGCTTATTTGGTATCCGAGGTGTTGCAAATGGAATTAAGCATTGCAATCATTAGCAAACATTCCTATTTCAGACTTTATAATGATTGACTTTATGATTGATTAAAGCACCTGAAGATGATTGAACAGCAAAGACCTGAGGGTGATTGGCCTCCAAAAATGACAAGCACCTTGCTTTTTGCTAAGTGTGACTCCAGCCAGAGGAGAGTTTTTCCTCAACACCTATTGGCTTCAATTTTACCGTAACTTCTTTATGTCCACAAATCACTGCTGCAGTTACCTCCCTTCCTCTCGATTGCCTGAGATCATCCTCCGGGGGACCCTGTCTGCTGGCTTTTCCTCCTGGCTGCCAGCCAGGTTGTCCATTTGGCAGGCTGCCAGGTGGATAATAGATCCAAAAAATGAGGAGTAAGCCATGCTATTAAGGTCAAAAAGACCCCTGCGACCCACACCCAGGCCTTGCTGGATGCGTCAGACATTTTCAACCTTCCCTGCACCCTCCCCACCACCCTGTTAATATTGGGGCTATTGAGTTAATAGCAGTAGAATCATTGTCATTTCTTAAAAATCTTAGAAGTTTCAAATGTTAATTTACTTTTATCACACATTTAGGTGCACAGCCATCTAGGCTTATGAAGATGATAAGCTCCACTTAAGTTTTTTAAGATATTAAGATGTTACAATTTCATTTTTTTCAATGTTTCAATCTGCAGTTTTTGTCACATTAGCTGTTAAAATTATACTAACTCTTTAAATGAGGTTTTCAGATTAACATATGTATCAGAAACACAATCTATCTTTATGTAAATAAATGAGCTATCCAAATTTTGTGACACAAAACTGAATTTTATGTCACTGCTAAACTTGTGTTGTTCCATTTGGAATGGTTCAAAGCTCCATAAAAAAATCTTGATTGAATTTATTTTGTACTTCACTATCAGTCTTCTAAGTGCATTCTTGAATGTACTGAAAATAATCAATGGATCATTCGTAAATAGCAGAAATATGAAAAGCAAATTAAATTTGAATTAACTATCAACTTTAAGTACTTTGGTCATGACATAGATATTATATGGACTCATATCAAGGATGCATTTGCCCAGTGAGTTTAGTTCCTGGTTTGCCCTGCTAAACAGGAAGAAGTAGGAATTACAGTTGGCTTCAATGGCTCTGGATTAGGGTGGGAAAACATAGCCATGATCCTATTATCAATTGCCAACCTGTGATCCTCATCTGCATGTGCAAACCCTGTGGTAGTCTGTTATGGGCAAGGTTAAACTGAGGGTTGATCCCTCATAGCATTGAATAGCCTATCATAACACTCTACCTAGGCTAAAACATTTAAATGATCATGAAAAGGAAGCACTGGAGCAAGGCTAATCGATGTGGAATCAAACACTTGTAAAAGTCAGTGGTTTCTGAAGAGGACAGGAGACAGTTGGAGGCAGTGCTCTGTTTAAAACATCAAAACAAGAGGAATGCAGAAAAATTAAAAATTGATATTTTCTTTTGCATAAGAAATGTGGAATAAGCTTTAATATATCAAGCAACTATCATTTTAAATCTGACATGATTGAATACTTATTAAGGCTTCAATACATCCAAAGACCTAAATAGTTGAAAGAAGCCAAACTATTTTTATTACTGTATTATTGGTTGTAATTTTCCAAAATTCCCTAAATTCTGAAAAGATTCCAGTGGATTAGAATGTATTACACTCTATTCAAGAAAGGTGGGAGACAGAAAGCAGGAAACTAGGCTTTGTTAACCCACCATTTGTCATTGGAAAACTGCTGCAATCCATTAAGAAAGTAGTTGCAGGATGTTCAGAGAATAAAAATACAATCAAGTAGAATCAACATGGTTTCATGAAAGGAAAATTATTCAAGTTCTTTGAATATGTAACAAGCAGGTAGATATGGGGATCCATTCAATGTATTGTTTTTAGGCTTCCAAAAGGCATTTGATATGGTGCCATACAAAAGGTTACTATGCAAAATAACATGATGTTGGGGGTAATATATTAGCATGGATAAAGGGTTGGCTAACTAACAGGGTAAGAAGTCTCACAACACCAGGTTAAAGTCCAACAGGTTTATTTGGTAGCAAATACCATAAGCTTTCGGAGCACTGCTCCTTCGTCAGATGGAGTGGAAATGTGCTCCGAAAGCTTATGGTATTTGCTACCAAATAAACCTGTTGGACTTTAACCTGGTGTTGTGAGACTTCTTACCGTGTTCACCCCAGTCCAACGCCGGCATCTCCACATCATAACTAACAGGAAACAGAGAATTGAGGTAAATGGTTCATTTTTAGGTTAGCCAACTGTAAATGATCTGGACAATATTCAGCCTTGGGCTAATCAATGGCAAGTAACATGCGCAACACACAAGCATTGAGCAATCACTATATCTAATGAAGTGGCCTGGTAGCAGAGTGATTAGCACTGCTGCCCCACCACGCCAGGGAGCCAGGTTCAATTCCAGCTTTAAGTGATTGTCTGTCTGGAGTTTGCACATTCTCCCTGTGTCTGCGTGGATTTCTTCCAGGTGCTCCGGTTTCCTCCCATAGTCCAAAGATGTGCAGGTTAGGTGGTTTGGCCATGTTAAATTGCCCCTTTGTATCCCAATATGTGTAGAATAACCATGGTAAATGTGTGGGGTTAAGGGGTAGAGTGGGTTAGAGGGCCTGGGTAAGATACTCTGTCAGAGAGTTGGTGCAGACCTGATGGACCGAATGGCCTTGCTCTGCACTGTACGGGTATTATGAGAGTGTAACCACCATCTGTTGGCATTCCTGTCATTAAATACTCTCACCACATCAAGGATGGCTGACCAGGAGTCTTTCCCATTCTTAGTGCCAACCACTGGCATGTTGGTTGACACATTCAACCTGTTTGACTGCATTATGAACGTACCTTCCTTGGTCATCAGGTCCTGGGATGGGACTCGAACCCAGAGCTTCTGTTTCTGCGCCACAAACCTTTGGTTTACCATTTACCAGTAACTTCATTGTACCAGCCACATATATATTGTGGCTGCAAGAGCAGGTGAGAAGGTAAATACTCTGTGATGATTAATTCACCTTCTTTCCAATCTCTATAAGGTACAGGAGAGGATTGTGATGTATAGTCTTCGCCTACCTGGATGAGTCTAGTTCCAACAACACTCAAGAAGTTTGACACTTTTAAGGAAAAAGCAACCTACTCGATTGACACCCCATTCATACCTCACAAATTCACTCCCATGGTACGCCATGGCTGAAGTGGATGCCATCTAAAAACTATGCCACAAAGATTCACCAAGGCTTTTTCAACAGCATCTTCCAAACCCGCAACCTCTATTGTCTAGTAGGATAAGTAGCAGGTGCATGGAAACACCACTGACTACAAGTTTCTCTCCAAGTTACACACAGTCCTGACTTGGAAGTATGTCTGTTCCATCGCTATTGCTGGATCAAAATCCTGGATCTCCCTGTCCAATAGCACTTTGCATGTACCTACATCACAGAGACTGCAATGGTTCCAGAAGGAGGCTCACCATCATCTTCTCAAAGGCTATTAGGGACGGTTAATAAATGCCCTCATCCCTTGAGTAAATAAAAATAAATTGTGATTATGAGCTTCCCTCCAGTCAATTCAAACTAGTCCAGATCTCAAAGAAATACTAGCCAGCTAAACTAACGGCTTGCATAGTACCATTCTGATTTTCTACAGCATTCAAGGTTACATGTCATCAGGTCCAGCAACCTGATCAATCTTTAATGCCTTAAACCAAACTATGGCCATTTCTGCATTTACATTTAAGGAGTCAAATCAAATGCATTTGTACCTGCCAGTGGATCATCTTCAATCATGGAAATAAGTACAAAATATGTATTTATGCATTTCAGCTATGTCCTACTCCTCAATTCTAAACACTGCTAAATCTAGGACATATGGGGATTTTCTGGCTTCTAACAGAACTTATAAAATTTTACCATGGGAATGCCACCTGATCAATTGTTTTCAGAATCCACAGAATCCCAAAGTGCAGAAGGAAGCTATTTGGCCCATCAAGTCTTCACTGACCCTCCAAAAGAATGCTCTACCAAGGCCCTGTCTATCCCTGTAACCCCACACATTGTTCATAGCCAATCCACCTAACCTGCACATTTTTGAACTGTGGGAGAAAACCAGGGCACCCAGAATAAATCCATGCAGAGAACTCAAAAACTCCACACAGTTACCCAAGGCTGGAATCGAACCTGGGTCCCCGATGCTGTGGGGCAGCAGTGCTAACCCCTGTGCCACCAATGTCTTTTTAACATTCATTTGTGGCTTTAGATAACTTCAGCTATTTCTGTACATTTAATCTTGCCATTGTTTTATATTTTATGAAAGTATTTTTGAGGCAACTTTCCCCATGTACCCTTATTCCTAAGACATCACCTTTCAAACCCATGACCGATCTGGAAGGACAAGGACAGCAGACACATGGGAACACCATCATCTGGAAGTTCTCTTCCAAGACAATCATCATCCTGACTTGGAAATAGATCACTGTTCCTTCACTGTCATTGAGTCAAAATCCTGGAACTCCCTCTCTAACAACACTGTGGACGTACCTACATCACATGGGTGTACCTATACCACATGGATTGCAGCAGTTCAAGAAGGCAGCTTTCCACTACCTTCTCAAAGCCAAGTACTGATGAGCAATAAATGTTATCTTGGCCAGCAATGCCCACATCCCATAAATGAATAAAAAATGTCACCTAGATTTCAGCTTAGCATATACTGTCCTGCTTATAAAAAGGACATAACAAGATTTTCTGACTATATATTTAAATAACCTTATTTTTTCTTTGCTATTACTTATTTCCATCAACAAGCACATTGCCATTTCTGAAACCTTTCTTTACATCTGAAGATTGAGCCCATTCTTACAGCAGGTACCAATTTGTCTACAGCAGTATCTCTCCCAACCATCCAAAATTTGATGATATGATGATCACAGTGGTGGGAATAGTATCCATCATTCATTTGCTATCTGAACATTTTAAAAAAGTATGGCGAATAGGACCATGTGGATAGTTCTTTCTGACAGCTGTGCAGTTACAATGACGGGCTGAGCGGCTTCCTCATTCTACAGTTCCCAAACAGGAAATCAGATATCATCTCTGGAATACTGCTACCAATTAAATCCAATAAATTACTTCCCAATATGTTGAATAAATAAGAAATTCTTGCTGCATCTACAACTATCTTTTTCCTGCCACCCTATCAATTGAATAAGGTAACACCGCCTCATTTCTGACCAATTATCATTGTCTCAGTATTAATCACAGCCTTTTGGTTTAAGGTATTGTATTTCTGCTTTAAATATAGGATAAATTAAGTGATTGACAAAACTTCTGGGATCTAAAGCAACCTCTATATTCCTAAAGAATGTGGCTTTACATTACCCGAGTCTTGATCCTTTCTAAAATATTTATCAGGTTGGGAAGCCTAAAGAGGTCGCAGCCCTGGTGCTGAGATTCTATAATAGAGGCCATTGCTTGAGTCGCTCCTCCTAGCAATAACACAAAGGAAGAAAGGACATGAATGGAAAGCAGAATACATTGTTCTTTCTGAGGGAATGCAGGCTTGAAGTGGTCTGATTTGGCCTCGCCTCCGTGCTAGGGTGAGAGATTTACCTGCAGAATGTGCTTCTCTCCCCCGGTGAGCTGGTGGCGCACTCCTGTACGCCACATCCTACTGCGATGGCGGCTGCCCCTTCAACAATTCCAGTAGCCAACTGCATCGCAATGCCAGGCGGCGCCTCTCCGGGTGGAGGCCGCTGTCAGGATCGGCTCACTCCTGAAGGAGCGGGCCCGTTTCCTGGATACAAACGGCCAGCAGCTTACACGCTAGCTCCTGGATTCCGTACCGCACAACTCCATTATATTTTCCCCCAGGAACTGCAACGTCCAAGTGTGAGGTTACACTGGCTGCAGATAGCAATTCAGCTGCAA
Organism: Mustelus asterias; assembly: GCF_964213995.1. Lineage (NCBI taxonomy): Eukaryota > Metazoa > Chordata > Chondrichthyes > Carcharhiniformes > Triakidae > Mustelus > Mustelus asterias. Next base: position 93,426,465 of record NC_135814.1, read on the forward strand.
TTACGCTTTTCAGTGCGATGTCTGCTCTAATTCTGGTGCAACACAAATAAATCCTTTTTGTCTTATTTATATAGTTCGCTAACAAGCGTGGAACGCAAAATTGCAAAACATTATGCCGAATTATTCATTGCAATATTGTCCATTAGACTATAGTAAAACAAGGTTCTGGTAGCGAGTAGCGTGCAGGTGCAAAAGATTGTTGCTTCCATTAGAACTGGGCTGTAATTTATGTGCCAGAGGCGTGCAGATTCTACTCGGATCTTTAAAAGCCTATTTTGGCACTTTCCCTATGTTTCAGCCTAATTGAAGGGTCAAAGTTTATAATACAGGACAGCGCCATGTTAAGGGATAAGTGGGAATGGGAATAAATCAAATAGTGAATATGGCTAAGCTTGAGGAGAATTGGAAAAATAAGGATGTGCCGGGTTGCCGGGTTTAAGGTTCTAACAAAAAACAACCTGATGAACGTTAGTTTCAGAACCGCGAATAATGAGAAAAATCAACACGAGAGCGTTTATGTAAGAGTGTGTAGAAGAGAAGACAGCTTGGCGGACCAACGTCTATGGACTTTTAGAAATCAAGCTTGAGATCTCCTACCCAGGAATATTAAAGGCACACGAAAAGACTTTCCACTTTTTGGGTTGGAACAGTCTAAATTTCTTGAGATCCGTTTATCATAAATTGTGCTAACTCATAGCAAGTTTCCAATTCCCCCATCGCCCCTATACTCACTGACCTACATTGGTTCCCTATATCACAATGCTTGGTTTGTCAAATTCTCATGTAGATGTTCAAATACCTTTCTGGCTTTACCCCTCCCTCTGAGAACTCTGCCTTCCGCCAGCTTTGGCCTCCCTGTATCCCTACTTCCTTCACCTCTTCCATTGGTGACTGCCCTTCAATCATCTGGACCCTAACCTCTGAAATTCCTTTTCCCCTCCACCTCTTTCTTATCTGATGAAGGAGCAGCGCTCCGAAAGCCCGTAACTCCAAATAAACCTGTTGGACTTTAACCTGGTGTTGTGAGACTTCTTACTATGCCCATCCCAGTCCAACGCTGGCACCTCCACATCACCTCTTTCTTCTCCTCCAAGAAACTGCTAAAACATACTGAGCAAGCTTTTAGCCATCTGACCTAATGTCTTCCCTTTTGGCTGGCTGTCAATTTAAGTCTGACTACTCTTGGGGAAGTGCTTTGGTATGTTTTACTACATTGAAAGCGCTACATAAATGCAAATTAACAGTGAGCCTGTGTCCAAGCGGCATCAACAGTATATTTCAAGTTTTGTACCTATTAGTAGTATAGAACCAAAGCGTTTTCAGATAGATTTCAAGTGAATTGATACAATTAAACTCCAACCAAATAACAGACTTGGTGCAAGTTATGAAAGGTCATAGACATGATTGTTAACTTTCCTTCACTCTCCCGAGATGCTGCTGGACCCGCCGGGTATTTCTATCAGTTTCCGTTTTTATTTCAGATTTCCATCATCCGCGGCATTTTGCTTTGTATTAGTACACGTGATGTTTGGTGGTAGTGTTAATTAAATTAAGTTTTTGCTAGAGTTTTAATTTCCAGCGTATTTTATAATTCATGTGATTAGTGATTTAACAGGATTATACACTATAATTTTAAAAATCAGCCGTGCTACTGGAATCGTTTTCACGAACTAATGATTTAATAAAAAATTAATAGTTCGCGAACATTAAAGTCAAGTCTATGTTAAGCAGTATTTCAAATCGCAAATGTGACATTTCAGCTGACTAAACCTAACCCTGAAACAAAGCTATCGTTTCCGCTAACTGTCGCCAAGAAACTAAGGTGATGTTCCGCACCCAATAATTTTCCCCAATATGCCTAACAGATTCGAGACGGTGACCTAGTATTATAAACTTGGATTCACTAAAAATTCGGAACATGTAATATCTTATGTACACGCATTTATGCAAAATAGTGAGAAAGGAATGTATGAGCGGAATATGATATTCAATTGTTTACTTGCTTGTTGTCCATTCTAAAACAACAATTTACAAATCCCTACAACTTTTTAAATGTTCAAGACTGATCGAACAGTTGACATCAAATATTGTTTTCCCACCAGTCTTACCATACCATCTGCAATCAGTTCTCTTCGATATATTTGAGATGCAAATCTCAGATTTCTGAAGATATTTGGCTTGTTTTCTAAACTTGCACCATTATATTTTGTGATTAACAACTCAATGGTAATTTAACAACTTATTAGCATTCAATTCGTCAGGGTAGCAATCTGGTAAACAGATCGACCCCAGTAGTATAAACATTTCTTATACATGTACATATGGACCTAATTTGATCTATTATAATTACGTTCACGTATTTTTGCTTTACTCGCTTTTAGATTAATTCAAACGTTTCCAAGGCATTTTTCCCACTGACAATCTGATAACGGTAACTTCTTTAACGGGGGTTAAACATTAAATAAATGTCTCTAAATTAATGTTCCTGTGTAATATTTTCAGCTTTGATCTACTCTGCATTCAAAATAGAATCGATCCCCATTCTGATGTTGCTCCCAACTTGTCTAACATTGTTGTAAAGATTATAAGTAGGACAACTTTAAAGTTGAAATGCGGGGTAAGCCTTCAAACCAACATCAGTCTAGCAATTCGTTGCATTCGATTTTATCTAGCTGGAGAAGTTTCCGACGTGCAAATGTCTAAAGTTGGATGGGACCGTTAATAATCTCCATTGTGAGAAGTCGAATTTCTCACACATTCATTTCTGCGGTGTATGGTTTTCCATAACTGCACCACACCCTAACCAAAACCACCAGGGCTACCTTACAGGTAACTGTACTTTCCAAGTTATGCAATCATGGAACACTAGCCTTCTTGGAGTTTTGCATTCACCTTCCGTGGTCTTGTATGGATTTTCTTTTGTGAAATTACAACAACTCGATGCTTCCGTAAGCCCCCTTTAAACTATTTGTTCCATTACCTAGTTATCATCGCGTCATTGCGTAACCTTTTGGTCTAGCATTTGCTTACATTTCGTAATGCGCATTAAACCATTCTCAGCTTATGTTCTCCCCTGTTGTACCATTTTCTTCTCCACATCATCTTTATTAATATGAAATATTAATAATATGAGCACATTAAAGTAAAACATTTTAGCATATAATTAGCAGACAAATTTATTTGCTATTGAACACAGCTACCTTTATTTAAACTTAATCAAGGTAGACTATTGCAGGTCCACAGTGAGACTATTTGATACTTATTGCAAACTGATATTGGTCAAAGACAAATTCTCAATTGAATGACTGTATGCATATAGGTACATTTGGCAAATTTAGGTTCTAGTACATGTAATGAATTTTTGCAACATGATAATAACTCACCACCCTTTTTACTGGGTAGCATCAATAAAGTGTGTTTGGCTAGGTATAGCATAAATTAATTGCAACTTAGAGTATGTTTAACTGAATATTTGGAAGCTTACAAGAGGAAATTATCGAGGATGGTGGAAATCTGAAATAATAAAAGAACATACTGGAAATACTCAACAAGTTTTGTAGCATCCATTGAAAGGGAAGCATAATTAATGCTTTAGGTCAATGACCTTTCATCCAAAGTCAATAGTTTCTATTGTATTATGGGTTAAAATATTTCTCTACCTTCTGAGTTGGCGAACTGAAGGAGCTTGATTTTAACTTAAAACATCAGCTTTATCTTTCACAAGCTTGAAGAAATATGATTTTGTTATTTCCATTGCTGTGGAAAATAATGTTTCTCTTATAAATGGTCTTCATGAAAATGGTCCATTGGCTAAGGATTTACACTGCAAACATACTTCTGATAAACTCTTCAGGTTATTAGCAGTTTCTCTAGTTACATCTTGCACATCTTTGCTTAGTTTTTCTACTTTTTCCCCGTATACCCTTTCTGAATTCACCTTGACCATGAGATACATACTCCTTTGACCCTTTTCTCACCAAACTGCCAACCATCCAACATGGCCTCATGATATCATTAACAGGTACAGCTCACCTTCCCCTTCAAGTCAGCCATCATCACCCCTCACCCCCTCACCTCAAAAACATAATGAACCTACTTTTCTTGTGAACTATTACTCCAGCTCCAACCTTACTTCCTCTCCAAAGTTCTTGAGCATATACTGTCACCAACCAAATGCTTGTCCACCAAGCCTGGAATTTCAGGGGTGATTTTCCCAAACAGAAACAAAGTGCCCAATGTGCAGGAAAACAGGAGATTTTATCACCTGTTTTTTGGGCGTACTTAGTTGAGTGAGTTTCCAGCACTCTGTGCTTCACAGAGTCTGCTGGGAAATTCAAGCCGGAAAGGGGGGGACGGGACCTAAGCCTGCCTGAGAGGCCGGCAGCATAGTGCTGAGTGGGCCACTGCGCATGCACCGATCTGTCAGTAGGAAGATCGACGCATGCACACTGCCCTCCCCAATCACCGGCCTCCCGATCCCCTCCCCGACATCCCCCCATGGTCAGCACTGACCAACTCCCCCTCCCCATGGCTTCCCTCCATCCCCCATGGATCCCTAATGCAGAGTGCACAGTGGTCCCCCACCACCATCAACACCGATCGACCCCCGCCTCCTCCAGCAGGTCCTGCCACCTCAGGCCCCATCTCTTGACTGTCCGGTGCCTGGTGGGCAGTGCCAGGGTGCCCAATGGGCAGTGCCAGGGTGCCAGGCTGGCGCTGCCCAAGGTGCACTCCCCCTTACCCTGACTTCCCAGGGGTCTCAATGGCCTCTGTCTCCACCAGTGAGTTCATTGTGCCTGGTCCTCATTGATGAGGACCAGCTTTAATCCCTGCTGGTGGGGACCTCTCCCAGCAGAGGGGAAACATTACCGAGCCCAGAGAACACCAACCCGGGTTCACCAATGACATTGAGCTTTCCATATGGTAATCAGCTTCACACTGATTGCATTTAAAAACATGGCCTGGGAAAGAATCCCAGTACAGGCCCCTTGCTGACATTTCTTGGCCCTCGAACAGCGCAGTGGGCCGAGAAAATCGCGCCCGAATGTTTGAATCCCTTCAACAAAGTTTCCACTCCTGTTACAGTATTGAAATAATCCTTTTCAAAGTCATAAATTCCATCCTATGTGACTGTGACCATGGTAAAGAATCTTGACTTGTCTTTCTTTCCATGGTCTGCAGTAATTGACACAATTGACCACACCATCCTCCTCTTTCATCCAGCTAGGTGCGACTGTCCTTGTCTGGTTCCATTCTTAAATATCTAGTCATAGCCAGTTAATCAGCTGCTATGGCTCCACCTCCCACTCCCCACTGTTACCTCTGGCAACCCCAAGGATCTTTCCTTGCTACCTTCCTATTTCTCATTTACATGCTACTATTTGCAACATCATCCAAAAACACTATGTTAGGTTCCATCCGCAATCTATTGACATCCAGTTCCTCCACATTCGAGCTTGCTTGAACCTTCCATTTTCTCTACTTGTCCAACTTGTCTAACATCCTGTATTGGATGAGTAGAAAGTTCCTCTGACTAAATATTTGGAAAACCAAACCATTGTGTTTAGTTCCCACCACTAATTGTGTTCCTTATCTACTAGTTCTATTCATATTCCTGGCAACTATCTGAAGCTAAATTGGAATATTCACAAATTTGATGTTGTATTGTCCCCAAGATAAGCATAGGACTCCATTCATGCTTCAGCACCAAGGCCACCAACTTCTATCTTCATAATGTGGGCCAACTCTGCCCCACGTCAACCCTTGACTCAATTCCTTTTTTAGCTCTAGAACTGATAATTTCAATTCTTTTCCGGCTGACCTCCCATCTTTCATCCTCCATAAACTCATCCAAAACTTTGTCGCCTGTATCCTAACTTACACCAAGACTTGCTCACCCACCCTTCTATATTTCCTGCTCTACATGTGCCCCGAGTCCAACAATTTCTCAATCTGAAAATTCTTCTCCTTGTTTTCAAATTCCTCCATGCCTGTCCCTCTCTCTGTAACCTCCTCCAGCCCAAAAACTCTTTAATATCTACGTTCCTCCAATTCAGGGTGGTTAGCACAGGGGGTGAGTAATTGTCCAGTTACCTGGGGTTACATTTTATTTTAATTTTTTATTCATTCATGGGACATGGGCATCACTGTCTGGCCAGCATTTATTGCCCATCCCTAGTTGTCCTTGTTAGAGGGCAGTTGAGCGTCAACCACATTGCTGTGGCTCTGGATTCACATGCAAGCCAGACCAGGTAAGGATGGCAGGTTTCCCTCCCTAAAGGATATTAGTGAACAAGGTAGGTTTTTCCGACAATTGACAATGGCTTCATGGTCATCAGTAGATTCTTAATTCCAGATGTTTTTTATTGAATTCAAATTCCACCATTTGCCATGGCGGGATTCGAACCTGGGTCCCCAGAACATTAGCTGAGTTTCTGGATTAATTGTCTAGCGATAATACCACTAGGCCATCACCTTCCCCATGCAGGGAAATACTAGGCATCTCATTCTGTGAGTGCCAGGTCCTTCAATCAGAGGGCTGAGTGGCTCTAGTGCCTCCCTGTCCACCTTGGTAACCTGTGAATTCCGCTGTTCAAACCCAGGGATTGTGGTTAAACTGATTGTCAGGAGATTGGGGTGTTTTAATAGGACTCTGGCCTCTTGGGGATTGAGGTTTAGTGTCCAACTTGGGCACTGGCACCACAGTGTTCCAGTTACTGTTGTTAGTGCAATGAGTTGGTACAGCCGCAGATGGACAATCTGCTCCTAAATTTAGTCAAGCCTTTCTGGGCCCAGGTGATGGGAAGACCACCTCCCATTGGGGACCCCCTTTGCATCCATACTAGATAGAGCTACAGTATGGAGCCTGGTGGGTGGTTATGAATCATTTTAATTGTGGTGGGCAGCCCTGCCAAGTTGCCTCACGGTTCTTCAAGATGGGTGGAAATGGGATCCAAGCTGGTTGGAATCTCTCTGCTGGTTAGTTGGATGAAAGGCTGCATGTCATTAGAACATTATTGACCTCTGGCAGATTGCCAGCCCTCACTGAAACTCTCTGTGGCTTTTCAACTAAGTGAGGCATCACTCTCACTCTTTTTAGGCCAATTTCAGAACATTCCTGGTCCTCACTTAAAGCTGCCTGCCAACCCAATCATTGCTTTCTAACCGGGGCCATTGGCTTGGGAGTGGTCACTTTCCTAGCTTGTTCCCTGTCCCCGGGACACCTCTTCCCCCAAGTGGAGGTGTAGCTCCAGTTACATAGATCTTACATACCAATCTGCTTCAACTCTTACCCACCAATTTGCTTCAACTCTTTGAGCTCGAGGTAGGTTTGCATGGGGATCTTGCTAGTGTTCTGAATTGCTGGTGATATGCCTGCAGGACTAACTTGTAGGCATGCAGGATGGCAGTCTTGGTCTCCTCATAATTCATGGACTCATCAGGAGTCAGCATGGCGTAGATCTCTTGGGCTCTCCCACTCAGTTGACCTTGTTGACTTCTGTCCACTTTACTGGGTAACTTCAACTGTACCTCCCTAGCTCTGTGCCAGAGGTGTGAAAGTTTCACCATTCAGATCTCAATGCCTGACCAACATCTGCACATCAAAAGTTGTCATTTTCTTAATGTTAGGCGAAAGGAAAATTACTGTGGTAAGTTACTTGTGTTTTAAAATTAATTTCAGCCCCTTTGGTTTCCAGTTGGCTCTTTTATATCAGAATTAGATCATGTCATGCTTGGATTAGTTACATTCAAATAGATGATCCTGGCTTTGAGCTCCCAATTTCTGTTATGGACAGGAGGGGTAAGGGGTTAATTTAAACAGCACTAATGTCTCCTTTCACCACCGGTCCATAAACCGCAAGATGTTTTGATTTATTTCCCTCTTCATAAGCAATGCTAGTGCAATAGAGAGCATTTTCTCTAATTGTATGTTATAACCCCAAAGCAAACTTGAGATAGGATGAACTCAAAGAGTTAGTTTATTTGCACACACTCAAAATACTAAACAATATAATTACATTATAGTCATATGGTAAAGAGAGGGAGAGAAAAAAGAAAGATTTATGGTACAAAGACCACACAGAAAATAAATGTTATTTTACATGGGTTCCAGGGTCCAGTATCAAAGTCCAGTGAGGTATCTCTTCATGGAGGCTGAAAACTGATGTCAGACAATTAATTCACTTTTCCAATGGTGTTGACTTCATACAATGAGATAGGCTTGCAGAGATGAATCATTCTTGTTGGCAATGGTACAGACTTCCATCAGAAACAGGATAGATGGGATCAGGTGTCCAACCTGGGCTAGACCTTCTTCAGCATGGCCTTGAGTCAGATGTTGAACAACAGACTGAGACTTTGCAGTTCAGTAAGGCAATATTACTGGTATCACAAGCCAGAGACCCATGTCACATAATTCCCAGATCTCCACACTGTCTTTAACAAAGGATGTGTATCTCTCTTTTGCGTCCCAAGATTGTTAAATGTTTCAACCATTAAGAATTGGAAAGGAAGGTGTGGCACCCTTTGCCTGAGTAGTTGAGCAGACAGGGTTATGAAATGTAGATGGCTTTTGTATAGCTGTCTTTCATTTGGCCTGTGCAGTCCCCATTATGTTCACTTGTAGCTCCTCAGAGATAATAAGTGGATAAAATCATCAGTTAGCCCAACTACGGCTAGTTTTGTGGCAGCTGAAGAGTTCGTGAAGGCTGTACACAGATGGTGATATACGTAAAGAGTATGGGAGCAATTCTCCCACCCAGTCTGAAACTGTAAAGGGGCTTTTTTTGTTCTGGGATCACAAGCAGACACTTTTCTTAGCCATTTTAAGGATCTTTGTTCAGTTTTTAAAATGTTAGAAATAGCCATGAGGATATCTATATACATTTTATAAAAATATACTCCGGAATTTTATTGTCCTGCCTGCCTCGGGAATCAGAGTGTGAGAGGGGCGGACCATGGAAAGGTCCATTGACCTCAGGTGGGATTTTCTGGTTTTGGGACAAGCAAAGCTGGAAAATCCCACCCATGATGTGAGGTCTCAGTTCCTCATAAGATGTTTGAAAGAAAGTGGTGGAGAAGGAACTAAAGAACATTAAGGCAGATAAATCTAGGAACACATTTGCTAAGTGGATAAAATCATCAGTTAGCCCAACTACTGCTAGTTTTGTGGCAGCTGAAGAGATTGTGAAGGCTGTTCACAGATGGTGATATACGTAAAGAGTATGGGGATGATTCTCCCACACAGCCGTGATAATTTTCTAGTGCAGCGTGGTGGGAGAATCTCGTGGCTGGACACGCGTGGGATTTGCGCATGCATTTCTGCCACGTCCGCATCTCCCAGCGCTGCGTTTCTGATGCCGTCAGATCTACGCTTGAAACCGGTGGGAAGACCGGGTAAGTAATTTGAATCTTATTGTAATGTAATTTAAATGTAATTAGCAGGCCTGGGACTGAATTTTCTGGGCCCGCTAGCATCTCCCACCCCGCCAGAGTGTTTCACTCCAGCAGGGATAACACAAGCTTCCCACTTTCAGGGAGCAGGTGGCCTGACACCACTGGAGTGAAGGGAGGGCAATTGGGGCTCCCCAGCGGGTCGGGCACAAGAGGGTGGTGCCCCCATGCATGGGCACCCTGGCAGTGTCAGCCTGCACATCCAGACACTGCCCAAGGGGCAAAATGCCCATGGGGCACCTTAGCATTTTCCATTGGGCATGGGGCAGTGCCAAGGGGTGGGTTTGGGGCCTAGGGGGCGATCGTTGGGGGGGAGGTCCTGCTGCCACTCTGCATTGGCATCAATTGGGGCAGGAGGGAGACCAGCGATTGGGATGAGCTCGGGGAGTTTCTGCCTCCAGGGGGTGGTTGGCACTGCCGGGGTAGTCAGCCGATAAGGGGGGGTTGGCACTGCGGGGGAGAGAGGATCGGCACTGCCAGGGGGTGGGATGGGGGGATATCTTCAGGGGGGTGCGGGGGCTGGAGATCATAGAAATCATAGAAATCATAGAAACCCTACAGTGCAGAAGGAGGCCATTCGGCCCATCGAGTCTGCACCGACCACAATCCCACCCAGGCCCTGCCCCCACATATTTACCCACTAATCCCTCTAACCTACGCATCTCAGGACTCTAAGGGGCAATTTTTAACCTGGCCAATCAACCTAACCCGCACATCTTTGGACTGTGGGAGGAAACCGGAGCACCCGGAGGAAACCCACGCAGACACGAGGAGAATGTGCAAACTCCACACAGACAGTGACCTGAGCCGGGAACCGAACCCGGGACCCTGGAGCTGTGAAGCAGCAGTGCTAACCACTGTGCTACCGTGCCGCCCAGGGGCAGGCTGGGTCAAGTGGGGTCAAGGCTGACTTGGGAATGGTCGGAGGGAGCCACAATCGGGCTGTGAGGAGGATGGGGAGCAGCATTGTGGGGATTCCGGGCTGGCCAGCAATCAAGTTGGCTAGCAAACGGGAGGCTGACAGTTCAGGGCCATTCTGCATGTGCAGAGGTTGCTGGTTTCAGCCTCCCAGTGGGAATAGGCCCCGCCCCCTGAAATATAATGATGTTGGTGGCCTCTGCATTGCACAGAGTGTGGGAGATTCTAGTATGAACTCCCACTGAAAAAAACAGCGTGAATTACTCCAGTTTTCCCGCAAATTCAACACTTAGAATTTTTTTGGGGAGAATTCCAGCCTATATCTGGGTTTCAAGCAGCTGTATGGTGATTTTAAAAACAAAGGTGCAATTAATCAAAAAAATTGAAACCATGCCTTTGTCTGTGAAGACCGCAAGGGACAGAACAATGAAAATGGCCACAGATTTCATCAGCCAGTAGTTTGAGATTAGAAATTCAGCTCCAGGCTCCTCTATTGCTTGTGATAAATCATATGATACTGATGTAGTTGCACAGGTTACTCTTCTCTACAGGTATGTGAATTCCAAAGCACTCCATGAGCAGCTCATTGACTTAACATGCCTCTCAAAAACAAAGGGAGAAGAAATTTTCTCAGCTATTGACAATCGAAAGAGAAAAGGAATATGTACCACCAATATAATCTCAGTCCCTGCTGATGGGTGCCGAATATGAGAGAGACAAACTAGGATCTGTTGTAAAAATGCTGGATCACAAGAAGTGCTCCGTACCTAATTTTCCTCCTGAATTCACGGAAATGATGTCACTGGTTATAAAGATAGGTAAAAAAATAAAGGCAAAAGTTCATTCAGTTCTGTGAACCTCTTATCACTATGTGGAGGTTCTCCACAACAAGGTACGTTTTCTTGAGTGCTTTCAACCTGCTTGGAAGAAGTGAAGGAGTTCTTGCAAGAAAAGGGCTGTGACAATGCAGAATTTACAGTGCTGCTGACGTTTTGTTTAATGACAGAGATCACAGCACACTAAATGTCCTCAATAGAAAAATACGAGGAAAGGAAAACAAGGCTCTCACTTTTGGAAAAAGTAATCTCTTTTGAATGCAATGTGCCCCTTGGGCAGTGCCAGTTTGCCCCTCGGGCAGTGCCAGACCACCGGGGGGGTGGGGGAGATACTTGCAGGTCTGGAGAATAGCAATTTCCCTGACATTTCCACATGACAATCAGCCCATGCTAATATCCAGCAAGGAGCTGATGATGCCAAAAAAATTACCTTGGGAGACACATGGCGGCGATGGCGCCCAGTGTGAATCCCACGAAATTGCTGCCACGATGTCTCCTGGCCCGCTGCACTACTAGAACAGTGCAGCGGGCTGGGAGAATCACCCCCGTCCTCTTTAGTTGATATTAATACAGGTGTGTTTATCTGTAAAATAATATTCAGTAGAAATCCATAAATGCACCTATTTTATTTTTCATTATTATTGGCACTTGAGTAATAGAGTTGCAATTCTTAAGGTATTGAATTTTTGACTCGATTTTTAAAAATGATTAATCTTGTAACTGAGGTTACAGATCTCTGGCCTAGCTTCTAAGTTATGGAATTCCCCCATTAAATCCCTCCACATCTCTAATCCTTTTTCTTTAAAGATGCTGTTTAAAACCTACATCTTTGACCAATATTTTGGTCATCTATCCTCATATTTCCTCATGTGGTACTATAACAAATTTTGTTTGATAATATTCCTGTGAAGCAGCCTGAGATATTATTATATGTTAAAGGTGCTATTTAAATGCAAGTTGTTATTGGTTATATATTTATGAATGAAACTCTGTCCACATTGTGCTGAAGCAATTGAATTGTATAAATTATTTTAATCTTGTCTATGCAGTCATTTTTAAAATACTTGCAGCTCATGTATGGTTAAAATTTCTTCATTGCACAAGTTGAACAATGGCTTTTATGCCTCCACTTATGAACCAACCTCAACACTGCTGTATCCATTATCACGGTCACAACTCATTTCAGAAGCGATCCAGCAAAATATCATATCCTCAGCAAGGGGAGAACCATCTCCAGCCAACAAGAACAAGTACATGTCACTCAGAAAATGTATCCTGCAACAGCCATTAAAGAACCTATCTATGTACCAGCTCTACACTTGCCCTGACAATACCTGCAAGTTTGGTAACTTCCAAACACTTAAGACATGGTAGCATTATCTAATATCATACAGCTCGGGCATATGTAGTTTGTAGAGCAAAATACATCTGCTTTCCACAATGATGCTCAACACGTCTTCACCCTGCCCTGGTGATGCTGTTGAGTTCTCTGGAGTTTTTTTGAAAAACTTTTCACTGGTATTCAGAGGTCAACCTCCAATTGTTCTGTATTTGAGATAGTGTTTTATTCATTTCAAGGAGGATTCCTCAAATGTTGGGTCCTCTCCAAGGTCACCGAAAGTACTTTGTCAATCTATGAATACTGTAATTTTGATTTATTGTTCTGAAATGCTTTAATGATGGATTGTTGCAACACAGGAAATAATTAAGTGGCAATTTAGGCATTATGCAAGCATAATTGTAATTTAATTCCTTTATTATTTCACATTGTCATAATGGTTACACTTATATGAAAGGTGGTATGGTGGCACAGTGGTTTGCACTGTTGCCTCACAGCGCCAGAGACCTGGGTTTAATTCTGGCCTTGGGTGACTGTGTGGAGTTTGCATCTTCTCTCTGTGTCTGTGTGGGTTTCCTCTGGGTGTTCTGGTTTCCACCCACAGTCCAAAGATTTGAGGTTAGGTTGGCCATACTAAATTGTCCCTTCGTGTCCCAAGATGTATGAGTTAGGGAAATTAGTGGGGCAAATATGTGGGGTTACGGGGATAGGGCCTGGGTAGGACGCTCTGTCAGAGATTTGATGCAGGTTAGATTGGCCATATGGCCTCCTTCTGCACTGTAGCTATTCCATGATTCTAGAATAATTTTACAAGATGCAATTCATTTTCCTATATTAATTTTTCAAGTTGCAGCTTATTTTCTATTTCTCTTAGCTATTTTTCTAATATCTTGACGTCCATATTGCAATCCTAATTTACATGAAAATTAGCTCTTTCAACATTGGCTCTGAAACTAACAGTTAATGAAATATGTGATCCTATTTTATTCTGAGGGCCTTGCTGTAGTTAATTTATGTGAAGGATTTTGGACATGTGTCAATAATCAAATTTATTGCCTCCATGTAAATAGTGCACTGGTGCCCATATGTGCATTTAGAATCATGTAACAAATAGCGTGATGCAAAAGATATCTATTGCAAATATTGAGCACACTAGTCATGCATGGAGGTCATCTATATTTGTGCACAATGTTTCTGTATCAATTGATATGATAAATAATCTCATCATAACTAATACATTCTAACAGAAACAGAAGGCTGATTGAGATTCTTACAGTTCATGGTGTTAAGTTATGGTCCAAATGTAACTTTTCATTTGAGCAGAGCATGTCATGTAACTATTCAGAAATTCTTACGAATGTTAATCAAACTTTCCACACCACCAATAATTGGCTCATTTGTTGCTGTAAGGCTGTGTTTGATTTAAATTGGAATTTTCAAACCTCGTTGCCTAAACTGTCTGATCTGTCATTGTATGCTGGCAAATTGGTATTAAAATTACTTCAGTTGGCCAACTTTATCCATAATTATAAGCTCTGGATATGTTAACTATGGGTGTTACCTCTTTTACCTTTGGGCTCAAAATTCAACAAAAAATCATTTATAAGTTATTTATCTGTCATGCCCACAAAATATGGATTAAAGGAGTATAAATTTGAAATCAACCCTATGGGGATGATCTTACCAAAGAAATCTGAAGTTGCGAACAAGAGTGAAAACGGGAGAGTTTCAGATCCATTTTTTCAGCGAGGCCACAAATCCAATCTTATGCTACTCTGTGCAAAAACTCTTGTTAAATCTGTTTTCCACTGGCAGAGGGAGTGGGTGGGACCTAAGCTCTTTGTAAAGCTGGCAGCTGACAGCAGACGGTGCAACTGTGCATGTGTAAATCTCCCAGTTCTGTTCAGCCAACACCACCCCCCCCCCCCCCCCCCTCACCTCCCGCCCTGGTTGATCGCCGGTTGCAGAGTGCACAATATCCGGCTCCCCTGGCCGATCCAAGTTGCAAAGTGCGCAGCATCCCCCACTTCCCCTTTAGCCTCACCCCTCCCAGTAGGCCCTGCTCCCTCAGGCCCCATCTCCTTGGCACTGCCTGGTGCCCGGTGCACACTGACAGTGTGCCAGGCTGGTACTGCCCAAGGGGCACTTTTCCCCCATGCCCTTGACCTCCCGGGGGGAGGGGGGCCTCAATTGCCTCCGGTCCTATCGGCATGGCCATTGCAATAGGTCCCCATTGATGGGGACCATATTGGATGATTGCACTTCGGGTTAACTAATAATATTTCAAATAGAATTTAAATATTAAGATCAGCCTCATGCCCCTCACCTGATATCCGGGCTCGATAAGATTGCAATAGGCAAGAAATCGGGTATGACCCCGAATTTTCGCCTATTTCATAACCTTACTGGCTCACCCCGCCCATTAGCCAATGGGATGAGAAGGTAAGAAACATACTGAAATAAAATAGAAAACAGACACTGCTTTAAATGGATTTAAGAGGTCACCTGACCTCTTCTTTCCTGTCAATGCATATGGAATTACACATGATCTCTGAGCCTATCTACATGTCTGGACAAGTCACTAAAATGCAAACAACCTTTAGGGACATATTGATAAGTCATTAAAATGCAACAGATGTTTAATGGTTGCCCTCTTCCAAATAATTAAAGAAACTGAAACAATACTGCTTGCAGACTTTTTGACTTCAGAGTTGAAATCCAGAAAATGGATGTGAAAATACCATATTCTATCACAATAGTATGTGAATGGGTGAAACTCAGACCACATTGTTTGAAAATGGCTTAACTACTAAAAACTATTTGTGAGTACAATGGAAATAAATATACTCTGGGCACATGACAGAATTAGGTTTCTGATAGACATTTAATAAGGTACATTTTCTGGAGCAGAAAGAAGGAGGAAGTCCAAACCAGCAAAGGAACTAAACCCTATCTTAGGATCATCAGTAGGCAAATAATTCAAATTGTCCTTTACTTCTACATGAGGAACTGAAACAGTTTCGCTACAGGGCTTTGATTGCCCTTGCAGTGGAGTAAGAAAAGTCTGCTACTGCAAGCAATAAACCATAGTGAATTTGTCTTCCCAAACCTCCAGACTCTATTCTTCAGTGGAATGGCATTTCAGGCCAGGTCGAGACAGCATCTTGAGAAAAACATGTGACAGAGAACTTCCAAACTTTTTAAGACATAAGTGCATGCTACCTTTTGTAACCACAATCTTTTCTTAAATGTGTGCATGTGTGTGTCTGCATGAGTGTCAGATGGATATAGTCATTAAAAACACATTTTCCATTTAAAACCTATCTGTTTTCGATCTTTGGAGTTGGGAAAGGGGAAACCATGCTGTCATCTATCTAAACTATCATCTCTCCCCTGAGCATATCACAACATATAAAAGAATGCATGAGTGTATCACAAGTTGCAGAAGATGACTGAAGTTCGGTGGTAAGACCAAAGCAATACAGATAAGGGGATAGAAATCCAATCATACCCGTAACATTCTCACCTCATACTGTTAAGATCAGTAGTCTGTATAAGACGGGTATGTCTCTTTTAATTTAAAGTAAAACAGAAGAGCCTGGAATGGAATCGGGAAACATTTGGGACTTTTAATACAGTGCTACTTAGCTACATCAATGTGTCATAATGGAATGGGGTTTTTGGTTGTGTTGAGTTACAAGGAAACCTTTCCTGAAGTTTAGTGTATTAGATACTAATTTTATTTTGTTATAACAAAGGTCTTAAAACTTGAAAACTTGTATGATTCCTTTGCATTGGTCATTGAGAAATTTATATCACTTTTTTTAAAGTTACTGGCTTCCACAGGAATTGTAACAATACCTTAGACTTACCCAAGTCTAGTACCATCTCAGATGCGGATATCAGGGTTCTTGGGTAAGGAGAGGTCTAATTTTTCAATAGGAAGTGCTGGAAGTACTCAGCAACATGCCCATGAGCCTGAGCTCAATTGCTGAGAGCATAGATTATTATAGGTCTGACTTGTGTTTGCGTTTTCCACAAAATGTGGAATTTGTACAAAATTATTCCGGTGTTGGTTCAGACTTTGTATTGTGGAGAGGGAGGTAGATGATTTAGCTGAAACAGTGTCCAATCGGTTGTTGTCTGCTACTTCTGGTAATTGGTAGGAGATGTCGTCCACGATTCTCCCGATAAAAGTTGTAAGTGCTGCCATCGGTGGAAAACTGGAGTGTTTCCTGCTGTTGCTGGCAGCACTAATGAGGCCTGCTTCAATGTATTTAAATGGGCCATCTCTCCCCCCACATAAATCATGCTGGACCCAAACCTTAGGCAATTGATTCGCTGGAGTTGGGAATCAATTGTGAGCCTTTGACAACTGGGAGCAGAATTTAAACACTTCCTGCAACGCTGCCTGCCCATAGCAGGCAAGAAGATCTTGGAAAGGAGACCCACACCAAGCTTCAGTGATGTTGACTTGGACCGCATGCTAGATACTGTTGAGGAAAGAAGGGCGAGCCACACGAACACCCACTGATTATGGCAAGGTCCACACAACATAACAGGCTACAAGGTGAAGGCGTATAAAATCGGCAATGACAATGCATCCCTCCCCAATGAGCTCAACACCTTCTATGCTTGTTTTCAGCAAGAGGTCAGCAAGAAGACGTCATTCGTTCCAGAAACCTCAGCCGAACCAATGTCCGAAGTCATATCGCAGATGTCAGATCGCTCTTCTTGAAAGTTTGCCCACTTTCTGGCCCAGAACGACCGGCCCAGATGGGGTACCCAGGCACGCACTCAGATCCTGCGCAGACCAGCTGGTGGGGGTATTGTTAGACATCTTTAACCTCTC
This sequence comes from Mustelus asterias, assembly GCF_964213995.1. NCBI lineage: Eukaryota > Metazoa > Chordata > Chondrichthyes > Carcharhiniformes > Triakidae > Mustelus > Mustelus asterias. Next base: position 93,443,863 of record NC_135814.1, read on the forward strand.
CCTACACTGATCTGAGGTCCCCCACCTGCTTCAAGAAGACGACCATCATCCCTGTACCAAAGAAAATCCAGGCAGCATGTCTTAATGACTACCGCCTGGTAAGTAGCCACACTCCATACAGCAGGACAGCAAGTGTGGGACCTTACAGTTGAAGAACAAATGGCAGACCATAATTTCACCTCCAACCCCACAACCCCTTGACGCTGCTTCCCTGTCCCCATCAGTGACTTGGATCCAGCCCCTTTTTCTGAAAAGCTTCAATCCTCAAAAACCCTTGTGCACAAATAAGGAGCCAGTATCCCCAAGGGTCAGTGGCAGCAACATCAAAGTGTTTGATAAGGGCTCTGTGGCTCTTATCCTGGTTTACTCAGGGACTCAAATGGGGAGGAGTGGGGCCTCATTGAGGACCCTTGTGCCTTCTTATGTGAGCTGTGGCAGGTGCTTGCGTGGTGCAGATGTTAATACTGTGCAGGCATGTGGCTCTTAAGATGCTGAAATGAAACCACAGCATAAAGATGAATGTTATTGAGAGATAAGTGCCTATGTTGCAAGCTTGGCAGAAATGACGAGAGAACTATGTGGAGAGAAATGCAGTCAAAAAATGGTTTCCGGGTTTGCTGGAAGCTTTGCAGCACGAAGAAAATATTTTGATTTTGATTTTATTTTATTTATTATTGTCGCATGTATTGGTATACAGTGAAAGGTATTGTTTCTTGTGCACTATATATACAAAGTAGACCGTACGTAGAGAAGGAAAGGAGAGAGTGCAGAATGTAGGGTTACAGTCATAGCTAGGATGTAGAGAAAGACCATTTAAAATGGAAGTGGTATTAGAAAGCAGTTTTACTCTCCAGGAAGGGTCAGAGTCTAAAAATCATTGCTCTGTAAGAAAAATGCGGCTGGACTGACCAGCTGCATGGACAGAGAAAGCACTTGAGGCTTAATGGAACATTAACTTATTGTGCCACAATGAAGTCTTTGATGTGACCTGGGCTGTCTGCCACAGAAGCTTTCAGTAACTAATGGACCATGTATTCTTTGTGTGAATAAACCTCGGCTAATCCCCTCTTTGATCTGCTCTGGAGTTGTTAATCAAACGAGTTCAAAGAGGTTGGGCAACACCTTCGGCTCCTGAAATCAACAGAGGACAATCCTACATGTGAATGGAGTGCCAATACAACTTTGAAGGTTTCCAGATGTTTGGGGTCATGGATTTCTGAGTGAAGAGGAGACCTCAAAACTCTTACACAAAACAGTCAGGAATCAACACTATTACTGGTATGGTACCTGAAAGTTACATCTTAAGAATGATTTGCTACTTTTTAACAGCAACATGAAGTCCAAACAAGGGATTCCCAAGCTGGGTCAACCCTTCCCCCCAGCAAGATCCCTCCCCTACCACCAGGTACATTGAAGAACCCCCACCTACATCCCAGCAGAAGTTCAGAAGGGTACTTACCTCCTTGCTCCCCCTTGGAGTCCATGGCGCCTGGTCCCCAGTTTCAAGGAGGTGCACTAAGTGGCACTGCGTGATCTCCCACTTGGACGGGGGCGGGGAGGGGGGGAGGTTGTGGAGTATCCCAGGAGGCCCATGAATTGGCCTTCCAGCCTGCTCATTGCATTCCAATCAGTTGCCGACAGATTCTTGGATTATCCATTTATTTATGATCCCGTGTCCTTCGTGGCCACCATAACATCCCTCCCCCCTTAAGTCAATTTCTCCCCCAGCAGCCCCTCTCCAAGAAGGTTCTTTCTGCCACTTGTCTATTAAAATGTAACCAATGATAACATTGGATCTGTTGTACTGTGACCAATGGTAACATGCTGTAAGGGTCAGCTGACTTAGTAAACTATGTAACCAATGACAAAATGGTGTGGTGGTCAGCTAACCAGCTGACTCAGTATAAATGAGAAGTTGCTGGGATTTATGGGAGCTTGGAATGGCCCAGGGTGAGACCTCAAGTGTCGGAGCAATCAAGTTTCTTTACTAAACCTTTTTCTTTGATTTATAGTTTGAATAAGTCTTGTTTTATTTTATTGCCCTCAACTGAAGAGTTCCTTCTGGTGGATCAACATTGGTAGTAGAGGAAAACCCATTGTAACTTGGTGTTTATTTTTGAAGAAGTGCTACAGCCATGATGGAAGGCAGAAGTAAACTGATGGGATTTGATTGCCCGTCTGTCTTTTCAGATGCCGAACTATATCGGCAATGGAATGCAGAGGTGGAAATGTGGACCCTTGTTACTTCGATACCAAAGAAAAAGCAAGGTACGGCATTAGCTTTGTCACTTCCGCTTAGGAGCAAGATAAGGAGCAAAGTATTTTCCAATTGGACGACAGATCCCCCAAATAAAGAGCTACAGCTCCTGCTACGATACTTAGATAAGTTTTACCAAAAAGATGAGTTCTTCAAGAATTATGAAGGATGGCTGATGTTTGACAGAATTAGGAAACAAGATACTCCGTCCATGGAAGAGTATATCATGGATTTCGTACGGGCCATAACAGGCTAATGAAATTTAATTTGGAGATTCCAGGTGCAGTATCAGCCTTTTAAGTTGTTGGACTGTGCGTGTCTGTCGCAAATGGATACTCTTTTAGTAATGACTGGAATACAATTAAGGGGAACAGAGCCCCTCTTGGATCAAATGGCAGCATCATTAAAAAAGTTTTTTGGGAAACAATTGTTCCCTGCCACCTTTTTCAATACAGTCCAGAATGCCATAGTGCCCAGAATGGAGGAGTCAATGGTGACTCAGCTGCGTGCCAGACTGAATGGTACACAAAGGCTCTGAAACAGAGACAGTTATGCTAATAACAGACCTAGTGTTGAAACTGTATGTAACTGATTTGATAATGGGGAAAGAAGACGAACATGGGAAACTGATAAGACTTCTAAGTCAAAGAAATGCTTAAGGGATTGTGAATTGCTGTTCCCAATGCAATTCCCCCACACCACTACATAGTAAACTGCCCAAAAAGAAGAAATCATATCTTTGAAACTATGTGTGACACAGAATATGTAGAAACCGACAGTGACGAGGATAAGGACCAGGAAGTCACTGTTTTGGTGGCAGAAAAGTTGAGTCCTATAATGAACATCCTGATAGACTTTTTCAACTATGCTGTTTTATATGGTGGATATATGTCCACTGTCTGTGGCCAAGATTGGCTAAATTGTTATTTAGGGTCTCTTGATCATAAAGACTGAAAGAACATGAAATCTACCTGATTTAGATTTGGAGGTGACAATACTTCAACGTCTTCCAAAAAGGTGGTACTTCCCTGTAGGATTGTGGGAATCAGCTTATTCATAAGTATGATGTAGTTTCCAGTGATATACCTTTGTTATTAAGCAGGTCTGTGATGAAGAAAGCGCAGATGACCATCAATTTGAAACAGGATAAAGCCGTGGTATTTGCAAAAACTGTGGACCTAAGTTTTTTAAGATCTGGCCATTATTGTCTTCCCTTTATTGGACCAAAAGATTCATGACGCATTAGTGTCGCTTACAGGTAACAGCATGGTGGACAAAACGATTATTCTGAAACTCCATAAGCAGTTTTGCTCATCCAGTATCACAGAGACTGAGAGCACTGCTGCAAGATGCTGGTGTGCTGGACAAAGGATATAATTATCGCATGGAGCAAATATCAGCCCAGTGTGAAATTTGCATAAAATATAGAAGGTCACCCCCATGTCTACCTCGTTGCCAGGGGAGGTAGTGGAAGCGGATATGGTAGTGACCTTTAAGGGGCGTCTTTACTAGTACATGAATAGGATGGGAAAAGAGGGATATGGTCCCCGGAAGGGTAGGGAGTTTTAGTTAAGTCGGGCAGCATGTCGGTGCAGGCTTGGAGGGCCGAAGGGCCTGTTCCTGTGCTGTAATTTTCTTTGTTCTTTGTTCTGTGAGTCTACCACTGGCATGAGATTTCAATGATGTGGTGGCGATGGATCTAAAGATATGGAATAAAGACAAAGGTGTCTATTTATTGCACTTTGTGGATATGGCCACATGGTTTAGCATATCTACGGTGATTTGCAGCAAAGATAAAAAGGCTATTATAGATTAAATTATGACCCACTGGATTGGAACAGGGTTGAGGGCACTGTCTAAATTTTTGACAGACAACAGGGGTAAATTTGCAAATGATAAATTTCAAGATATGTGTGAAAATTTAAATATTGCAATAATGCACACTGCAGCGGGGAGCCCATTCAGCAATGGCCTCTGTGAAAGGAATCACGCAGTTATAGATGACATGTTGCATAAAATTTTGGTGGATCAACCAGGCTGTAAATTGCAGATTGCATTAGAATAGGCAGTGCACATGAACTCTTTACAGATGGTGGGGGAACTATAGTCCATACAAGTTGGTATACGGGAGGAATCCAACGGTGATGTCAGTACTAACAGACGCTCCTCTGGAATTAGAAGGGACAAGCATTAGCTCCATGTTTTCGGCACACTTAAACACTATGTATGCACGGAGAAAGACCTTTAAGATTGAGGTTTCAGAATGGATAATACGAGCCCTAAGGCATCGCATAAGACCATCGGGGGTATACTTAGAGAAAGGTGATATGGTCTATTATAAAAGAGAGAAAAGAATGAAAAGGGCCTGGGAAAGTAATGGGGACATATGCCAAGGTAGTTATACTACAAAACGGTAACCAGACAATGCGAGCCCACACTTCAAGAGTTGCGGGAATTGGTTATGAATTTGGAGCATCTGAGCAGGATGTAGAAGTGCCAAAAGCACCTTGTACCTTGCATGCACATATGTTGAGCTATATGAGGATCAAACAGCTATAGATGAGAGGGAATCTGATGGTCAACAAAGGAACAGTGAGGCAGGGGATGAAGCTGTTACTTCAAAGGTTCAGTTACCCAAAGTAGGCACAGTGGTATCATACATACCCAAAGGGACAAGTAAGTGGAGGGCTGCCACTATATTCAGGAGGGCAGGAAAAGCCTCACAGAAGTATAAACACAGGTTCAATGTCCAAGGGCAAAAAGCAAAAGCAATAAATTGGGGAAAATAGGGTGCAAAGATGGAAGCAAAAAAAGCGAGATCGAGGTCCTGAGGATGAGACAGTGAGCATTTGTGAAGCCAGAAAAAAGTCACAAATCTGTGACTGAGGTTGTCAACAGTGAACAGCGGTCAGACACAACTGTAGAGGCTGGAGTTTAGTAAGGAAGGCTTAGAATCAAAACCATGACAGTAATAAGATTAGATGTCCCCATGATAGAGAAGTGTTGGTAGTTGCCAATAAAATGGAGCTTGTGGAGATAAGAGAGGCCAAAAAAAAGAGTTAGACAGTTGAAAAGAGTTTGGGGTGTACACCGAGGTACCAGACTAAGGGCAGCCTGCTTTGTCCCATCGGTGGGTTTGCATAGAGAAAGTTTTGCAAGATGGGACGTATAAAGCAAAAGTCAAATTAGTAACCTACAAGTGTGAGGAACACTTGGAGGGGAGAGACGTTAGGGTCAATTCACCACAGCAGGGAAAGTGAGATTGAAATTTTTTTGCCATTCTAGCATCTAATAATTGGGTATGTAAATCAATACATATTAAAGCAGCATTCCTGCAGAGTGAAACATTTCAAAGAAAAGTTTTTTGAGGCCGCCCTGAGAAGCAGATAATACACAGGGACAATTATGGAGATTGAACAAATGCATATACAGATTAAGTAATGCATCAAGGGTTTGGCAATTCTCTGTACATTCTGTATTGCTGAAGACTGGCCAGTTAAAAGCAGATCCAGCAATGTTCTACTGGAGGTCTGAAGGAAAATTAGCTGGAATTTTTGTAATGCATGTTGATAATTTCCTATGGGGTAACACAGAAGAATTTGAAAAAAGGATAATTGAGAAGCGAAAGATAGAATTTAAAGCAAGAAGTCAAGCAGCTGGTGCTTTTCAATATGTTGGCCTTGATATCCAACAGAGTAAATCCAGAGTAACGATGCGTCAACAGGGATATCTAAATAGCATTGATCCCATTCCTATCACCAGAGAGAGGTTGATGGAAAAAGAGGAAAACGAACAAGAAACAGAATTGTAGAGGATTATGATAGGACAGCTAAATTGGCTATGCACACAGACAAGACCAGATGGGAGTTGTAATGTCCGAGAGCTCAGTAATATGTTGAGGCGTGCCTCAGTAAGAGAACTTACAAGCAAATAAAACTTTAAAAAATCTAAAATTAAAGTAATATATAATTAAATTCCCAGCACAAGGAGAACCAGAAGACATGAAGTTAGTTGTGTTTAATGATGCTTCACATGCCAATCTACCAGACAGACATTTGAGCGGTGCTGGATTCATAATATTCTTGGTAGACGAGGAAAGAAAATGTTGCCCCTTGGCCTGGGAAGCAAAGAAAATAAAAATGGTAGTCAAAAGTACATTGGCAGCTGAAACCCTTGCATTAGTGGAGGCATTGGATATGGAGATATATCTGTCTGATACATTGCCATAAAAAAATAACTGTTAATATCGGGAAAGAAAGTATCAATTGAGTGTTATGTGGACAATGTTCACTCAACAAAAAGTGTGACAAACGAGACTGAAATTGTTTTGGCCAGCATCAAACAAATGCTGGAAAACAAGACAGTTTCAAAACTCAACTGGGTTGGTGCAAATCTCGTTATCCGACTGTTTTACTAAAAGGGGTGCCAGTACCGGAAAGTTGTTAACAATACTAGAGGATGGTTGTCTTAATTATTTTGAAAAAAAAGGGGAATGTGTTAGAATGTAACCAATGATAACATTGGACCTGTTGTTGTGTGACCCATGGTAACATGCTGTGAGGGTCAGTAAACCATGTAACCAATGACAAAATGATGTGGTGGTCAGCTGACTCAATATAAATAAGAAGCTGCTGGGGTTTGTGGGAGCTTGGAATGGCCTATGGTGAGGCCTCAAGTGTTGGAGTAATGAAGTTTTTTTTTCTTAAACCTTTTTCTTTGATTTATAAATTGGAGCAAGTCTTGTTTTGTTTTGTTGCCTACAACTGAAGAGTTCCTTCTGGTGGATCAACATTGGCAATTGGTCTGAGGTCAATTGAAGGCGGGACTGTTTTGGTGGTATGAAGTGAATTGGGAATCTTTGTTTTGGAGGGAGTGTTACAAAGCCACTGATGCAGATTCCTTCTTGACTCAGGAGAGTTGGCTATCTGAGTTCCAGGTCAGTCACTAGAAGGTATCCAAAAAACACAAATTACAAGGCCCAATGCTGTATCTGGGCAGAGGCAATAGAGGGAATTACCTTATCATCTTTAAAAAGCCCCAACAAAGATTTGTGGTTGAATACTATTATGAAATGCCTGCTATAGATGCATTAATTGCACTTCTTTACACCAAATGTGACTGCTGATCCCTCTGAATTTGAGAACACCTCTGCTTGGCATCCTAAAGGGTATTGGATGCATACATGATAGGTCTTTCTGTTCATTTTTTTCAGTGGTATGAAAATACTGCCCCAACCCCATAAGGAGAAGCATCACATGTCAGAAGTTATTTCTTGGGGTCAAAATGGGCCTATAAGTTGGATGAGAGCAATTTTAACTTTGTTAAAAACCTCCACCTATGGTGCCTCCCAATACCATATTTGGTACTTCTGTAGTAGGGTATACATGGGGGGTCAGTAAGGAGACCAAATTTGGGAAAAATTTACTAATCCCAGGAAGAATTTTAACTTAGAGTTGGTTCTTCTTGATGGCCTTTAACTTGTCCTCTACCTGATGTAAACCTTTGTTATCTACCAATAGCTTTGGAGGTTACTTCATTTGCATGAAAAACACTTTCCATATTCGGTGTACCCCAGCTCTCAAATCTCCACATTCGCTCTTCTAAGTTTGCCAGATGCTCTCCTTCTGAAGTTCCTGTGACTAGGGTGTTATCCAAATACACCACCATTTTGAGTAACCCTTGGAATATGTTCTCCATGACCCATTGAAATATGAAGCATGCTGATGAGACCCCCAAAGGGCATGTGAGTGCTCTCCTATAGGTCCTTGTGCATGTTGATTGTAACATACTTTCGGTTACAAATTCAAGTTGAAGATAGGCATGGCTTATATCCAACTTAGAATGTCTGGCCATCTGCTAATTTGATATACAGGTCTTTGATTCAGGGCATGGGATATGTAACAAGTTTGGAAACCCAATTGACTGTTAGCTTATAGTTTTGACTTGTACGGCTTAAGAACAGGAATGACAGGCACAGTCCACTTCATGAATAGCAGCAGCCTTATTATGCCTAGATTTTCCTATTGTCCAAGTTCAGTCTCCACCTTTTTCAATAGGGCTTATGAAACCAGTCTCGCTCTAAAATACTAAGGCATTGCATTGGGGTTGATGTGAATCTTGGCTATGGCTTCTTTTATTCTTCCAAGTCCTTCCTGGAAAACCTCAAGGTATCTGCTGATAACTTCATACTGACCCCCACACCCAACCTGAAGATCTCCAACCAGTTCAGCCTGATCCGCTGGAGCCAATCTCTCCCCACAAGGCTTGGTCCTTGCCCCCATACAACAAAGTGGGAGTCAAGCTGATTGCTGCCTGTAAGTCACTGGGGTCATTGTGGTGCCCCTTATTTGTAATGATTTCCCCTATGTAGGTGGCTTGACTGGCCTTTGTCTCCAAATCTCAGGAGTTAAATTCCAGTTTGGAGGTGATCCTATGTCTGCTCCCAACAATAGTGACCACAGCCCTCCATGCCCACCTCCATTTTCAATGGATGATCATTTACTTGCAGCTCCACCATTATAGGGGCGATCTTTATCATGATGTGGTTTAGTTGCATTGTCCCTGATTCTGATAGTGGGTATTGCTGCATGGTATGGTCTGGTACTGGCCTTGACTTCTTACCTGAGCAGCATGCATTCTGCCTGTTCCTATAACAAAGGCTGTATCCTTTAGCAGTGCTTGCAAAGTCAATCGTCTGGCATTTACAACCTTCTGGAACATGTTCCTTAGTATTCTTGAAGCTGTCACTATCTTTCCTTGACTGCCTGATGATGTGACTTGAGCTCTATTGTTGTACTGGACTCTCTGACATCCTAGCAAGTGTTCTCATTTGTGGAATGATGACTGTTACAAAGTCCCTCCCCCTAAGCAGAGGACATTGCTGTCTAATCCCCTCTATTGCTCCTGAGCCCCTTTTTTCTGCATTTTCCAGTGATAGAACGATTGCAAAGGCTTTTTAAAATCCAGATTGGGTTTTGCCAATAACTTTTTTGAGCTGTCAAGTTGTCAATTCTGCATGCCAAACTGTCTCAACATTTTTTTCCAGAGGTGGCCCAAATTTGTAACCTGGCCAAAAATTGGTGACAGGTTCCCAGGGGATTTCCCTGCTGCGTTAGAGCAGTATCTCTGGAGCAATACAAAGGGCTTCGGGTCATAGTGGTTTTTTACCAAATTGACTAGCTTGTTAAAAGTTTGAGCCGGGGCATCTGGATAGGTCAGATTTTTTAACACGCTGAATATCGGGGCTCCATATGCTATCAATAAGATTACTTTCTGTTTTCATCTCTCTCAATATTATTGGTCCAGAAGATATAACGCATGTGCTCTGAGTATTGAGCCCAGACTTTGCTGCTTGAATCATAGGGTTCATGTTCAGTGAAGAAATGCTTTTTTTCTTACCGGAGACCAGTTGCTTGTTCTTGACAATGAAGAGTGGCAATGAGAAGTAAAAACAACGTAATAATCTTGCCAAGACCAATCTTCCATCACCATAATTCTTTATTTACAAAATGGAGAAGTGCTGCATCTGCGGCCTACAGCACACAAGTTCAAGGCCGGAGACCTACAGAATACAAGTTGAGGCAGCGGGTTTTAAGTCCCTACTGCTGGTTTCCAATCGGGCAAGCTCCTGCTCACTCAATAGGGGACATCTTTTTGTGGCTCACTCACTCAACAGGGGAGCTCATAATCCATGAAGCCCACAGGCAATCTACTGACAATCACATGTCAGTCCATAACCCTGCCCAATTAAGGATGGTGGGCAGGTGGGCTTCTGACACTAAAGGACAAATGGGAAGGCTCCCAGCTCTGACACATCAACAGCCCCACTGGCCGAGGTGGAGGCTGTAGATTCATGATAGAGAGGGCATTCAAACTTAGAGGCACCAAATGAAGCAAGTCAGTTTTTTTTGCAACTTCTGCCACCTGGCTGTGACCATGGAAGAGCAGCCCCTCTACTGATGATTAGTAGCCATTGCTGTGGCCCAGCAGCTATTATAGGTCCATCACATGATGCATTGTTATCCCTCCCAACACCACCCCCATCATTTTCTACCTTGAGCCCACCAACCCCACTGTATTGGCCTGTGGGCTGCCTGTATTGCCAACTGAAAATCTCAGTTATTGTGGGAATGGGGCATTAACGAGTCTTGAAATTAATATTAAATGCCTAAATTATTTACCTACTGATCCTATAACTTTTTTTTTAATACATCCAAACATGGATGCCTGCAGAATAGCATGATCCAAAATGGTGTTTGGATAATACCTATTGGACCCTTAAGCACCTGCTTTATGCCTATAGAACAGGTGCAATTTAATCCAATGCAGACTAACTCATTCTACATACCTTCTCCCACTGGGGGAATCTCGCTCTGGACAGATGGAGCATTCTACAATTAGTTAGCTGCCCGTTGGAAGGAACATTCCAGTTGATTTCTGATCCTGTACTCTGGACACATGTAAAACCCATACATGTATTTTATTGTAGTTATGCCCTGAACCCTCTTCCTTTTTCCCTATCCACCATTTATTGTGAGTATAAAAAGCGGTGGACATTGCAAAACTCTTCTCTTGGGTGTCAAAAAAAATCAACACTTTTATCTTCATATCTCAAGTTTGTTGTGCAAATGATAATTAGGAAATGTCCCAATCTTCTCTTGGGTTGGGGAAAATATGTCATCATTTATAAAGGATGAAATCAATTTTTTAAAAAACACCTTTCTGTTGACAGACAGATGGAGAAAAATCAGGGCACTTTAAATTGACCCCCCCCTCCTTTCTGTCTGTGACGCAATAAATATGAACATCAATCTATAGAAAGTCAAATTGTTTGCATTTTAGCATTTCTAAATTTTTGTTCAGCATTATAGATAATCTTGCTTTTACTGTGCTGACATATGTTAATTTTACAAAGTTTTACTCAGACTTTGCTTTTCTCATCTTCCAGTTTTGAAGTTCATGATATTAATTATAAATGATGCAGTCACAATCATTCTCTTCCATGGTACAAAATTTCAGACTAATGTGTGGCTTTTTTTTACTACTTCATTTTTTTCTCAGGTAGTTTTCTTCCTTTGCCTTCTCACCAAGGTACTGTTAACTCCTTAGTGCTCCCTAGTGCATTGGTTCCCCACTGGTGTCATGAGAAGCTTGCAAGTGTGCCGCAGCCATGGCCGCAGTGTAGATTCCAAGCCCTGACTTTATTTTTTCACTTTGTCAATTTCCCAAGGCTCAACTCTATCAATTTCCTGAATCTCAGCCATTTTAGCTTCGGGGAAGCTTCCCTCCTGACTGCCAGTGTCAGAGTCACTGAACACAATCTTTGCTGTAAACCATGTCTGAGATGCATTGACGTGATCTTGATAGATTTATTTAATCTCCCAAAGTAATGATCAATGACTTTCTATAGATTGATGTTCACATTTATTGTGTCACAGACAGAAAGGGGAGGGGGTCAATTTAAACTGCCCTGATTTTTCCCCATCTGTCTGTCAACAGAAAGGTGTTTTTTTTTAAAATTGATTTCATCCTGGTTCCCAGTGGGCACCTCTGGGTTAGTGACTACTACATTAAACAGAGCAAATTACTTTGATTTGATTTATTATTGTCACGTGTATTAACATACAGTGAAAAGTATTGTTTCTTGCGCGCTATACAGACAAGGAAGATTAAGAAGGAAATGAAAGAGTGCAGAATGTAGTGTTACAGTCATAGCTAGGGTGTAGAGAAAGATCAACTTAATACGAGGTAAGTCCATTCAAAAGTCTGACAGCAGCAGGGAAACTGTTCTTGAGTCAGTTGGTATGTGACCTCAGACTTTTGTATCTTTTTCCCGACGGAAGAAGGTGGAAGAGAGAATGTCCGGGGTGCGTGGAGTCCTTAATTATGCTGACTGCTTTGCCGAGGCAGCAGGAAGTGTTGACAAGTCAATGGATGGGAGGCTGGTTTGCGTGATGGATTGGGCTACATTCACGACCTTTTGTAGTTCCTTGCGATCTTGGGCAGAGCAGGAGCCATACCAAGCTGTGATACAACCAGAAATAATGCTTTCTATGGTGCATCTGTAAAAGTTGGTGAGAGTCTTAGCTGACATGTCAAATTTCCTTAGTCTTCTAACAGAGCCAGGTTGACTGTGCACTCTGCAAGCTAGCATTTTAAACACTGGTCTTGTTGGTGGAGCAGGATTTGTGGGTGGCCCTCATCAATTCCAACCCTGGATCAAAAGGCTGTGCACACACTGGCAGCCCCAGGTTTCCCACTAACCTGATAAGTTGCTATTTGCTCAACTTTTCATTTTGCTCTGATCCATTGAATTTCAATGTGCTGCAAACCTCTCTTGTAAAACTGTAACCATTGTAAACGTGATGTTTATGAGCAAATGATTCATCTGAAAAAAGTGGGTGTGCCATGAAATGTTTTTCTCATTGAAGTGTGCGATGTTACTGAAAAGGTTGGGAACTACTGCCCTAGTGACTCATCAAACAACCAAATTACATGTCAGGATCCTCAACAAAATTTCTGGCATAGCAAGGCATGGCCCAGTATATACAGCTGCATACCTTTAGCTTGGGCTGATGTGTAGCAAATGGGGGCATGAACACTCGTTGTTTTCCCTTCCCTATTCCAGAGTGCTGTGGCCAAGTGCAGTACCACTACTGTCTCACCCCATCCCAAACTGCCTGAAATAAGTTAATTTAGTAGAACTTTTCTGATTTGCTGCACAACCCAAATGAAGCAATGGAAAATCAACATTATTTATATGCTTACTGCAGGCTTGATTGTTTCACTTTGAAATACGTATGAATAGGCAATTGATATCTTAAGTTTAACATATTTACTTTTCCCTCAGTTCAGCCTTCTTGCTCAAAGGGTTTGATTTTTAAATTTGGTTTCCTGACCAATGGTAAAATCCCTTCTATAATGTGAACACTAACTTAATCAATGCTGACAAAACTTAATACTGTACCAGTATAAACAGAAATGTTGAAAACACTCACCAGGTCAGATAACATCCGTGGAGAGAACAGATGAATTAATATTTCAGGTATAGACCTTCACCAGGACAGAAATTATAAAAAAGAATAAAGGAAGGAGAGCGGGAAATACATACATTAAAATAAATTCATTTTGGGATGCAAATCTTGCTGACAAAGCCAACATTTAAGCCAGGCTTGTCCAACCCCTGGCCTTCAGGCCACAACCTGGCCCTTGAAGCCTCTATATTGGGCCTGCAGACTCTTCAAATTGCAGGTAAGTTGAATGATCTGAATCTGCTTGGATTTTCAGCAGATTTGGGAGAGAATCAGGGCGCAATCTTACGAAAATCACCCTTGTCGGCAGAGTTCCCTCCCTCTCTGATCACCACTCCTGTGGAGCTCCCTTTCCCTTCCCACCCCATTCGGGCTTCGGCCCCACCCCTTTGGCATTGACCCTGGTACAGTTATGGTGCCTGGTAGAAAGTGCCAAGGTGACACTGCTCCATAGGCACTGCCTGCCTCTGGCCACCCAGGGGGCTTCAATGGCCTCCAATGCCACTGACGAGGCCATGTCTGGTCTCTACTGCTGAAGACCAGCTGTGATTCCTGCCAATGAGTAGCTCGACCAACGAGCAAGCAGGTTCAAGTGAGCCTGGATGAAAGTGTCCAGGACAAACAAATGACATGTTAATCATGTCATTAATATTGAAATTTGCTTCATGTCCAGAAGATTTCACTGGCAAAACAGGGCTGTTATGATTGGGGGAGGCAAGAAACTGGTTTGATTGGCTGCTCCTTTGTTTTCAGAGCATGTGCTCTCTGGACACCTAAAGGAGAACAGGACCAAGAGTGAGTGGGGAGGCCATGAGGAAACGTAGGGGGATAGAAAACAAACAAGTGCTTGAGAGAGGAGTGGTACGCAGTATGGCAAATAGGAAGCAACATATGTCCAGCAATTGGGAGGAAGATGGGATGGTCCACTGAGTGACCGGAGATTGGATAGACCTGTAGTGGTTGGAGGTCAGATAGGCTCAGGAGCAGTTGGAGGTCAGGTAGGCTTCTCAAATGGGCTGGAACTATACTGCTACAGGCGTTTTTCCTGAACACACTCTTGCTCCTCTCTGCCCTTTACACTTTTACTATCCCTAGTCTACATTTGAAAAGTTAAAGTCAATTTGTCCATATTCCAATGTTAATGGATCCTTTTTAGAAAAAAAGAAATTCCAGGATCCAGATCAGCAAGTTTACCAAAAGTTAATCAGTTCCACTTGGGCCATGCTCTATCTGTATACCAAGGATAGCTGAAATTCGTCCATTAGCATTTGGGATATACTATTTGCAGAAATAGACTAACAGGAGTAAAAACGTTGGGTGGGATTTTCTGGCATGTTTCGCAGCAGTGGAGGCAGCTCTACATTAGCCATATCCCACCGCCGTCAATGGGATTTACCGTTCTATGCACTCCCCATTGCCTGGAAACCCACAGCAACGTTCCCTGTCGATGGGATCAGAAGATTCCACCAGAATAATTGGAAAATTGTAGCCATTACCACTGTCCACCTTTATTAGCAGAGATAAAATAACATTGGTGTTTCAAGAACTTTATAATTGTTTAAAGTACTTTACTCCTGGTGTCTATAATTTTGTCAACTGTTTTTGTTAACTATTGCAAACATGCCTTTTCAATATGCGTGCAGGTTTTATGCAAGTAGGGAGGAGGATGGCTCCAAGGGGCATGACTGGTTAATGGCAGCAAATGCCTGACTCCAAACTTCCTGACAAGTGCTTATGTGGTTAGAGATAATGGCCTCTCTATAGCGTCGCGAGGGTAGAGATGGCAAGCTAAACAGTGTTAGAGGGAGGGTTGTTGTACAAAGATGTCATCACTCCAGCCAAAGAGCAATGGCTCCCTGTGCAGTCTTGCATGAATGGGAGGAACATCCATCTCCAGTCCTCCAGTCCACCTGGAAGGGGTGGGGTGGGGATGCCATGTCTAGACAGATGCCAGGCACAGGACTTGATGTGAGATGGAGGCAAACCCTGCAAAGAATCTGCTTAATAGATTTATTTCAATTCGTTCACAGATCTCTAAGGCCTAGATGATGCAGGATCCTGATAACCCTGTCTTTCTATGGGTCATGTTCAGATGAGGTGGAGGAGAGCTTGTCACAGGTTGGCACAATGCCACGAGGAGCAATGGCCTGAGCAGCAAGAGGCAGTGGTGCCTCAAGAAGGTCAGGATGTTGGAAACCAAGGTACGCTGCATTGGCTCAAACACAGATGTCATGTGCAGTGCAGTTATCTGCAATGAGTAAAAGGCAATGATGGAGGCAACTCTGAATGTCCCAGAGTGTGGTTGCACACATCTGTCAGCTTTTCCAAGAAAATCTGTGGCTGCAATGACTTGGAGGCATTAAAGGTCACTGCCATCTTAAACTTCTTTGCCAGTGGCTCCTTCCAGGGCTCCACTGGGGACGTATGCAGCATCTCCCAATCAGCAAGACACAAGTGCATCCAGGAGGTGACAGGTGTCCTGTTCAGGGCAGCACACTAATTTGTCCAATTCCATCTGGAATCCAAAAGCCAGGCTGCAAGAGCAATGGGTTTGCAGCAATCTTGGGTTTTCCGCAAATGCTAGGCACTACCAACTGCACATATGTGGCCTCGACAGCTCCCTGGCAGTGACCTGTCATATTCATCAATAGGAAAGGTTTCCACCCTGATATGATCATAGCAGCCAAATTCTGCATGTTTATGCTTAGTTCCCAAGGAGCTCTCACAATGCCTACATTCTGACTCTCTCCCAGGTGCTACAGGTTTTTGAAGGACCTTGGTGATTGTAGGCTGGCTTCTTGGGAATAAGAGATCCCCAGAAGACCTGGTTTATGATGCCAGCTTGCTGTCCAGAGTGCTGCTGATGTGAGTTACAATGTTGTACATGTCTCTACCAGGTCCATGCGACAGGCCTTCTAAAGATGAGGTCCAGATGTTTGGACCAGTCAAGTGGGGCTCTCCAATATTAACCAGAGTATTCCAGATTATCCTTGTTTGCTGCACCCTGCACAAGAAAGGAAGGATGTCTTGGCCGAAGGGGGACTGAGATGTCTCCTCTCACAATGTGGATGTTGAAGAGGGACCACTCCAGGCCCTCCAATCACAGACCAGGATGTCTTGAAGCCATGAAAATGTTTGCAAGGGTACAACATACCCATGACAATCTGATAGCTAACAAATTACAGGCAGAGTAAGTGGCTAAGACATTATTTTTACTTTTTGATTTTCCATCTGTTGGCTGGAAGGCTCCAGTTTAGCTTTGGTTACAGACATTACAATTTGCTCTAATGTACCTTGATTTATGATAGTTGACTTAAACTGCATTACTAATGTCTTCCCTGCTGGTGGTTTGATCCTTTGCACACACCAAACAGTGCCGATATAAGGAGCCCTGGCAATAAATGCTCACGTTAGAATGTGTACAGCACCATTCTCCTGTGACCTTGGACACCTGTAAGTAAAATTGAGATTTTACCCACATCCTCGCCATCTGTGTGCATGGCAACTTGGAAGCAATATAATATCAAACCTTGGCAGGGATGTACTCGTATCATAAGACCATAAGATATAGGAGTAGAATTAGGCTATTCGGCCCATCAAGTTTGCTCTGCCGTTCAATCATGGCTGCTAAGTTTCTCAACCCCATTCTCCCACCTTTTCTCGGTATCCTTTGATCCCCTTACCAGTCAAGAATCTATCCAACTCTGTCTTAAATACACTCAATGACCTGGTCTACATGGCCCTCTGTGGCAATGAATTCCATAGATTCACCACTCCCTGACTGAAGAAATTCCTCATCTTGGTTTTAAAGGGTCGGTCTCTGCTCTCAAAGCGGGGGGGGAGGGGCGGTGTAGAGGGGGGGCAGACCTGCAGAGAGCTCTTTCAGGCAGAACCAGATAGATGGATCCAAAGGGAGGAGTGGAACGAGAACACTTAAATTTTCGTCCATGCAGATTTATCAGGGAAGATCATGCTCCTGCCCCCAGATCACCACTCGCCCATAGTAAACCCATTTCCCTTGACATTGTTATCATGCTGAGAAGCTGGGATTACTTTGGAGTCTACCCAGTGCCCCACCTGCACCATAGGTTGTTGAGCAGCACTCACTCCAGGCCCTCCAATCACAGACTCCTACAAGTCTCAACCCCAGACAGCTTTAGTATTAGTGCACGATTGTCATCCATCATTGTCGATACCCATCTTTCCTGCATGGACCTTGCAGAGCCCTGTTAGAGCTGCTAATGCTTCACATGAATAGCCTCACTGTCCTCGGATCCTTGACATGGTCCAGCACATAGGCCCATTCTACTCTCTCACCTCATGAACTAAGACCTTACTCCTTCAA
This sequence comes from Mustelus asterias, assembly GCF_964213995.1. NCBI lineage: Eukaryota > Metazoa > Chordata > Chondrichthyes > Carcharhiniformes > Triakidae > Mustelus > Mustelus asterias. Next base: position 93,461,495 of record NC_135814.1, read on the forward strand.
TGATGTCCAATGCACTTTGGTTGCAAACCCTTTGAGCGAGGTTGACTGCCACCCTTGTTTGATAAGGAGACAAATGCCAAACCAATTTCCATATGAGTACTAACAAAGACTTCAGTCAACTGCACACACACACCTCTTAAATCATACACTCAAATCCCTCTTGCAGTTTTACTCTTCTTAGTCTGACCTGCTGGAAGTGATAAGGTCATTGGCAGAGAGGAGGTGGAGCAGCAGGGCACCTTGGAGTGTCCTGGAATGAAGCACCTAGAGTGCCTGGCTGGTACTCGCCCTCCCTGCTGCTGCCTGATGGCACTCCTTGACTCCTTGAGGAGAAGGGGCAGCAGCTTCCAATGCTGTACTGCACCAATGACTAGAGCAAGTGCAAGCATGTATCTGGCAGTAATTGTGCCTTCTGCTGGACCTGGGCCTCCATGCTGGAGACTACCCTTATCAATGACACAGCCAAGTGCTCACATGCCAGAGATACAACATCAGACAGAATGTGGACAGACAGTTCCAGCCTTCATTGCAGTCTATGCATGGCCTCTGGCAACTCTGCCTGTCTCTGTCCCTTGGGGCTGAGTCCAGAGGCTCATCATCTGCATAGGGCTGAGCAGGGGCCTGGTCTCCAGCAGTCCTCCAAATGTCAGAAACCTCAGCTGTCACTTCTTCTGTCAGCTGTGAACGTGTCTGCAATGTGCTCACCAGATTGTGACATTGAGCCTACTCTGGAACACAGATACATCGGAGAATGAATCTGCGCTGGTTGAGAATGCAGGTGAATACCTTGATGATCGTCTTCTGAAGCATCCTCCTCAGAGGTGGGGTTCAAGATGGAACTGTTGTTAGCCTCCCCCTTTTTTTAAACTGGTACCTGAAATAGAGAAAAAAAGTGATTGCCTAAGCAGGTTCCTTAATTATACCAACATGTTACTCTGTGGGCACAGCTAACAACTGCAGATTGGAGGCATCCTCACTAGCCTCCTGGGATTATCCTATCTCCTTTAATGCAGGCACAGTCCTGCTCTTCGCTGGCTGTCTTGATGGCCTCCTCCTCATCTGGGGTGAGGACTTGAATGCCGCCTCCCATCTTGGGTTTTCTTCTGCTTACTGTGACCATCTTGTTCTGCAGAAAGAGAAAGCAATTGATTGTCATCCCAATGGCTGTATGGGCATTCAGGGGCATATATGCTCATGGCAGCTGCTAAGTCCTTCCCAGTAAGTGAACAATAAGCAGGATATCCTGAAATTGGTAGAAGATTGAGAAGATGAAGTGGCTGGCACACATTTAATGCACCTATCCTATCTGCTGGTGAGTATTGAACTCCAAACTCCTGTCTGAGATCCTGGTTACACTCTCACATGTACACTGCCTTATTTCCTTGAGTGTCAGTTTGCAGTGAGTAGATAGTGCCACCACCATCACAGAGAGTAGCAGCAGATCATTTAATCTCTTTCTCCACACCTGGCTGTTTCTTTGGAGGATCTTTGGGCACAAACCTCTGCTGCAACCTCCATCCAGGCTGCCGTGTTCAGACAGGATGGCTCCTGCTCCCATCTTGGGGAAGCAGGACCACCTGCCTTTCCTGGATTGCCTGGAGGTAAATTCCCAGGGAGGCTTTGCTGAACTGAGGCTGCATATTTTTTTCTGGTCTGGAATGTTCTGGTTGACAGAAACTTGCACAACTGTTTCTGTGCAAGTCTTATGTTGCTGTCCTGTAGTGAGTGAGTGGCTGCCCAGGTGTCCTTTAAATGTGCCGCTCAGGCCTACCATGAGGTAATGGCAGGGATGGCAATTTCCTGCCTACCACTGCTATGAGACTTGTCATGCTCCTCAAAGATGCCATTGTAATGAGCTGACCAGCACAAGATTGTGTGTGGCCAACCATCCCACCCATCCAGTGGAAATTGCCCCGATTCTGCTCCCGCCACTGATCTTGGACTCCATATTGGTAGATTCTGGACATAATGTTTTTAATACCTTGAAATTAATGATTTACATCTATGCTATGAATTTTTTGAACTAACGTTGAAATATGTAGTGATGCTGATTTGAAATGGTCATATATGGACAGAGCATGTTCTGCTACTGGACTATTAATTCAGAGATCTGTACCAATCCAACATCAATGTAGTCCCAAAGCAGGAACAGAAACAATGCCAAAGAAGGTCAATGCATCGACCCCTAAAGATCCTGAGAACCCTATTCAGCCAGTGTCACGCTGCCAACCTGACAATTCCCATTGACTCAGAGAAGCAGTGTCCATGGCAGCTGGTCTGCCCTAAAGGCCTCCATAATCAGCACCTGTGAAGAGATGTTTGGTCACTCGATAAGGAAACATCAAGACTTGATTGAGAATGACCAGGAGATCCAGGAGCTAGTACGCTGCAAGCATGAAACTTTTTTTCTGAACCTGAAACAGCAACTCACTTGAGCAAGAAAGCAGCTCTACAGATAGATGAAGGCTGAGGTCCAGCAAAAACATGTGATCTAAAGAACAGACATCAAGAATGAAGGAGTATTCAGTGGCCACTGGAAAAGCACTTCAAAGGTGTCCTTAACAGAGACTCCATCTTCAACACAAGTGTCCTCAACTCCATCCCACAGCATGCTGCCTGCCGCCATATCAGCACAACCCCCAACCTGGCACATGATTGAAAAGGCCATGCGACAGCTAAAGAACAACAAGGCACCTGGAGCATCTTAACGCACTTCCGGGTCGGGCATGCTCCCATCCCAGCCATATAGAATTTTAGCTATTGTGCCGTAGAAAATGTTCTTGAACACATTCTTGGAACTCTTGCCATCTCTTCCCTTTACACTATTCCAGTCTATGTTTGGATAATTAAACTCCCCATTATAACTTCACTCTAATTCTTGCACTTCTCTGTAATTTTTGTTCCTTGGCTCCAGCAAAAGGTTTCTGTTCTTGACCGTTGAGACATCCACTCCCTCCAGCACTGCAATTTTCTCACAGAGGGTGGTGAGTGTCGGAGGTAGTAGTAGAGACGGGTACAATTTTGTTTTTTAAAAAACGCTTAGACCGTTACATAGGTAAGATGGGTATAGAGGGATATGGGCCAAACGCGGGCAGTTGAGACTAGCTTAGGGGTTACAAAAGGGCCAGCATGGACAAGTTGGGCCAAAGGGCCTGTTTCCATGCTGTAAACCTCTTTGACTCTATGACATACGTGCACAATAACCCTGACTTTATTACATTCTCCCTTGCTCTGAACCCATCTAATAGCTTAGTATTTCCTACTTTGTGCTATCTACCTCCAGGTACTGTGTATTTACGTATTCCTCTCTGACATTTGCATCCTGGTTCTCCCACTCCCACTAAGTTAATTTAAATCCTCCCAAATAGCACCAGCAAATTGCACTGCAAGGAATGCAGTCATGCTCTGCACAGATGCAATCCATCCGATTTGTACAGGTCCCAATGTCTCTGCCTCCCTCCTGCACCCATTTCCACCCATGCATTCATCAGCTTTATTTTCCTATTCATTGAAGGTGACAGAACAGGTGAAGAGAGCAGTTAATAAAGCACATAATATTCTGGGCTTTATTAATAGGGGCATAGTGTACAAGAGCAAGGAGGTTATGCTGAATTTATACAAGAGACTAGTTAGATCTCAACTGGAATATTGTGTACATTTGGGTGCCACACTATAGGAAGTATGTGAACGCATTGGAGAGAGTGCAGAACAGGTTTACAATGGTTCCAGGACTGAGAGACTTCAGTTATGAGGATAGATTGCAGAGGTTGGGACTGTTCTCCTTGGAGACAAGGCTGAAAGGAGATTTGATGGAGATGTTCAAAATCATGAGGGGGCTGGACAGAGTAGATAGGGAGAAACTGTCCCATCACAAAAGGATCAAGAATGAAAGAGCACAGATTTAAGGTCATTTGCAAAAGAACCAAATGTGATGTGAGGAAAACTTAACTAGTGGTCTGGATTTGGAATTCACTGCCTGGAAGTGTGGAGGAGGCAGGTTTTACTGAGGCAATCAAGAGGGCATTAGATGATTACTTGAATAGAAACAATATGCAGGGATCCAGGAAAAAGGTAGGGGAATGGCATGAAACCATAATGCTCATTTGGAGAGCCAGTGCAGACACAATGGGCCAAATGGCCTCCATCTATGATTCTGTGATATTTCTGTGCTCACTTGTACTTGGTACTGCGAGGAATCCACAGATTACTACTTTTGAGGTCCTGCTTGCCAGATTCCTATCCAGCTCTCTAAATTCTGTCTGCCGGACCACATCCCTCTTTTTGCTTCTTCAGGACTATAGAAATGCAAAGCTCCACAAAAGGAAAGAATTTGAGATGTGCCAGCAGCACAATTCTCGAATTTGAAATAACAAAAGAAAACACTATAACGGTTATCCCCCTCAGAAGCACAGAGGGCCAGTCCACACCTCACAGCCAGAAGCCAATCTGTGGCCGTTCACCCTCCCTTTTCTGGGTGCTCCGCAAGCATTCAGTGACATCCTTGACCCTGGCACTAGGGAGGCAACACCACCCTAAATTCATATCTGCATCCGTATAAACTCCTGTTAACCCCTGAACTATTGAATCTCCCATAATTATTGCTCTTCCAATCTTTTTTGTCCCTGCTGTACTGCTGAGCCATCAATGATGCTATGGACTTGGCTCTGGTTGCACTCCCAGATTGAAACTTACAGAATAATGAAAGGCCTGGATAGAGTGGACGTGGAGAAGACATTTTCATTAGCAGGGGAGACTAGGACCTGAGGGCACAGCCTCAGAATTAAGGGACAACCCTTTAGAACTGAGATGAGGAAGAATTTCTTCAGCCAGAGGGTGGTGAATCAATAGAATTCATTGCCACAGGAGGCTGTGGATGCCAGGTCATTGACTGCATTTAAGACAGAGATAAGTTCTTGATTGGTGAAGGGATCAAGGGTTACAGGGAAAAGCTGGAGAATGAGGTTGAGAAACTCATCAGCCATGATTGAATGGTGGAACAGACTTGATGGGCCAAATGGCCTAATTCTGCTCCTATATCTTATGGTCTTAACTGTCACACTCATCTGTATTCAAAGCTGAATACTGGGTGAAAATGGAATGCACTCAGGGGAAATGGTAACACACATTACAAAATAAATCTTAAAAACTCATGTTCTCTAAGTACACAGTTTATATAAACTGATAGGCAAAATGTGGTCAGACACACCATACTCTGAAACCAATTGACAGATGCCACCTAATACATCTTCTGTCGACATCTGATCCCTGAACTCACTAAGATTCCCCTTTCCCAGACAACATCCAAATTAAATAATTCTAAACCAAATCCAGTTTATAGTTATCACACACTAAAGGGCTGATGATCAAGTCTGGTAAATGTCTTTTCATGGTCCAGCAAAGATATTTAAACTGCCTTTATAAATGTTTGCTGCAATGCTTTGGCTCCAAGACTTAGACTTAGATGCAACACTATAGCCAGACTGGCTTCTGGCGTGAAGTGTGGACTGGCCCTCTCTGCTTCTGAGGGGGGTAACCGTTGTAGTGTTTTCTTCTTTTGTTATTTCAAATTCAAGAATTGGTTGTTGGCACATCTCAAATTCTTTCCTTTTGTGGACTTAGCATTTCTATAGTCCTGAATTGCTACTGGTTCTGCTTCTGGAACTTAACATTTTTATAGCAGCCATCAAGTAATCTGTTTCTACTACTAGAGCAATTCACACCTGATCATCTTTAGATGCTTTCGTGCCTTTGGAATGCCCTGACCACTTTGAGGCTTGCCTGCCCTGGAAATGCTGGCTGTTACTATTGCTAGGTAGATTTCTATCTTTCAGGCCTTTTTAAATTCTCGTTGCTGTTGTTGGTAGGCAAATCTCTGACACCAACCTTAGGATTACTTCAGATGTCTGGCTTCTTGCTAGCCAACTTCTCCAGGTCTGCACCTTGCAGCTCTATCCTTAGCTGCGTGCCTTTCTCTCAGGTCCTGACTTCATCTTTTCCAAGTTTCTGTTCTTTATTCCTTTAATTTCCTGGAGCTCTCATTCCCTGATTTCGTACTGTTGTTTTTTTAGCTTCTGGGACGATTTCTGCATCCCTGTAGTGTCCTGTCTGCACTGGCAGTTTCTGTGAAGATGTCTTGCTTCTTGAGTTACCTGATTCCAGCTGAACTCTTAACTGCTTCTGCTTTTTGGTGTGGGGAGAAACTCTAAAGGAGGTACAGGAACAAAAGGACCTCGTTGTACATGTACATATGTCATTGAAGTTGGAAGGGCACGTTGAGATAGAAGTCAATAAAGCAAACATTATCTTAAGCTTTATTAAGCAGAGTACAAGAGTAAGGATGTCATGTTGAACTTTGTACAAAACACTCGCGAGCCCTCATCTGGCATACTGCATCCTGTCCTGGGCACCATACATGAGGAAGGATATGATGACATTGGAGAGAGTACAGAGGAGATAAAGAACTGTAGCTATGAGAATAGAATTGAGAGGTTCGGATTATTTCTCTTGGAGAAAAGAAGGTTTGGAGGAAATTTGATAAGGGGTATTGAAGATCCTGAGGGGTATGGACAGGATAAATAATGAGAAATTGTTTCCACTTGAGTATTAAGAGGACACAGATTCCGGATCGTTGACAAAAGGAGTAAAATTGATGTGAGGGTTTTTCTTTTCACCGAGAGGCTGGTTAGAATCTGGAGCAAACTTCTTGAGAGGGTTGTGGAGGCAGGTTTGATAGAGGGAATCAAAAAGGGAATTGAATTGAGATTTAAAGCGAGAACGTGCAAGGTTATGAGGATAAGGCAGGAGGGTGGGACTAAGTAGAATGCTCTGCAGAGAGCCAGTAAGCCAAAAGGCCTCTTATTGCTCTGTAAAGATTCTGTGAACCTGTAATTGTCCCTCTTACTTTAAAAATAAGCTGTCAGTATAATCTAGTCATGTGCCCATTATCCTTCCTCTTCAAAGTTCTTGACTATATTGTTGCATCCTAAATTCATGCAAAATGGCCAGTGTTTTCTAGCCCTGCCTATCGTCAAGATCTTCCAATCTTCAATTAACTTTTGGCTAGCCCACTGCATTCCGTTACAGGTTCTGCCACTGTGGGCCAGAAAGTCCCGGCCTATGTCTTTTTTGATACTCCATGCTTGAAACTCCAACCAGATTTCTGTTTCTGTCTCATAAATAAACAGCTCTAAGCAAGTCTCAAATATCATTCTCTTTGACTGTGGGCATTATCCTAGCTCCTTAGCCACCCTGCAGCCTTTGGGATGGTCGACAATACCCCATGTCATCCTGAGTTTGATTCAATTTAGTTAATCAAACCAGCATTATCTTACAGTCTCTTCACTGCCTTTCACGGAGTCCCCGGTGGGTTAGGGTCGGATTTGTCCACCCGCTGTCAGCTAGCAGGTATAATGGTGCTAGTGCTATTTTTAAATGCCAGTCCAGCAGAGTCATATCTTCATATCTCTCTCTCTCTCTTCAGCTCAATTGTCTTCAGGAGACTGCTAAAGATGCCATCCAGTCAGAGGCAAATGGCAGCACCCTGCTTCAGCCACCAGGCCCTTGAAGCATTTGATCTGAGGAGTCCAGTGCAGATGTATGTCCTCTAGCCACAAGATGGTTCCAATAATTATCTGAGTGTCATCTCTCTGGCCTGGGAGGCCATCGCCCAGAAGGACAATGTGACTGGTGACTGCACCAAAGCACCATGCAGTGCAGGAAGTGGATGAATGATCTCATCTCATCCACTCTTCTAGACAAAGTCTTCTCTCACCTCCCTCCAGTATCAAACTCTTATCTTGTCATCTGGTACTCAAATATCTACTCTCTTTCTGGATCTCACACATCCATTAATGGGTGACACATATCAACATTCATTCTCTCATGGACACTTTTGCATTATCACTGTCTCATCTATCATGTCACTCACATTCCTTCCTCTGGCTCTTGTTGGGGTTCTCACCACATTGAGGTTGTATTTCACGCAACCTCTGCTCCATCCTGTCTGATCATTCAGGCCAAGCTGGTAAGTGAGCCGAGATTGAGATCATTGCCCTCACCTTGACCTCCTGCACTACCTCCTGCAGGACTCAGGTTGCAGTCCTCTGACACCCATCGTGAAGATGAGTGTCAGATGGACACCTCAGGGACGCTTTCCAGCACATTCCAAGTATGTGCAGCTGCTCACAATGCCCTCTGCCTGTGCCCACACCCAATGTAGCAGTGCAGACCACTGAGGGCACATTTGTCCCTGAGCAGGGGGGCCCTTATCAGGCCAGGGGCCTCCAGGGCTTGGCCACCAGAATCACCCAAGGTCATCATATGTATCAGGATGCAGCAGTCAGCAGGCTGTCTCCACCTCTGCTGCAGATGCTGGGGCTGCCCTAAGTCGTAATGGTAGGATAGAAAAGTAAAAAATGTTGTCACTTCTGGTTCAGGGGTATGCTGTCACTGTAAATAAATTGCACTATTTAAAAATGTGAGTGCATGTGAATGTTCTCTGGTCAACTGAAGGCGTGTAAATTTATACTTTGGAATCCTCTTATCTTGGAGGCTTAGCCATCATCCCACTTGTGTGACAGAGTCCCATTCCGCGATGAACAGTCAACCTCACTAACTAGTTTCCATACTCTTCTGTGTTGTCAGGGAGGTATGTTTAAATCTTTATTTGAAATGTATGATGGAAAGGTTTGCAACTCTTCAAATGACATCAATGAGAACAGCTCATCAGCAATGATACTGTAGCAGCATCTGGAGTGTTAGTGCCCAAACTCAAGACATGCATTTTTGGATGAGATACCCAGGTTGGTTCTCAGTCACAGTAGTGTTTGCATCATTAGATGGTGTCAAAAGCAGCAAGCCACATCTCTCTCGCTGTTATTCCTCATCAGTGGATTTTAAGTACACAGGGTGAGTGTTAGCAGGGCACTTCTGACCAAAGTTAAGGTCATGTCCTAACAAGTCATGAGGCTAGGCCACACAAGTGTGAATGCAGGACTCGTTCTGTCAACAATTGTTTGGCCATCCCGAGATGACAGAAAATGGCTTCGATGGCAGGGGAAATGTGTCCAGATGACCTTACTTCATTTTCTGTCAACAGTTAAAGTATCACAGGCCCATCTCCCAGGTCTTCCTCCATGGCATCAGGGCGCTCATACTGTCCTTCAGCAGCTCCCTTGGCTTCCTGGACCTCTGCATCTTCATCTTTTGAAATGCTCTCAGCCTGCTCCAGTTCACCCTCTAGCACGTCCTCACATCGTGTATAGCCAGATTGCAAAGGGCACAACGCATTGCGATCATGTGGGAAACCCTCTCTGGTGTGTATTGCAGAGAGCCACCTGCATGGTCCAAGCATCTGAAGCACATCTTCAGAAATCCTGCAGTCAAGTCTATAAGGGAGCATATGGAGCTGTGAGCAGCATTGTTGTACCTCTCCTCGGCACAGGTTTGAGGGCGACACACCAGAATCATCAGCCAGTGTTTATGTGGATAACCCTTATCTGCAAGCAATCATTCCTGTAGACAGTCTGGCCTCTCAAAAATCCCAGGTAGATAGGAGTGACTGAGGATGTAGGAGTCATGGCAGTTCCAAGGATACCATGGCATACGTGCAGGATGTGCTTGGGATGATTACACAGCAATTGTGTATTGGATCAATATGGTTAATAAACATTAGAGGCTACTGTCATGGAATATATACAGCCACATGGAAGCAGTCTACTGCACCTGCACTCTTGGGAAGCCTGAGACAGCTGCAAAGCCAGTGAATCTTTGAGGCTGGCTATCTTCATCCAAAGCCACCCTGACAATGATGGGCTTTCCCTGTAAAGGGCATCAATGACCTCCTTTATGGATCAATGTGTTGCGGACTGAGAAGTGCCACACAGATCCCCTGTTGATCCCAAAGGCAAAGAAATTGAGCGCTGCCATCGCCTTCAAAGACGCTGGCAATGGGAAACCTCCAACCCCATGTGGTGTCAGGTCTTCAAGAATGTGGCATTTGTGATGTACAAACGCAGGCATGCCTGGCACTGCCTCTCACTCATGGGGCCCTTTCCCATCTCTCTGAAATGAAACATCGAAGACAACAATGATTAATTGGTGCAGAAAGGGAAGCTCTGATTAAGATACATAGGGGAAATGTGGGACCCCACAGCTTTGGGAGCCTTGCTTGCTTTGCAGCTGATGCAGCCTTACCCCTGAGATGCAAGCACACATTAAGGTGAGAAACCATAAATGTATGAATTCCATAAATGTAACATCTGGAGCCCCCGGGGGATGATTACATATAAATGAAATGATTGAACCAAAGTAGCTCCGCACTGCAGTCCTTGAAGTGGCATACCAATGACCTTTCAGTTTCTTATTATCAATGAGTAGCAGCTGTTTGTCCAGTGATGTATGACTGCTCTTCATTGATGGAATACCAGATATATTGCAGCTGTGCCCCCTTCACTACTGCCTTCGCTCTCTGAGGTGAAGATAGTGAGTTCTGTCTATCCCTTTAACAGTGCTGAAGGAAATGATTGGCTTTCAGTTGCAATAGGGTCTCTCTTCTTTGTAACTTACCTAGATCTTGTCCACTGTAGCAGCACCAACAAGTCACTGTGCAAGCCAAGAAGGGGCCTCATAGCCCAGCTCAGCAGTCCTCCCAGTGCCTCATACCACTCCCAGACAGTACCCATATTAGTTTTGTTTTTGCTGAATAGGAACTCGATGGTGCTGCTACACCTCTGCTTCATGACCAAGTTAGATGCTCCCCCCCTCACTATCTGTGTGTCTCCAATTTACCTTGAACCACACGATGCAAAAGTAGAACTACCTCCCTGTTATTCTCCAGCCTCCTTCAATAATATTGTTGTAGTGGACACTCTGACTTCTGACTGTGTGGTCCACATAGCCCCTGTCATGTGTGAGTACTTTCTATTTCGCAACAGGAATCTCTGCACTCTGACTCCAGTCTGTAGGTCCTGGAACAAAAACCGAAACCTTCACACAATTCTCATTGTAAATGAAAACTAAGGACAACAGTGACCCTCCAAAATGACACCACCCCAAACTTTGGAGTCTTTGCATGAACCATCCCTGATGCGCCATACAAATGAGCCCCACACCCTCCCATTCCAGATGCACCCCCTTCCAGTAAACAATGTGATATCCCTTTGACACCCTTGTCAAAGTCCCTTTTCCCACCCTTTGGTCTTCCCTCTGCCTTCCATTGTTTGTTATCCTCCTCCATCTCCTTGCCCCTCTGCCTTCCATTGTGCCCCCTTGCCCTTCCACCCCAGCTTGTATAGCTCTCCTTTCCTATTACCCCCCTTTTGCTTGCCCTTCCCCCTGCTCTGACACAGTTCCCCATTGCCTCTCAGCCATATAGTCACCTCATACCCCGCCCCTGGTAGAACTCTGAGTCAGTAAAATTGCAGGCTGATAATGCCCTACAGCACGGTGCTGTCCATACAGACATAATTTGGTTAATTGTCAGACCCTCGAGGTCCACAATCCTGGGTATAGTACTGATCAAAGTTGGTCAAAGTGGAGTCCTGCAGCACAATGCTGTCCTTACAATGCTGACAAGCAACTGGAGGGTATGACCTGTTCTGCCCCAGCAGCATGGCGTTCAGCACAACAGGAATGGTTCAGCACCATGGCAGGTAGGCTGTGTATGTTGCAATCTCCTCTAGGTCCCAAGCAAACTGAAGTTCACTTTGTGCATGCCCGTCCTTTTCAAATGTCTTTGAGGCCAACATGATTTTCCTCTGGCATGATGCAAGATTGGAAGGAGATTCTGGTGAGCAGCTGTTTTAATGAGCATTCACAAGATAAAAATTAATGCAAATGGCGTTCACAACATCAGACAGTGGGATAACTGACCTGCCGTTAACCCACTGTTGGGGGAATTGAATCTGTGCCCTTGTCACCTCCAAATTTGACGATATCAATAGTGTTCTGGCCGGTTCTCACCCTTCACTTTCGATTAAATTCAGTTCATCCAAAACTTTGCTGCCAATATGATATCTGGCACTAGGTTTTATTCACCCATCACCTTTTCCTGCTCTCAAACAATGGCTGCTAAGATCCCAATGTCTCAAAATTTAAAAATCTTATCCCTGTCTTTAAATCTCTTCATGGCCTTTCACCCTGCCCCCGTACAGTAACCTCCTCCAGTCCTACAAGTTTTGCTTTAAACTCGGGCCCACATTCTGCAATTTCCTCTCCAAACCACCACTTCCTCCCCTCTCTACCATCCTCTTTACAATCTTTCTTTTTGTTTAAGGTTCTCCTTAAAATCCATTTACATCCTCATTACTCTTTTTTCTTTTTGTGTTATGGGCCTAATTAGTGGATTGCTTAATGATGGTCATCACCTTCAAACAATCAAATCACCAATCAGAACTTTTCAGGGTTTTAATCTAATTTATTACTCCACTCACCGGAAAAGACAGATCTCTCTTACAGGGCAGTGGAATGTGTCCCTTTTTCTCAACGTGTTATAGAACCGTGGTCTTTGAGGCCAGTGGGCTGTCACCCCTCCTCCCCACCTGAACCCTTCACCCACCTATTCCTCACTTGCCACCAAGGAATGAAAGGCTGCCTCTGAGAGAGATAACTGTCATCAATCCAATGAGGCTAGCAGAAGGACTGGAGGATTTCTACTTTTAAAATAAATGCTCGATATTTGCTAAATATTTGAATGAATTTCAAAGTTAAGAAGATCAGTTGTAATTTCTGAGGTGAATTAATTTGACCCATGCAGCTCACATTTTTCAAGATCCTTTAACAACATGAATTTTTAAAATATTACTTTTTGAGATAATGTGCTAACTTTCTGCTGCACATTTTAAAAAAAATTGTGGCTAATGTTGTGATGCAAATAAGCATTTGATTTGTTGAGCCCTGGAGGCTTAAGCTTGTCATACTGATGTTTCAGCTCTGTGTGGGAGCTTTGTGTGAAAAGTCATAAATGAAGGACAGTGGGTTGTGGGCTTATCATAACATGTGTAAGTTTATCACACTGTCATGGGTGCGTAATCAAACCTGTAACAATGGGATGACAGATAAAAACTGCACTGAGGACCCAAATTAATGTAGTAGATGCAGAGGACTAGCATGCTTTGTTATTTGTGCCTACTCTGTCCCTCAAACCTAATATAACAGAGGAAATGTACTGCCAACACATTATGTAATCTAGTCACTTGGTGAAAATTGAAAAAGGAATGTTTTAATTCAGTTACTTATGTTTGCTATTTTAAAAGCAAAATCCATGCTTAGAATTATTACAAAATTAGAATTGTGTCATGTAGATTTTAAGTCAAATTACTGAACTTAACCGGGGAGTGACTGACTTCATTGGTAAGTGTGCAGAAGACTGCCAAAGAAGCAAATCCGTGTGTTTCCCAACTGGAAACCATGGATGAACAGGGATATCCACTGCTTGCTGAAGTCCAGGACAGAGGCGTTCAAGTCCCTGACTTATACAAGAAATCCGGATATAATCATAGAATCCCTACAGTGCAGAAGGAGGCCATTCGGCCCATCGAGCCTGCAACGACACCATCCCACCCAGGCCCTATCCCTGTACCCCATGTATTTACCTTGCTAATTTCCGCTGACACTAAGGGAAATTTACCATGGCCAATCAATCTAACCTGCACATCTTTGGACTGTGGGAAGAAACCAGAGCACCCGGAGGAAACCAATGCAGACATGGGAAGAACATGCAAACTCCACACAGACAGTCACCCGAGGCTGGGATTGAACCCGGGTCCCTTCAGCTGTGAGGCAGCAGTGCTAACTACTGCTACCGTGCCGTCCATATGATCTACGGAGATGTCAAAAAACAGTACCGGACCAAGCTAGAGTCCCAGGCTCACCACACGAACCCCCACAGACAATGGCAGGGTCTGCAAGACATAACAGGCTACAAGATGAAGGCATGTAGAATTGCTGGCACCAATGCACCCCTCCCCGATGAGCTCAACGCATTCTATATCTATTTTAGGGAAGCGGTCTTCCACCTGGAAACCTCATCAAAACCCGTATCTGAGGTCACCATCGCAGATGTCAGATCAGCCTTCTCATAATTCTACCCACGGAAAGTGACTGGCCCAGCTAGGGTACCCGGACGAGCACTCAGATCCTGCACAGACCAGCTGGTGGGGGTATTCGCAGACAACTTTAACCATTCTACACCAATCTGAGGTCCCTATCTGCTTCAAGAAGACAACCATCATCCCCGTACCAAAGAAAAGCCAGGCTGCGTGCCTTAATGACTATCGTCCGGTGGCTCTGACATCCGTCATTATGAAGTGCTCGAAAGGTTATCATGGCATGAATCAATTCTGGTCTCCCAGATTTCCTGGGTCCACGACAGTTCGCCTATCGTCGCAATAGGTCCATAGTAGATGCCATCTCCCGGGCCCTACACTCAACCCTGAAACAACCCTGAAACAAAGACACCTATGTCAGACTCCTGTTTATTGGCTGTAGTTTAGCCTAAAAACTCATCTTCAAACTCCACAGCCTGGGACTCGGCTCCTCCCTCTGCGACTGGATCTTGGACATCCTAACCCACAGACTGCAATAGTAAGGATAGGCAACAACAACACCTCCATGGTCATTCTCAGCAGCCCCACAAGGCTGTGTTCCTCAGACCCCTACTATACTCTTTTTATACACCTCTGACTGTGTAGCCAAATTTCCCTCCAATTCAATTTTCAAGTTTGCTGATGACACCATCGTAGTGGGTTGGATCTCAAATAATGATGAGACAGAGTACAGGAAAGAGGATAGAGAATCTGGTGAAATGGTGTGACGACAATAATCTCTCCCTCAATGTCAACAAAATGAAGGAGATAGTCATCAACTTAAGGAAACATAGTGGAGAACATGCCCCTGTTTACATCAACGGGGATGAAGTGGAAAATGGTCGAGAGCTTCAAGTTTCTAGGTGTTCAGATCACCACCAACCTGTCCTGGTCCCCCCACACCGACGCTATAGTTAAGAAAGCCCACCAACATCTCTACTTTCTCAGGAGGTTAAGGAAATTTGGCATGTCCACTACGACTCTCACCAACTTTTATAGATGCACCATAGAAAGCATTCTTTCTGGTTGTATCACAGCTTGGTATGGCTCCTGCTCTATTCAAGACCGCAAGAAGCTACAAAGGGTCGTAAACAAAACCCAGTTCATCACGCAAACCAGCCTCCCATCCATTGACTCTGTCTACACTTTCCACTGCCTCGAAAAAGCATCCAACATAATTTAGGACACCACGCACCCCGGACATACTCTCTTCCACCTTCTTCCGTCGGGGAAAAGATACAAAAGTCTGAGGACACGTACCAACCGACTCAAGAACAGCTTCTGCCCTGCTGCCATCAGACTTTTGAAGATCTACTTGGCACTAAGTTGATCTTTCTCTACACCCGAGCTGTAACTGTAACACTACATTCTGCACTCTCTCCTTTCCTTCTCTATGTACGGTTTGCTCTGTATGTATAGCACACAAGAAACAATACTTTTCACTGTATATTAATACACGTGACAATAATCAAATCAAAGGATAAGTTGGGAAAGTTGAATTAATATAGAAATTCAGACATGATCATTCTGATGTTGATCAGAATATATATATATATAAAAGAATCAAGTACCATTTGCCCTTTCAGGTGGATGTAAGTATTCATATGACACTAGCCCAAGGAGAGCAAAGCAGTCATCCTAGTGTCCTGACCAGCAGTTATCCCTCAATCTAAAAATTGATGATTTTGCAGTGTACAAATTGTTGCCATGTTTCCTACATTAACTACACTTCAAATATACTTATGGATTGGCTAAAATGTGTGGGAGACATCCTGAGGTTGATCAAGGTGCATTATATTGCAAATCTTTATTTTTCTTTCTATAATCACTGAAAATCTTGCATCCAATGAGGAATAATTCCAATTTTCATCTTCCCTAATTTATCTTGTGGAGAATTTTGGGCACACAGATGCAGTCAGCGTGTGTTCAATTTTGGTCCTTTTTAATCCACCAACGTTCATTATGAGTATCACATCAAGTACATATAACCACTCATTCCCTTTACTACATCCTGTAAATTTTCAGTAAGTTTGTAAGCAATAATCTCTTACTCCTAAAACTATATTAGCTTTCAATTCTCATAATTGTTTCCACCAAAGATTTTCTTATTCATTCATGAGACATGAGCATTACAATTATTGCCCATCCCTAATTGCCCTTGAATTGCTGCAGTCCATGTGGTGTAAGTACAAGAGAGAGTTCCAGGAATTTGACCCAGCGACAGTGAAATAACAGCAATATATTTCCAAGTCATGATGGTTTGTTACTTGGAGGGAAACTTGCAGGTGGTGGTGTTCCCATGTGTCTTCTGCTCCTATCTTTTTATTGGATAGAGGTCATAGATTTGGAAAGTGCTGTCAAAGGAGCCTTGATGAGTTGTTGTACTGCATTCTTTAAGTGCGACACACTGCTATCCCTCGGTGCTGGTGGTAGAGGGAGTGAATGTTCAGACTGATTTGTTGTGGATTGTGTCTCGCTTCTTGAATGATGTTGGGATTTCACTCATCTGGGCAGGTGGAAGTATTCCATCAAATTCCTGAGCTGTGCCTTTGTAGGTAGTGGACAACCTTCAGGGAGTCAAGAGATGAATTATTCGCTGCAGAAATACGAGCACCTGACTCGCTTGTGTAGCTGATCTAGTGAAGCTTCTGGTCAATGGTAGCATCCAGGATGTTGATGGTGGGAGATTCATCAGTTGTCACACTGTTACATGCTAAAGGGCAATGGTTAGATTCTCCCTTTTGGAGATAGACATTGCCTAGCAAGTGTGGTGTGAATGTTACTTGTCAGTTATCAGCCCAAGCTTGAATGTTGTCCAGGTCTTGTTGCAGATGGGCACAGGCTGTTTCATTATCTGAAGAGTTGGGAATGGAATTGAACACTGTGCAATTGTTTGCCAACATCCCCACTTCTGAGTCTCCAATGAAGAGATGGTGTTTGATGAAGCAACTGAATATGGTTCAGGTTAGGAAATGTTCAGAAGAACTCCTACAGCAATGTTCTTGGGTTAAGGTGATTGTCCTAGAATCATAGAATCCCTACAGTGCAGAAGAAGGCCATTCATTGAGTCTGCACCAACTCTTTGACAAAGCATCCCATCCGGGGCAATCCCCAAGCCCTATCCCTGTAACCTCACACATTTACCACGACTAATCCACCTAACCTACACATCTTGGGACTGTGGGAGGAAACTGAAAAACCTGGGTGAACTCCACGCAGACATGAGGAGAACATGCAAACTTCACACAATCACCCAAGGCTGGAATCAAACCTAGATCCCGAGTGTTGTGAAGAAGCAATGCTTGCCACTGTGCTGTCCTAACATGTTCCTCTAACAAAGACATCCATCTTCCTTTGTCATGATTCACCAGCAGAGCGTATTCCCACTGACTACAATTTTACCAGATACCATTACTGGTCAGATGTTGCCTTGATGTGAAAGGTAGTCACTCTCACTTTACAAATCATTTCTGATTCTACTTTTAAAAACATTGAGTAGTGCTAAACTTTAATTGCACCATAAATACAGCCCTGTACAAATATTATGGCTATTGGTGGCAAGAAATAATACATTTCAACTCATTTCATTTTCTTGCAGGAAATACAGAATTCACATCAAATTAATTTTTCACACTGTAATTATTATTAGAAATTAATTAAATGAGCCTGGGATCAGTCAGTAATAATCGGGATATTTAATTACTTAGTTTAATCCCCTGCCTAAACTAATCCCCTGCCTAAACTATCAGTGACATGGTATATAGTTGTGCATTTTCACTGAGTATGTTTTCTTTTTGCATAGTATTTCTACTGCTAAGGAAATTGATAGGAAAGCACAGAAGTTGAAAGGCCAGGTTACTTCCTTTGAGAGGCTCTATAAGATGTAGGCTTTCAAAGACATTACTTCAGTGATTTAATCAACTGCAAAAATTGCCCAATGGCAACCAAGAATATCATCTTCATTCCATATTAGCTGAATGTTTTCTAAAAGTTAGATTACTTTGATTAAAGAAGCTTTTGATATTTTTATTTATTATTGGGGATGGGCCAGGGTGGGATGCTTTTTCAAAGAGTTGGTGCAGACTCAATGAAAAGTATTACATCTTGCATGCTATACAAAGCATACCGTTCATAGAGAAGGAAAGGAGAGTGCAGGATGTTGTTACAGTCATAGCTAGGGTGTAGAGAAATATGCCACCGTTTAAAATGAAAGTGGTATTAGAAAGCAGTTTTGCTCTCCAGTGCTAGGTAGGTCCATTCAAAAGTTTGATGGCGGCAGGGAAGAAGCTGTTCTTGAGTTGTTTGGTATGTAACCTCAGACTTTTATATCTTTTTCCTGACGGAAGAAGGTGGAAGAGAGTATGTCTGGGGTGCGTGGGGTCCTTAATTATGCTGGCTGCTTTTCCACGGGAAGTGCAGATAGAGTCAATGGATGGGAGGCTGGTTTGCATGATGGACTGGGCTTCATTCACGACTCTTTGTAGTTTCTTGCGGTCTTGGGCAGAGGAATTCTCACAAATAATTATCACTCTGACAATTAATACTATTTCTAACCAGATAAATTGTCCAGTACAATTGTTTTTAAAGAGTTCACCTATATCGTATTCACTGTTTTTGCTGAGAATCTGTTCCACATGTCCACTACTGCGTGGGAAAATTGTTCTCATCTCTAGAATAATTTGAGGCAGATTATTTACAAATTGCATTCGCTACTTCTCTTACATGAATCCATATTGATTGCTATCATTACACAGACTGGATCTTGTTCCCCTTTGCTCTATTAAGTACAATTCTGAGTCTGTTTTCGTAACTTTCCGAAGTATCTAAATCATCTTTATTGCCCTTAATTTGAGCTTTTCCAAACATTGATTATGAATTGAAAATTTAGTCACCAATACCTCACACAACATTTTAAATGGGACCTCAATGTTAGAATAATTTATTTTTAATTATAATCAAATTTCCTCCAAATGTATAACATTATGAATTTGCTTTGTTGATAAGAGTTTACACTGACAGAAAACATAATGGAAGCTTAATATTCCTCTTTCGATCTTAGTTACAGAACACCCTTCATTATGTGGACATGTTTCATTACAAGTATAAATTTGAGAACTATTGCTCTTACAATAGTGATTTTAAGAGTGTAAGGAATCTAGCCCACAGTCTGTGATCTGTCATTACCACTTCGCAGACTTCTCACTTGATTATTATTTCCTTCAGTTTATTACCTACCAACCATCCAGTGCAGCTCACAGACATGCAATGTACAATATTGGTTGACTTTTTCATTAGTTGGTTTGTTACTTTTTGTACAGATATTTGGGGGTCAAAGGGAGCACATGGGTCAAAGTTCAGCGAGCACACGATAGCTGCACCTACCTGCGCCATACTGAATTGGTTGATGGAATACCTTATATAGGTAGTCATAAGTTGAAGTGGTAACTTAGGGCCATTGGATACCAAGTGCTAAGTCTCCCAGATCACAAACCCTTGATCAATTAATGGGTCTAATATTGGCATCACATAGAGCTGAAAAAACACTGTCTGAAATGTGCATTTTTTAGTGGAGGTGGTCTCATAACGGGGTAGACTCGGACATAACTAATGATGGAGTCTCAGTGAGAAAAGTAGTATGGTGTGGTGGGCCTTGCATTATGATATAAATAGACAAGTGGAGTTTGTAAAATGGAGGGAAATAGTTTTAATGCCACTAACTCAGGCTTGTCACTGCAATGAAAAATTGGAAAGGCATTTATTACCATGTTGTCATCAGTGACAGCTTTGACAATGCTCCTGCACTGTTCCAAGCTCTGCTTTATAATGCTAGATCTGAATCTGCCCTAATAAACTTTGTTTCCTTGTACAATATCTATTACCTTACAAATTACTCACATTTGAATAGATCCTCCCTACGTTTGACAATACTTCCACCAGTATTATTTTAAATATAAATTTTAAAATTGGCATCAGGAAAGAAATTAAACATTTCACAAACATATCAAGTCATTGTCCTTTCATCATTTCCATTGGTTTAATAATATCCTTTAGTTGTTTAGTATTAATTGTAATTGCAATCTATGTAGTCATTATTGAAACAGGAGCAAGTTCCTTTAACTTTTTGAATGTATAATTTGCTATTTGGTTAAAAAATGTTTCAAAAACCACTTCCACCTCGATAGTCCATTACATAGACCGAGGTTTGACATTTAAAAACATACTGTAGCAGAATACTAATTGCGATCATTAACTGGATACATGAAAAGTTTTAACCACTCCGCTTCAGACGCCCACGCAATTAATCAATGGGGTGCATCGAAGAATGGGGATAGCTCAGTGTTACAATATCTTGAGAGAAATAAAGTGCAGCGTCGAGTTCACAGTAAATGTTGAACATTATTGCTATCAGTTAACTAATCTACACATCGAAAGACAGGAAACTTGTAGGTGGAAAAAACCTTCAAACTTCATGAGGAGAAGTGAGGTTCCTATAGGTCAAAGCTTCATATCATTATTGTGTGATCTAACTTAGACGGGCCAGAGTTGTTGGATTTTATTTACTATTAAAGGCAGATAAAGTAATTCAATATTCGCCATGGAAAACTACCAGATACCAAATCCTGTACCCAAAAGTAATTTTCTGGCAATCATTTAGTATTGGCAAACGCCTGTCAGGCGGCTTGCGACTATGAGTCATTCTTTGATCGGGGATTCAGATAAAATTAAAAGCGGTCAAATGTGCTTGCTGGAATAAGCGAGAAGCAGTCCATACAGAGTCCGCTTAACCTTTATAGAAAATCTCTATCTATTTTGAGATATATTACATACATATCTATGTGAAATATCACACCAGCTTTATATTTGAACTGTTTGATTGTTCAGTTGCATTTTAAGAAAATTGCATCTTGATAAAACAATGTACAAAAAGTTTTAATTTTAGATTGCAACATTGTACATTTTATCCAAAACAACTTTTTAAAAAATGAAAATAAATAATGAACCAAATAAAGTTAAATGGGATAATTCCTTTTATTTCAGCTACCGGCTAAACGTTAGTGTGTGCAAAGCCAACAGAGAACACTGCCCCATTGTGGATTGACGGGGGCAATATTACTTTTGTGAGGTTAAATCCAACCTGTGGTTTGAAACTACATACACTATACAACATCTATTTTTAATCCCCCGCTGACTAAAATTGATAATCATAATACCAGGAACGATTTGAGCATTAGCAATCCAGTTTCGAGAGGCTGCACGTTTTGGTGTGAGGGTCCATAGTCAAGGAGGGAAAATACGAAAAAGGGTCTCAGAGTACAGCCTTCTTCGGATGGTCATGTTTCCACACACTTTTACAGAATGGGCCGGGTTTACATAACAATGGGGAAAACTGGAAAGAGGGCTGAGCGGTGGACGGTTTCACCCAGAGTGTTTCAAAGCAATCAATCGCAGCATTGGGTGTGCTGATGGGGATCCTCTCAGCTGTGAGGACCAATGTCTCATCTTGTCAGCTTGGATCTTATTTGTCCCATATGTGGGGACCAATGTCTCATCTTGTCAGCTTGGATCTTATGTGTCCCATATGTGGGGGCCATAAATTGGGTTCAATTCGAATTGGGTTTTTTGGTTGGAATAATATAAAAAATTTTTAAAAATACACACGAAAAAGCATGTTTTGGATGTTGACTTTAAAATGCGGATGGCTCTGCTTTCCCTAACTTTTATCTGCTGTCTCTATATCAATAACGACAGCCATGGAGGAGGCGGGGGGGGAGTGACTAAACGGCACTGGATATCTTTCATTTGAATGTAAACAAAGCGCGGTCCGTCTGATTGTGAATAAAGGCAATCTGGTGTCTTCCTTTAAACTCCTATTCGACGAGACGGGACACACATATAATTGTGGATGGATGAATTTGGCACCCCTGTACCACACACACAGTCCCTCAAGGCCGAATCACTCGATCATAAAACCGAAAGGGTTAAACAAAAAAAACCCAAAACACTTACAGACAAACCAGTTTCTTACCTTCCTGAATCTAAAGTTGCATCGCCTCGGCGAATGTCATTAATCCACGCCCTTACTGCGCGACAGGCCACCACTGGTCTTTAATTTTTGTTTTTTTTTAAAGACAAAATAACATCTCAATCCTTTATTAAAGCCATTTTCTTCTCTCTCTCTCTGTCAGCATTTAAAGAGACGGGGTTTGACTGGACATGTCAAAATAAATAAACGCGTTCAGTAGAAATTATCCATTTTATACCGAGAATTTTGCCTTCTTTCCCCAAAACTTCGGTTTACCAAAGGCTGATTTTTTTAAAAAAAAGATGTAAGGAATGAATCCCCTGGTGGGAGGGGGAGGGGTTATTTTCAATTGGGGGTGGAGGGGGGGGGACCGGGAGGGAGGGGTTGGAGGAGCACGGGGTTTCCATGGCAACTGGACGCCCACCGCCAGCCAACTCTCGCGACAGAATCCGCGAGAGCGGCCGGTTGGGCGTCAATGGCAACGGGCACGCGAGCAACCGGCGACCCACAACAATCATGTCGGAGGAGCAGGAGGATGGCGGCACCTTCTACCTGCAGCGTATCCTTTTAAAGGGACACGGTCTGACTAGTGCGGGAAGATAAAGTGAGGAGGATGAGGAGGAGTGGGATTTTTATGTCTTATGTGAAAAAATACATTTACAGGTGTCTTTCTTCCCCCCCTCCACCCCAGTACTCTCCTCGCTTTGAAGCGACAGCAGTCAACGCGGATGCTCTTTTACCTCCAGTCTTCCACCCCAACCCCCGCCACATACCCAGTGTGAAATGTCGGCACGCTCTCGTTTGGGGGGGGGGGGGGGGGGGGTGGACACGCGCTTGTCTCCCTCCCCCAGCTGACCCGCATCTCGCGCGTTCTGAAACGGTTTGTGGCTGTTGGAACGCCGAGCCGTTAGGAATTGTGCGCGGGGGGGGGGGGGGGGGAGATGGGGGGTAACTTTTGCTCCTGCTCCTTGTAGATATGCATTCCAGACTTGTTTGTTGCCCATACTGTTGTCATTAGCCTCTCCCACCACCCCCATTCACCATCACCCACCACATACAGGACTCAACCCCGGGGTGACCAGGCCATAATTTCACACCTTCATTAACTATATCATTAAACCTTTGGTTTGAATTGGGTTGTGATTGATTTGATTTATTATGGTCACGTGCATTGAGGTGCAGTGCAAAATATTGCTTCTTGTGCGCTATATACAGACAAAACATACTGCTCATAGAGTGCACAGAGAAAAGGATGAAACTTGCAGTTACAGATAGGGTGAAGAGAAAGATCAGCTGAATATATGGTAGGTAGGTCCATTCAGAAGTCTGATAGCAGCAAGGAAGAAGCGGTTCTTGAGTCGGTTGCTATGTGTTTTCAGACTCTTGTATCTTTCTCCGGGTGGAAGAAGTGAAAGAGAGTATGTCTGGGTTGCGTGGAGTCCTTGATTATGCTGGCTGCTTTTCTGAGGCAGCGGGAATTGTAGACTGAGTCGGTGGATGGGAGGCTGGTTTGCATGATGGACTGGGCTACATTCACAACCCTTTGTAGTTTCTTGCGGTCTTGGTCAGAGCAGGTGCCATACCAAGCTGTGATACATCCAGAAAGAATGCTTTCTATGGTGCATCCGTAAAAATTAGTGAGAGTCGTAGCAGACATGCCAAATTTCCTTACCCTCCTGAGAAAGTCGAGGCATTAAAGGACTTTCTTAACTATAGTGTTGGCGTGGAGGGACCAGGATAGGTTGTGGATGATCTGAACACCTAGAAACTTGAAGTTCTCGACCATTTCCTCTTCATCACACGTGGTTGAGTTGACTGCACCTAGGTTGTGATAGGCATTGTAGAATTTGGGCAATTTAAGCTGGAGCTGTTGAGCCATGGCCCCTTAGTGGCAGCTGGGGTCATTCGCCTTACATAAGAGGCTGAGAGGGGATTTGACTGAGGTGCAATTCATGAGGGTAGACAGAGAAAGTGCTATCAATGGAGTGGAAGGGTTAAGAACCAGAAATCAGTTCTAGAGTGATTGGCAAAAGTAACAAAGGCAAAATGAGGAAAAACTTTTTAACCAGTCAGTTATTATTTGTAATGCACTGATTGCAAGGGGGGTGGTGGCAGGTTAAGTCGTGGTTTTCTAAAGAGATTGGATAGACACTCCAAGGGAAAACATTTGCTAGACTAGAGGCAGAGGGCAAGGGAGTGGGACCAGTTAAATTGCCCTTATAGAAAGCTGGCATAGACTCAAATGGCCTTCTGTGTTGCAACCATTCTAGAAATTTGGAAGGATGGAGGTGAATGTCCCTTCAATTTCATATGTTGTGTGTGCATGTTGGCTAGTAGGAAAATAAATGATCACTAATGCTACACTATTAACAACAATGGTGTTAAGTTAATGTGTCCATAAGAACATAAAAACTAGGAGCAGTAGTAGTAAGTGGGGGAAGGTTGTATCTGCAGTGGGGGAGGGGCTTTCAATGAGAATGGGGGTTGCCTCGATGACAGCAAAGATAGGAGGGGATCTATTCACCATGATGCCTGCGTGGTGGGGTGGGGGAAATGGCAGCCCAACCCCAATCTCTGGCTCGGCTTGCTGTCTTTCAAGCCCCGTCCCACCAGAGTGTTGGCAAAAAACAGATTGCCCTGTTTCTTTTTTTGACAAAGTTTCAGAAGATCTGGAATGAAAATCTGGCTATGTTTCTGGGGAGAAACATGCCGGTTTTCAGTCAGAACCTGACACTTCATTTTAAAAAAAATTCTGCCCTTCGTGTTCACTCTCAATGCCTCACAGCCAATGAAATGCAATTCTGTTCTATTTCATAGTTAATGAAATACATCTTAGCCCTATTAATTTCTCTTTAGTGTCATCCTTGAGCTCTTAATCCTCTCCAAGACAGTGCAGTTGAAGCTGGATTGTCAAAATATTGCATTAAAAATATGACTTCTCAAAAAAATCAACAATGCAATTATCAAGCAGTTGGGTAGAGTTTGACAATGCAACGATATGTGCCATAGATTCAACTCCACTTAAGTTGTCGACAATTATTGACTTTCTAAATCAGTGTTCTCTGCATGTTCAGCTATTGGAAATTGGTATTCTTGGTTGCACTTGTACAAACTTTGCCCACCACAGAGCTTTTCTTGATTTCATTACTCAAGAAACCATGGTGAAAGACCCTTCCTACTTAATGGTGTACTTCCAAAGTATCCTTATGGTATTTTCCACAATGGAGGGAAAACAAACCTATCCTATCCATTCAGTTCATGTGTGAGGTCCATTCCTGCTTCTAGTTTCTGTGTTTCTACCACTTAATTAGATCATGGCTAATCTGTATTTTAATATAATTTACCCACCTTGGTTTCATATCACTTAATACTTGATACTTAGTACTCGATGGAATTTAGAAGGATGAGGGGATCTCATTGAAACTTACGAAATATTGAAAGGCCTGGATAAAGTGAACGTGGGGAAGATGTTTGCATTAGTAGGAGAGACTAGGATCTAAGGGCATAGCCTCACAGTAAAGAGATAAACCTTTAGAACTGAGATGAGGAGGAATTTCTTCAGCCAGTGGGTGGTGAATCTACGGAATTCATTGCCACAGAATGCTGTGGAGGCCAGGTCATTGAGTATATTTAAGACAGAGAAAGATTCTTGATTGGTAAGGGGATCAAAGGTTACAGGGAAAAGGTGGTCGAATGGGGTTGAGATACTTATCAGCCATGATTGAATGGCACAGCAGACTCGATGGCCTTATTCTATTCATATCTTACGGTCTTATGGTCCAATACCCATCCTCAACAAAAATCTATCAATCTCACTTTTGAATTTTTCATTGGACCCCGTCAACAATTTTTAGAGTGAGAAATTTCCAGAATTACACACCCTTTTGTGCAGAGAAGTGTTCCTTGACATCAGCCCTAGATGACCCAAGTTAATTTTAATGTTGTGCCCTCTCTATGCTGGACTTTTCCAACAGAAGAAATAGTTTCTATCTATCCATCGGTTCCTTTAATTATCTTAAATACTTTTTCATAGAAACATTGACCAACTTTTTTCTCATAAAATCCCTACAGTACAGAAGAAGACCATTTGAGTCTGCACTGTCTCTCCGACAGAGCATTCAATCCCCGTCCTACCCCTGTAACCTCATGTATTTACTCCATTAATCCCCCTAACCTATACATCTTGGGACACCAAGGCATAATTTAGCATGGCCAATCCACCTAACCTGCATATCTTAAGACTGTGGGAGGAAACCCATGCAGACACTGGGAGAATGTGAAAACTCCACACAGTCACCCGAGGCCAGAATTGAATCCGGGTGCCTGGTTCTGTGAGGCAGCAGTGCTAACTACTTTGATACTGTGCCACCCGCTTCACTCAGATCATCTGTAATCTTCTACAATCGAGGTAATATAAGCTTAGTCTATACAATATTTTCTCATAATTTGATCCTTTAACTTTCTGGTGAATCTGCTGTTTTCTATCATAGGCAAATATACTAGTCCTGAGATGTGGCGCACAGAACTGAATGCAGTGCTCCAGAATCATGTTGAGCCCTAGTTGCTGATCATTAATTGGGAAGACAGTCAATGGTTGTATGGGTTGTTCCAGTGAAAGTAGGTTATGTTACAATTTTCGTGACTAGTCCAGCTCAGAGCTGCTTCATTGTAGCTGCTATAATTACTCTGATGAGGAATGGGATGAATGGCGTTTGATGGCACACAGTGGAGACTTGGGTGATGTTGGGTGGGGGAGGAGAGAGAAGGTTGCAGGATCTGTATATCCCACCTGGGAAAGATGGAGGATATGTACATGAGAAAATTGAAGTATGAAGCATAAGAACTGTGTTTTTGTGCCCTACCTCTCGACTTTCTAAGACATTTTGTCATCAGAGCTGTTCGTGACTGTGAATGGCTCATCAGAAGTGAACCCACTTTTTTTAACCATTGGATGATCTGCAAGGGATAGCTCAGCCACTGCTTGGAAAACTAGGTCCACTGGAATTGATATCTGCATGGAGATAATGCTGTAATTCAGGGACAGCAATAAAAAGACAGAATTTCTGCCTTTGCTGGATGCAGTGAAATCCATAAAAAATCCTACATATCACTCATTAACCATTACTCATATCCAAAAGCAGCTATTCACCAGGATGCCAAACAGAAAAGCTGGTTATTTAAAGCAAGTGGCCTTATTTATTGTCCAACCCATAGGCACCTGCAGAACAAAAGTACTACAATGTGATGTGTGCCATTGTAGAGCAAACAGAAGAGATCTAGATTAGGTAATTTTGGCACCTTTATTGTTGGGTGTTTGTAGGATTGGAGGCGACTTTAGAATGTATGCCACCGAAGAACCCATCTGTTTCACTAATGTCCATTAGGGAAGGAAATCTGGCATCCTTACCTGGTCTGGCCTACATGTGACGCCAGAGCCACAGCAATGTGGTTGACTCTTAACTGTCCTCAGGCAATTAGGGATGGGCAATAAATGCTGGGCCAGCCAGCGACGCCCGAGTCCCACAAATGAATAAAATAAAGAAGCACAGCATGAACATAGTCTGCTATACAACCTTGCTATGATTGAAGTCTCCACGATGACATCTTCCAGGGAAGCACTTGTGATGCAGCTGTGGGTTAACAGGATTCCAACTGTCAGAGGCAGCATATGCATTGGAGATAAAAATCAATTTCATTTCACTCAAGTGGATCCCACAAGCTGACATGAAGCACATAATAGGAATAATCTTATCAACTTGGCGCCGGCAGGAAATATATCATCTGCCAAAATGCTGATCATCTTATTTTTCATGTTGCTTCACCAACGGTTCGGAACAATGACATTTCCTGTTGCCCACAGTGATTAGTCAGAAGAATATGGAAAAAGGAGACAACATAGATGGTGAATTCCGATATATACTGCAATATATTGAGTTTCAGATTATGCATAGATTGCTTTTATTATGGCAGCCCCTGATGATGGATTATCAGGTTGTGGAATTCATCCTATCATTGGGTAGTGATCCCTGTGTTCCAGTGTTCAAGGCTGTGTTGGGACACTAGGGACAGTCATGAGTCTAAACTCCTGCCTCTTTGGTACCCTACATTTGGATACTGATATAAGGGCAGAAGAATGAATAAGATTTTTTAGGAACAACAAAAGGTCAGTATGTCCAACAAGTATTTCACGGATCAGTTCCTCAGCTGCATTTCCAATTACCATAACCTATTTTGTATTACTGCAAAACAATATAAACCTTAGATCCCATTGCTGATCCATTTGTTTTGCTCTTTTGGTTCTTTGCTCCCATATTTATTATTTTCAATTTGTCTATATTGGGCTTTAGTTTGGTTAGCTAAAGATTAATGCTGCTTGTATCTGGCTGCATTGTTCTTTGCCTTGTTCAAAAAGATTTAAATCAATAATTCATAATTCTCTACACATGTGCAATCCTTGCAAGAATAAAAACTCTACTGGAAGAGTGGTATGACACTATCTGACCAGAGATGTTAAGGATACTATGAATTTAAAAGAAGCTTACAATTTCAGCAAGATAGTAACATGCCTGAGGTTTGGGAAATCAGCAGATGATAACCAAGAAATTGCTAAAGAAAGAGAATGTCAGAGTGAACTAGCAGAAAACATATGAACAAATTGTAAGAGCTTATACATGCTTGTAAAAGGAACAAGATTAGCAAAAGTAAACATGTCTCACTTGGAGTCAGAGACACACAGTTTTTTTTTTGCTGGATTTGGGCTTCACTGGCTAGTTGTTGCCCTTGAGAAGGTGGTGGTGAGCTGCCTTCCTGAACTGCTGCAGTTCCTATGGTGTAAGTACATCCACACCGCTGTTAGGGAGGGAATTCCAGGATTTTGATCCAGCGACAGTGAAGGAATGGCAATGTATTTTTGAGTCAGGGTGGTGAGTGGCTGGGAGGGAAACCTCCAGGTGGTGGTGCTCCCAAGTATCTGCTGCCTTTGTCCTGCTGCTGCTTTTTGTCGGTGGTGGAGGTGGTAAATATTTATGGAAGGGGAGCCAATCATGTGATCCAAACATGTGTGGGTTAGGTTGATTTAAAAAAAAAATCAAGCGGTCTGTTTTTTCCTGATGGTATCAAGCTTCTTGAGTTTTATTGGCGCTGCACCCATCCAAGCAAGTGGGGAGTATTCCATCATACCCCTGACTTATACCTTGTAGATGGTGGATAAACTTTGGAGAGTCAGGAGGTGAGTTACTCACCACAGGATTCCTAGCCTCTGCCCTGCTCTTGTCACAACTGTATTTATATGGCTAGTTCAGTTCAGGTTCTGGTCAATAGTAACCCCCAGGATGTTGATAGTGGAGGATTCAATGATGATAATGCCATTGAACTTCCAAGGGTCGATGGTTAGATTCTCTCTTTTTGGAGATGGCCATTGCCTGGTAATTGTGTGGTGTGAATGTTACTTGCCATTTGTCAGCCCAAGCCTGGATATTGTCCAAGTCTTGCTGAATTTGGAGATAGACTGTTTCAGTATCTGAGGAGTTGTAAATGATGCTGAATGTTGTTCAATTATCAGCAAAGATCTCCACTTCTGACCTTATGATGGAAGGACAGACATTGATAAAACAGCTGAAGATGATTGGGCCGAGAATATTCCCCTGAGGAACACCTGCAGTGAAGTCCTGGAACTGAGTTGGTTGACCTTCAACAACCACAACCATCTTCCTTTGTGCTAGGCATGACTCTTAACTAGTGGAGAGTTTTCCCCCCTTTCCATTGACTCCAGTTTTGTTAGTGCTTCTTGATGCCACATGCAGTCAAATGCTGCCTTGATGTCAAGAACAGCCGCTCTCACCTCACTTCTGGAGTTCAGCACTTTTGTCCATGCTTGAACCAAGGCTGTAATGAGGTCAGGAGCTGAGTGATTCTCATGGAACCTAAACTGAACATTGGTGAGCAGGTTATTGCTAAACAAGTGCCATTTAATAACACTATTGTTGACCCCTTTCATCGCTTCACTGATGATCGAGAGTAGATTGATGGGGCAGTAATTGGCCAGGTTAGATTTGTTCAGCTTTTTGTGTACAGGTTATACCTGGACAATTTTTCATGTTGTCAGGTAGATGCCAATGTCGTGGCTGTGCTGGGACAGCTTGGTTAAGGGTGTGGCTAGTTCTGGAGCACAAGTCTTTGATACTATTGACGGAATATTGTCAGGGCCCAGAGCCTTTGCAGTGTTCAGTGCTTTCAGATATTTCTTGATATCACGTGGAGTGAATCAAATTGGTAAAGATTAGCATCTGTGATGTTGGGGACCTGAAGCGGAGGCCGAGATGGATCATCTGTGCAGCACTTCTGGCTGAAGATTCTTCACAGAATTGTGATGGTGCAGAAGGAAGCCATTTACCCCATCATGCCTGCACCGGCTCTCCAGACAAGCATTATGACATCGTTTAATTCCGCTGCCTTTTCCCCGCACCCCTGCACATTGTTTCTATTCAGATAATCATCTAATGCGCTCTTGAATGCCTCAATTGAACCTGCCTCCACCACACTTCCAGGCAGTGCATTCCAGGGCTGTACCACTTGCTGTGTAAAAAGACCTGAACCACTTGTCTGATAAATTTCTTCTCCCATCACCTTTGCTTCTTTTGCAAATTACTTTAAATCAGTGCCCGGTTATTCTTGTTCCTTTTTCGAGTGGGAACAGTTTCTCCCTATCTACTGTGCACAGACCATTATCCTGGGTCTTTGGATTACCCGTCCAGTGGCAATACCACTACACTACCACTCCTTAAAATGGGGAATAAGGAAATGCCATACATGTTAAATGAAGATTTTGTGTCAATCTCGCAGTACGTAGACACAAAAGAGCATCTTGTAAATTGTGGGGGACCAGTTGTCTGAGGCATGTGAGAAACATTAACGAATTTATATTTTCAAATGGTGGTCATAGAGGTTTACAGCATGGAAACAGGCCCTTCAGCCCAACTTGTCCATGTCGCCCTTTTATTTAAACCCCTATGCTTGGCCCATATCCCTCTATACCCATCTTACCCATGTAACTGTCTAAATGCTTTTTAAAAGACAAAATTGTACCCGCCTCTACTACTACCTCTGGCAGCTTCCAGACACTCACCACCCTCTGTGTGAAAAAATTGCCCCTCTGGACACTTTTGTATCTCTCCCCTCTCACCTTAAACCTATGCCCTCTAGTTTTAGACTCCCCTACCTTTGGGAAAAGATATTGACTCTCTATGATCTATGCCCCTCATTATTTTATAGACCTCTATAAGATCACTCCTCAACCTTCTGAGGTCCTGGTAAACTTAACATATCCAAGAGCCAACAAATCCCCTGGACCTGATGGCCTATATCCTAGGGTTAAGAAACATTGGTGACCACAAAGAGCGGGTGGAATTCTCCCAACCCATCCAGAGCAGGTTTGGTAGCGGCAGGTGCAAAGAATCTGACAAAAAGTCAGAAACCTGCTGGCGTAAAATCACATTGCACTTCTCCCAATGGCAGGTTAATGGGAGTCGCTTGTCCTGTTAGCAGCTGGCACAAACGGCATTTGTATCTCAAAAATGCTCATTAAAACAGCAGGCCACTGGAACCATGGACCTTCACGTGTCACCAATTGCACCTGGGTTTGAGGGGGTACAAAGGTCTCCTTAAACCCCCCCAGCCCCGGTTGCACACACCAACTATCTGGACAGCACTGTGGTGCGGGACTAATGCAACCACTGCAGCAAAGACCTGAAGGTTGAGTGGGGGTGGGTTGCAAGGTTAGGGTGGTGGTGGAAAGACGAAGACAAGGGGGCAATACAGAAGGTGGGCTATGCA
This sequence comes from Mustelus asterias, assembly GCF_964213995.1. Classification (NCBI taxonomy): domain Eukaryota; kingdom Metazoa; phylum Chordata; class Chondrichthyes; order Carcharhiniformes; family Triakidae; genus Mustelus; species Mustelus asterias. Next base: position 93,493,433 of record NC_135814.1, read on the forward strand.
AGGAATGGGGTAGGGGAAGGTCAAACACTAGGAGACTTTGTGGAAGGAGGACTATGTCAACAGGGGTTGGGGGGATGTGCAAAGATTCACAATGGCAGGCAGAGGGGCAAAGCGGTGGATGAAGAAGATGAACAATGGAAGACTGAGGAAAGGGAAGTAGGAGGCTGGATGACATGCAGACAAGAAAGGAGCTCTCAGGGCTAGCACATGTATTACTGAAGGGATGCATGCAGATGGCAGGTTATGGGGTGGGTGCGTTTTAATATGGCACATTAGAGATGGTTTGCATGAACACTAAACAAGTTGAGGCTATAGTGCTTTGTGAGGTTACTATTGTCCGGAGTCCTCTTTGGAAATGGGAACTTTGTTAGGGCTCCCATTTAAGTTCAGGGGTTAGCAGACAGGAGTCAGAGTACAGATGTTCCTGCTGCGAAATAGAAAGGAATAATGGACGATGAACAGTCCAGGACCTCAGTCTGAAGTCAGAAAGAAGACAGTACAGAAAAGAAGTGTCCATCAGGAACAGTCAGTGAAATCATGATGCACTCACCTGTAGGGTGGGGCAAGGGCTGCGTGCTTCAAAGGAAAAATGCACAGCCTAGGTGCAAAGCTGTGCCACAGACATTGTCCTTGGATGTGGTGGACTCTGTATGGGCTGCAGAGGATATGGTGATGGTTACGAGGTGCATCTGCAGCCCGTAGATAGGGAACACATAGTACAGGGTTTGTGGAGGTGATGTGCAGGGCTCTCATTTGGGGATGTGGGGGGAACTCCTGTAAATGGTGATGCGCACAGCTTCCAAATGGGGTGGCTGCAGGTCTACATGAAACTTTGGCATCTCGCCGGTGATGTGTGGGGGAAGGGAGAGCTGGGGGTTGGGGGCGTGTGTTAATGTTCACCACCACAGCGACAAGATCCAGTATTAATGAGAGAAGCTGGAGAATAACAGGTGGCATCTCTACTTACACATCGTGAGGCACCAGGTAAATCAGAGGCATGCGAACAGTGAGGGAGGGAGGGTCGAACTCAGTCCTGGGAAAAAAAGGTGCAGCATTGTCATCTCCAAAATCGAACGCAAAATCTGTTCTGTCTGGGAGGGGTATGTTGAAGTATGGGAGGACCACAAAACTGGCTTTTGGAGCTCCTTGTGACGTATACTCAGTTTTTGGTGCTGCTACAGTGGATAAGGTCCAGGTCAATTACACAGTACTCTGAGCCTGTTGCTTTGAAAGGGATCGACACAACTCAATAAGTTCACGTCAAATTTTGGAAAGCTACAAATGGAAGACAGTAATGCAGTCTTGGGGAGTGAAGCTATGGTCAAGGGAACACAGCTGCATCAATTCAGCCATCCCATCATTGAAGGGGAGTCATGTCTTAACAATTATTGTGTGGAGATGCCGGCGTTGGACTGGGGTAAACACAGTAAGAAGTTTAACAACACCAGGTTAAAGTCCAACAGGTTTATTTGGTAGCAAAAGCCACACAAGCTTTCGAGGCTCTGAGCCCCTTCTTCAGGTGAGTGGGAATTCTGTTCACAAACAGAACTTATAAGACACAGACTCAATTTACATGAATAATGGTTGGAATGCGAATACTTACAACTAATCCAGTCTTTAAGAAACAAAACAATGGGAGTGGAGAGAGCATCAAGACAGGCTAAAAAGATGTGTATTGTCTCCAGACAAGACAGCCAGTGAAACTCTGCAGGTCCACGCAACTGTGGGAGTTACAAATAGTGTGACATAAATTCTGATTCTAGGATCGCATGCTAAAGACTCAGGAGGAAAAAAGCAGAAATATTTATGTGAAATAGTGTGACATAAACCCAATATCCCGGTTGAGGCCGTCCTTGTGTGTGCGGAACCTGGCTATCAGTTTCTGCTCCGCGACTCTGCGCTGTCGTGTGTCGCGAAGGTCGTGTCGTGTGTCGTCTTCGCGACACACGACAGCGCAGAGTCGCGGAGCAGAAACTGATAGCCAGGTTCCGCACACACAAGGACGGCCTCAACCGGGATATTGGGTTTATGTCACACTATTTCACATAAATATTTCTGCTTTTTTCCTCCTGAGTCTTTATCATGCGATCCTAGAATCAGAATTTATGTCACACTATTTGTAACTCCCACAGTTGCGTGGACCTGCAGAGTTTCACTGGCTGTCTTGTCTGGAGACAATACACATCTTTTTAGCCTGTCTTGATGCTCTCTCCACTCCCATTGTTTTGTTTCTTAAAGACTGGATTAGTTGTAAGTATTCGCATTCCAACCATTATTCATGTAAATTGAGTCTGTGTCTTATAAGTTCTGTTTGTGAACAGAATTCCCACTCACCTGAAGAAGGGCCTCAGAGCCTCGAAAGCTTGTGTGGCTTTTGCTACCAAATAAACCTGTTGGACTTTAACCTGGTGTTGTTAAACTTCTTACTGTGTTAACAATTATTGCCATTCATCAGTGGCCAAATGGATTCCATTCATTGACCATGAGCAAACGCATGGTCATAGTTATTCCAAGTCAATGAGTAGAGTTCAGAGCCACATTGGTTCAACAATGTAATTCACAAGTTCTCACCCCCACAGGCCCCCAGATGTAACATCTGTGGAATGGGATGCTGTTGACCACTGTGTATGCTCAAGTCCCAGGAGTAAGGTAGCATGAGGAGCAAGTCAATCTAAGGTACCAAGGCTTAGCTGCCCAATTTCTCCCATAGCACACACCAAGGCTTTTTCTTGCCAGTGGCCCTGAAGGTGATGGAAGCACTCGGTGTCTTTCCCTGTGGGTCTTCCCAGGGAGCAACTGGGAACTTGTACACCATTTCAAAGTCGGTAATACATTGGTGCATTCAGGAAGTGACCAGTTTTCTTTACAAGAGGGCCTGTTGTAATCTGAAATTTGCTTTGGAAGAGGATAGCCAGCCTGAGAGATTCACGGCTTTGCAGCTATCTCTGGGTTCCTGAGGTTGTAGAGAGCAATAAACTGCACCCATGTGGCTATATGGGCTTTCTGGCAGCCCTTGAGTTTCATCAATTGTAAGGCTTTCCATTCTATCAACATGCAGTTGATGTGTGTGACGAACATGTGACCGGAAAACCGGAAATGTGGTCGTTATAAAGCCACCTCGTGAGTCACAGGAGGGAGAAGGAGGAAGAGGTATAAGTATGGAAAAAGCAGCAGATGTGTGTCCAGCAATTTTCCACTTACGACCATTGGTGTGTGTCTCTCAACCTGGGTGTTTTTCTTTCTTTCATTCATTTATTTCATTTATGTTTGTTTTCTGTTGTTTGGGAACGGTGTCACTATTGAGGCACTGGTGCATATTTTTTCACATTTTTTTTGCTTTGTTGTTGTTTTGTCATGTGTACTTTAATCCAACGGCCTCATAGAGGTTGGTTTGATTCACCCAAGTTTTTTGTTTGTTGTTTTGTACTCGATCTCTTTTTTTTTAGCTTTAGCAAGGCTTTGTCTTTTTAATCTCCTCAATCTGTCTCTGTGGGTTCCTGTCCTATCTTTTTCTTTTCTCCACTTTCTTGATGAGCAAAGCTCTTATCAATTGACTGACTTCCTTTACAAATTCTCCGCATGCTGACACTGCACGGAAGCAGTGGATGTTGCTGCATGGAGGTGCTCACGTACATTTTCCACAATTTCTAACCAACTTGGGTACATCTTGTTTTGCTTGTTTTCTCTTTTGTTATGGCCATGGATGGTATTAACTTCAGAATTGCCTGTGTCTGCCTGTAGACAACTTAATGAAAATTTTGTTCCCTAGCAATGCGCGACTATTGAAAGCACATTGTGCATGGTTTCCTGAGAGTTTCCAACACTCCTACGTCCTAAGTTGCTCCTAGGTGTCTGGAATCTTTGAAGGGCCAGAAAGTGTGCAGGGATGGTTGCAGGCTACCCACTTAAACTGTGGCTAATGACTCCATTACATTGCCTTAGATACAAGCCGAGGAAAGGTACAACGCTGCTCACACCATCAAAAGCTCCCTCATAGAGCACACTGTAAGACTGCTGAAGAATTTTCGGCAATATGTGCCGAAGAAGGTTTGCCGCATCATTGCAGTTTACTGTGCTCTTCACAATCTGGCTATGCAGAAAGGTGAGGCCCAAAGGTGTAGAGGAGCTGCTGGTGATAGCTTCTGTCCTTGTGACACTGACTGATGAGTGTGACTACATCCATATCCATTCTTGGCCACCAAACATAGTTCCTTACGGATATTTTCATTTTTATCACTCCTGGGTGGCATGGTGAAGTTCGGCCAGGATGGGACGGATTTCCCTGGCTTGGGATAACAACTCTGGAGCCCCATAGGAGTATGCCATCTCTCACATGGACTTTGTAGGAAGCTGGTCCTGTTCTTGATTTGACCGTGCCTTGTAATAATTTCCATGATGCTTTAATAACACCATATCACATGCCTTTAGGTGTCTCTCCTGACTGGTGTTGTTGTGGCCTTGGCACTGTGCTGCTTGATGCCTTCCCACCTCTCTTTCTTTCCTTTCCCCCCCATCTGCCTATGAGCAACTTGGCTGGGACAAAGGAGGTTAACTTTTGAAACTGAACGAGACTCTGAATTATACTGAATGGCAGCACATGTATCTTGTTGTCTGCACGGGATTGGCTCATTCTGTCCTGCGCTGGCTTGTGCTGCAGTGATATCATTGGTTGATTTTTGCATGTTATTACTCATCAGCAAGTTTTACGTTTGCTCGCCTCAAAACACACATTGCAATATTGACCATCTTTATCATCATTCTGACAAGAAATAAGCTTGGATTTCAATTCAGCAATTATTCATACAGGCGTGTTTTTACAAGTTAAAAAGCTCTAAAGCAGTGGTCAATTTGTGTATTTTTGTGGCTTATGCCTTTCTGATCTGTGGGGTGAGGGTGGGCAGGGTCAGGAGAGGGGGTATGCCATTATGGGGGTATGCCAGAAATGAAGGTGAGCACGGGGTCCCACTAAATGTAAATTTGCCTCTGACTTCAGGAGAATGAGAGATGATTTTATTGATTGTCAAGTCCTCCAAGAACATCAGACAACGAAAGCATGTTTCCCTTGGCTAGAGAATCTCGTGTTATGGATGGGGAGAGGTTTTGGGATAACTTTTCCTCCTCTTGAGTATTTACAACAACATATAATTTTAGAGGGATTGTTTTAAACCCTTTTGAGTGTTGTGACTTTGAAGGATAGATACAAATAGGCTTTCTAGTAAGTTTAAATCAGAAGAAAGAATAAACTTGTATTTACATAACATTTGAAATGCAAATGGAATAATATTCTCGGTGTCATCGTGCTAACATAATGTTTGGAATCTGCTGAGGTAAGGGAAACATTAACTTTATGAAGAAACCACTTACTGTGGCTTCATCTTGCCATGAGGCTCAACAAGAGAGAGCAAGATCATGAGACATTGCATCACATCTTGTGATGATGTAATACTATTTTACTAGCATATCACACAATTATAATTAACCCCTTATACTATAATTTCCACCAAGTCTCTGACTTCCATTTCGTTTTATAGGGTGATGGTTTCGCTAGTCTGCCTGAACAGGTCCTCTGCTCCTTTGGAGGAGATTGGGTGTTTGAGTCTTATGGGTAAGCTGTCATGCTCTGCTGGGCAGAGGCGAATTTGTAGGTGACTCAGGATCACCAGTCTGTTAATCATTTGGATGAATCTCTTGATGAATGCAGCAACTCTGGTCTGTTGGTTGTGTAGGTGACTTCTTAGACTATGTAGGGAGGGTGCTCCTGTGTGGCAGTTAGTACACATCTGTTCCCTCTGGTTATATTATTTATGGTTTGAATGAGATAGGACTGTGGATGTGGTGTCTGTTCAACCACTTTTTCACAGGGGATTTTCACAGTAACTTCATTGCAGTGTTAATGTAAGCTTACTTGTGACACTAATAAATAAATTTAAACTTGTCTATAGCGAGTTTGGTGTTGGACCCAAACCGGCTCCCTGTTTGGGGTTTTGATGGATTGAGTGCTTTGTGATGTTTGTTATAGTTCCACAAGAGACTGACCAATAATGTGTGTGTGAGTGTACATCTGTGCATGCATGTTTCATGTTGCATATAGCTCCATCAGCAAAGTAAGCACTGTTTCACTCCATCTAGAGTAGTAGCCCACTATAATCAAGAATATCTTGCCTGTGTTCAAAGAGGTTGATCCCAAGATATTCCCATGATCTTGATGGAAAGGAAGATGGCATTAACAGTTCTCTTGTTTCCTGATGATGAATAAGAACTAGGAGCAGGAGTAGGCCATCTGGCCCCTCGAACCTGCTCTGCCATTTAACAAGATCATGGCTGATCTTTTCGTGGACTCAGTTCCACTTACCCACCTGCTCACTGTAACCCTTCAAAAATATCTTTGCCTTAAAAACATTCAATGAGGTAGCCTCAACTGCTTCGCTGTGCAGGGAATTCCACAGATTCACAACCCTTTGAGTGAAGAAGTTCCTCCTCAACTCTGTCCTAAATCTGCTCCCCCTTATTTTGAGGCCATGCCCCCTAGTTCTAGTTTCACCCGTCAGTAGAAACCACCTCACTGCTTCTATCTCATCTATTCCCTTTATATGTTTTTATGAGATTACTCCCTCATTCTTCTAAATTCCGATGAGTATAGTCCCAGTCTACTCAGTCTGACCTCATAAACCAACCCCATCAACTCCGGAATCAATCTAGTGAATCTCCTCTGCACTCACTCCAGTGCCAGTACATCCTTTCTCAAGTAAGGAGAACAAAACTGTACACAGTACTCCAGGTGTGGCCTCACCAGCACATTATACAGCTGCAACATAATTTTCCTGTTTTTAAACTCCATCCCTCTAGAAATGAAGGACAAAATTCCATTTGCCGCCTTAATTACCCGTTGCACCTGCAAACCAACATTTTGTGATTCATGCACGAGGACACTTGGGACTCTCTGTACAGCAGCATACTGCAATATTTTTACCATTTAAATAATAGTCCATTTTGCTGTTATTCCTGCCAAAATGGATGACCTCACATTACCAAAATTACTCCATTTACCAGACCCTTTCCCACTCACTTAAACTATTTATTTCTCTCTGCCGATTTTCAGTGTCCTCTGCACATTTTGCTCTACCACTCATCTTAGTGTCATCTGCAAACTTTGACACACTATACTTGGTCCCAAACTCCAAATCATCTATGTAAATTGTAAACCATTGCAGTCCTAACACTGATCCCTGAGGCACACCACTAGTCACTGGTCACCAATCAGAAAAACACCCAATTATCCCCACTCTTTGCTTTCCATTAGTTAACCAATCCTCTATCCATTCTAATAAATTACACGTAATGCCATGCACCTTTATCTTATGCAGCAGCCTTTTGTGTGGCACCTTGTCGAATGCCTTCTGGAAATCCAGATACATCACATCCACCGGTTCCCCGTTGTCCACCACGCTCGTAATGTCCTCGAAGAATTCCAGTAAATTAAGTAGTATTAAATAGAATAGCATAAGTAATACACTTTTATGTCATCTGTTCCAATGATTTTTAGACACCTGGCCGTAATAGAGGTTTACCGCATGGAAACAGGTCCTTAGGCCCAACTTATTCATGCCGCCCAGTTTTTACCATTAAGCTAGTCCCAATTGCCCACGTTTGGCTTATATCCCTCTATATCAATCTTACCCATGTAGCTATCTAAATGCTTTTTAAAAGACAATATTGTACCCACCTCTACTAATACCTCTGGCAGCTCGTTCCAGACACTCATCATCCTCTGTGTGAAAAAATTGCCCCCTGGACTCTTGTGTTTCTCCCACCTTAAACCTATGCTCTCTAGTTTTAGACTCCCCTACCTTTGGGAAAAAATGTTGACTATCTACTTTATCTATGCCCCTCATTATTTTACAGACCTTACAGAACTAGGAGCAGGAGTAGGCCATCCGGCCCCTCGAACCTGCTCTGCCATTCAACAAGATCATGGCTGATCTTTTCGTGGACTCAGCTCCACTTACCCACCTGCTCACTGTAACCCTTGATTCCTTGTAAGATCACCCCTAAGCCTCCTATGCTCTAGGGAAAAAGGTCCCAGTCCATCCAGCCTCTCCTTATAACTCAAACCTTCAAGTCCTGGTAGCATCCTAGTAAATCTTTTCTGCACTCCTTCTAGTTTAGTAATATCCTTTCTATAATCGAGTGACCAGAACTATACATGGTATTCCAAGTGTGGCCTTACCAATGTCTTGTACAACTTCAACAAGATGTCCCAACTCCTGTATTCAATGTTCTGATCAATGAAACCAAGCATGCCGAATGTCGTCTTCACCATCCAGTCCACCTGTGACTCCACTTTCAAGGAGCTATGAACCTGTACCCCTAGATCTCTTTGATCTATAACTCTCCCTAACGCCCTACCATTAACTGAGTAAGTCTTGCCCTGGTTCGATCTACCAAAATGCATCACCTCGCATTTATCTAAATTAAACTCCATCTGCTATTCATCAGCCCACCGTTGCAATTCTACTTCACTGTCCACTATGCCACCAATCTTAGTGTCATCTGCAAACTTACTAATTATGCCTCCTAAATTCTCATTCAAATCATTAGTATAAATGACAAATGACAGTGGACCCAGCACTGATCCCTGAGACACACCGCTGGTCACAGGTCTCCAGTTTGAAGAACAATCCTTTACAACCACCCTCTGTCTTGGTCATCAAACCAGTTTTGTATCCAATTGGCTACCTCACGCTGGATTCCGTGAGATTTAACCTAATGCAACAACCTACCATGCGGTATCCTGTCAAAGATCAAACAGAATATCTTGCTCTTGCTCTGGCTCAACTTTTTGTTGTGCCCATCGGTATATTGAATCTCAGAACTCTTAGAATGACCAGACTCCAATCATAGATGAGTAAATCATAAACGACACTGAGGTGTCCACTATGTTTATCGTATTGTCTGAGAATGGGATTGTACTCTCTGACCTGAGAATCATTAGGTTTCTATGAAACTCTTTCATTCCTTTGCTGAGTGTTGCTGGTAGGGTTATGGTTGTTGATGCTAAAGTTTCTATCTTTTTGACAAGGGTTTATGTTCTCTTGTTCAGGTCTTCGGGGATATGGGAAAAGGCATCTGCTTTAGTTTGCTGCTTTCCCAGAATATACTCTGTCTTTACATCAAACCTCTTGAAATCAGTGTGATTCATTGTACTCATGGAGGCATTTTAGCTAATTCCTTTGAATATAAGATTATCACTAAGTGTTTGTGGTCTGTTTCTATCTTTAAGTGGAAACCAAGAACACAATCTGCAAACTTTTCACAAGTCCATGCTGCAGCTAATGCTTCTTTCTCTATCATTACATTAGTTCATCTTTTAAGATGTTATATTCACAGTTCTCTGCAAGTCTATACAGACCAGTAATGAGTGTATCAATACTTTTCCCCTGTCTTTGGGCATGCCTGTTAATTTTAGGCCGTTCAACAATGGTATTCTTTCAATGATTGAAGTAGACATCAAGTGTTAATCTATTGAGCAGGTATCTGGTAAAGATAGAAACTGGCCTGTTTGTCCCCTACATAGGTTTACTCGTCAGTATAATGTAAGTGTAGACTTGTTTCCCTTCTATGCAGTTTCCTCTCACTCGGATGGAAACTGGTTCTTATATATGTGCCCTAACCTTTCCCCAATTGGTATCAGCCGTTCTTAATCACAACTACAAGATTCTCAATTGTTACAGCATTTGCAAAATTAACATCAAGGGGGTGATTTTCCAGCCACTCTCGCCCCAAGGCTAGAAATTCCTGCCCGAGGTCAATAGACCTTTGCTGGCCTGCCCCGCCCACTACAATTCCTGTGGCGGGTGGGACAGAAAAATTCAACCCCAAGTATTTGTATTACTTTGTCATACATAGTTTTTTCTTCGTGATCCCTTTCCTGACTAGGATAGTAACTGCACAGCTACCTACCACGCATAATAGCATAATGACCTGCTCACTGCTTGGCTTTGCAGCAAAGTCCAATATGCTGTGATATCTGATGGATATTTGGCACCAGTTCAGCCATGCTTTGCTTGATTGAGGGCTGTGAAGCTTTCTGGTAATGGCAGAGACTTTTCCATGCTTGTTCTTTCACCTATTGCCACTATATATACACTAACAGAGAATATTTACAGAGTTTGCTGAGGTAAGGAAAAGGTTAACGTTCTTAAAAAACAACTTACTGCAGCTACATCTTGCCAAGTGATTCAATCAGAGAGCATTCTTGTGATGATGTATACTGTGCCTCAGTAAGACATCACACAATTAGAATTAACCTCTTATATTATACTACACTTGCCCATAAGGACTGTGAATAATGTTACTGAGGCCGGTCTTTCATCACCATCACCCTTTATTTAAAACCTGCTCAAAGTGCCACTCAGCGGCCACAGAATACAGGGCAGCTCCGAAGTCTTTCACTGGCAGCCTGAATGGACAGTAAGAAGTCTCACAACACCAGGTTAAAATCCAACAGGTTTATTTGTTGGCACAAGTCACAAGCTTTCGGAGCGCTGCTGCTTCATCAGGTGAGTGGGAGTTCTGTTCACAAACAGGGCATATAAAGACACAAACTCAATTTACAAAATAATGATTGGAATGCGAGTCTTTACAGGTAATCAAGTCTTAAAGGTACAGACAATGTGAGTGGAGAGGGGGTTAAGCACAGGTTAAAGAGATGTGTATTGTCTCCAGCCAGGACAGTTAGTGAGATTTTGCAAGCCCAGGCAAGTCGTGGGGGCTACAGATAGTGTGACATGAACCCAAGATCCCGGTTGAGGCTGTCCTCATGTGTGCGGACTTGGCTATCAGTTTCTGCTCAGCGATTCTGCGTTGTCGTATGTTGTGAAGGCCACCCAGTCCAATGCCGGCATCTCCACATCATGGCTACCATCGACAATGCAAGTGGAGAGGATCTCTAAAACCAGTCCAACGCCGGCATCTCCACATCAAGCCTGAATGGAGCCAGCTGGTTTAAAATGCCTCGCTGCTCCTTCCCATTGAGTGAGCCTCCATTCACTTAATAGGGGAAATTGAATTCAACGAGGCCCACGGAGAGATCTTCAATAGATCCCCCTCGGCCATCATAACATCCCTCCTCCCTCAAGTTGGTTTCTTCCTCAAACCCCTGCCACGGGAGGGCCTTTTCTGCTGCTTAGCAATCAGCCTGGGGTCGATTGGAGGCAGGACTGATTCAGGGGCTGTGAAACGGATTGGAGACCTTCACTTCCAAAGGGAGCATTGTGAAGCCTCTGATGATGGTTCTTCCTGAGGTGTTGCTTCACTTGGGGCGCTGGCCATGTCGGGATCCATGTCCTCTTTACCTGGAGAGGCAGGCTTAAGATTGATTTCTAGTCATGGCTGACGCTGGCAGTGGTCATCCCCATAGCTGGTAATGAGGCCAGCACTGGCATAAGCTCCCGACTCCTGAAAAAGCCTAGGTGGTTTATGACAATTTTGCCCTGCATTTGGACCTTATGAAACATGGGCCCTGTTTTTTCCACGATGATCCTGGGGATTCAACTGAGACTGTCCCCAAAGTTCCTCATTGGGTCTTCAGTTTTGAACATTCTTTCTGTCCTTGCAGAATCATAGCTCTTCTGGTTCTCTTGTTGGGTCTCCACCCTCCCAGCCAGGTTTGGGAACAGTAAGTTTGATCTTTTCTGAAGCCTCTGCCCCATTAACAATACCACTGCGGTGATTCCTGTCGTTGTGTGAGGGGTGCTCCAATAGCTGAATAAAAATCACACCAGTTTGGTCTCTGGGTGCTGTGGGTTGCTTCTTCATGCCAAGCTTGTACACCGCCCATTCAACCAACCCAATCGATGACGGGTGATTGGGCGCTGTCCTCATGTGTTTGATTCCATTGGAAAGCATGAAGATCTGAAACTTGACGCTTGTAAAGGCAGTGCCTCTGCTAATGCAGAGAGCAGAACTCAAGGTATTCCGTGCATGTAGATACGTTGTTGGTGCTTCTAAGTGATTGATAGATATCAATAATATACATCCAACCATTTTTAGTGTGCGTCGACCGTTATTAAGAACATGGAACCCAAAAAGGCCTGGGGAAGTCCACATGCACTCACACCCAGAGCCAGTCTCATGGAGGAAGGGAGGCAGTTTTTGATTCTTTTGGCATGACTCATGCTGTCTGACCAAGTCTGTATTGTCTGCATCAAGACCGGGCCACCATATGTAGCTCCTGGCTAGCATTTTCATCTTCAAAATCCCAGGGCGGCCATGGTGTAATTCTATAAGTATCAGACGTGGCTTTGGGTGAGGGACAACTAAGTGGGAATCTCAGAGGATGATGCCATTTTCAACACTGAGCTCATCTTTCTTCGTGAAGTCGTGTTTTATTTAATCTGAAGGCTGTCCCTGCCCTTCCTTAACTGCCTGGTGATGTGACTTGGGCTCCACCGCTGTAAGGGATTCTCTGATATTTTCCCAGTATCATTGCTCTCAGCTGAGGGATGGCCCTTGCATGAGGCCCCTCCCTGCACTCAGAGGGCACTGCAGTCTGACATCCCCTATGGTTCCTGAGCTCCTTTCTCTACATTCTCTAATGATAGGGCTATCTCAATGACCTTCTTTAGATCCAAAATGGGTTCTGCCAATAATTTATTTTGACTATCACATTGTTAGTTCCCCAGACCAGTCTATCTTGCATCATGTCTTTCAGGAACGGCCTGAATTCACCATGCTCTGTGAATTTTCGCCACCTAATATTCGTAACCAGACATTCGGTGACAGATTCCCTATTCTACGAGGTCCATGGGCATGACAATCCCCTGCGACCATCATAATAAATAATAATTCCCTTATCTTTTAAAATGAAGGATTGCATACCTCGTTAAGGTAGATACATTTGTACTGCTGTTATTAAATTAATGCAATTATATGCTGCTTAACTTGACTCAAATACAGAGGTTACTATTACAGAAGAGTTTGAAGATGATTACCAATATGAAGAGGTACTGTATATATTTTTTTGTTTTTCAAATGAAGTCTCCATAAATGTTATACATTTCTTAATCTCTTCTGATTGGATGACACAAACAGTCCCACTCTTCAGGACCTTTAGGTTTGAATGGAAAATATTTCCAATGTAACAATATGTGAAATTGGCTAAAGCTACTGTGCAAATCACTTTTTCTTGGAAGACGTTTACTGTGGTAGTAAGTATGTGCATCTTTCAGCCAAACTAAAAAAAATGCTTTTTTTTTAAAGATGCTGTCCTGACTATTTGAACTCCTCGCGACTTTGCCATTGTTTGCATAATTAATATTTTATCGTGTTCCTACAAATATTCATTATACTTAATTGTTATTTTAGCAGATTTTTAGGATTGCGGACGAAAGCCTTGAATATATACCTTACAGTGGTTAGTATAGCTGATAATATTTAAAATGTGCACCTTGAAACTTTGAATGAATTGGTAGCTCACACAAGTAATTGTGTACACAATGTTCCACTGAGAATTGCTTCATATCGCTAAATATGAGGAGTTATCGCTACACATTTCCGCTTTCCAGTTATCTCTTATTTTATTTTATTTCCGAGCTCGCAGCAACACGGAATTAATCATTTTATGTGAAATTAGTCCTCCCATTATATCACGAATTTGACCAATTGATGTGTTTCTACTTTTTTGTTTTGTTCAGGTTCCAGCTGATGATGACATCAGTATTATAGAAGGAGATGAAAGTTTGGAGAATATCGTGAAAACAATAGAGCAACAGAATGAAGATTTAAAAGTTGCAGTAAGAAACTTTTATTGATTTCAGTATGAATTTCAGTATGTAGTTCAGAGTATTTGAATTGTTAAACTATGAAATGGGTAAACCACAAAGTATTCTGATAGCTCCGGTCCTAGTAGTGACATTAAACTTGAGGTTTGGAGAATTATTACACCGTTTTGTGTTGGTGAATATTTATTAATTGAGGCAATAATGGTCAGTGATCGACATATTTGCTTTCTGATAAGTCAATGCATCCCCTTCTATGTTAACATTAACTTTAACTGCAGTAAAAAGAGAAAGAAAGAGTTTGCATTTCCAGAATACAATGCATGACCCCAGAAAATCCTGAAGCCAAATTAAGAACTCTTCAAATGGGAAGAGGTACTTGCTGAGTCCGAACTGCTCTCTCCCCAGCTATCCCGCCACAAACCAGCATCCACTGAAGATGCTGAATCTTTGTTGCGAGATTCCGAATGACTTGGCTGATGTTGACATGCAATGCGAATGGCTGGTAGCATTTCAAGACCACAAGACCAACCCAGACATACACATCTGCAAACCTAACAAAGGGATTAGAATAGTCACCCTCAACAAATGTGAGTAAGAATGACATGTATTTTGTTGATACAATGACAGGTCAGCATTTGTATCCATTGAACCTGCCGATAACCGAACAACCCTGCTTGATAGCAAGTGACAAAAAAACAGGCCCCAGGGCCTGATGGCATCTATCCTCGACTGCTCAAGGAGACGAGAGATGAAATTGCTGGGCCTCTGACGGAAATCTTTGTCGCTTCTTTGGACACGGGTGAGGTCCCTGAGGATTGGAGGATAGCGAATGTGGTCCCGTTGTTTAAGAAGGGTAGCAGGGATAACCCAGGAAATTATAGGCCGGTGAGCTTGACGTCCGTGGTAGGGAAGTTGTTGGAGAGGATTCTTAGAGACAGGATGTATGTGCATTTAGAAAAGAACAATCTCATTAGTGACAGACAGCATGGTTTTGTAAGAGGGAGGTCGTGCCTTACAAATTTGGTGGAGTTTTTTGAGGAAGTGACAAAAACGGTTGATGAAGGAAGGGCCGTGGATGTCGTATATATGGATTTCAGTAAGGCATTTGACAAAGTCCCACATGGCAGGTTGGTTAAGAAGGTTAAGGCTCATGGGATACAAGGAGAAGTGGCTAGATGGGTGGAGAACTGGCTTGGCCATAGGAGACAGAGGGTAGTGGTCGAAGGGTCTTTTTCCGGCTGGAGGTCTGTGACCAGTGGTGTTCCGCAGGGCTCTGTACTGGGACCTCTGCTATTTGTGATTATATATAAATGATTTGGAAGAAGGTGTAACTGGTGTAATCAGCAAGTTTGCGGATGACACGAAGATGGCCGGACTTGCGGATAGCGAAGAGCATTGTCGGGCAATACAGCAGGATATAGATAGGCTGGAAAATTGGGCGGAGAGGTGGCAGATGGAGTTTAATCTGGATAAATGCGAAGTGATGCATTTTGGAAGAAATAATGCAGGGAGGAGTTATACAATAAATGGCAGAGTCATCAGGAGTATAGAAACACAGAGGGACCTAGGTGTGCAAGTCCACAAATCCTTGAAGGTGGCAACACATGTGGAGAAGGTGGTGAAGAAGGCATATGGTATGCTTGCCTTTATAGGACGGGGTATAGAGTATAAAAGCTGGAGTCTGATGATGCAGCTGTATAGAACGCTGGTTAGGCCACATTTGGAGTACTGCGTCCAGTTCTGGTCGCCGCACTACCAGAAGGACGTGGAGGCGTTAGAGAGAGTGCAGAGAAGGTTTACCAGGATGTTGCCTGGTATGGAGGGTCTTAGCTATGAGGAGAGATTGGGTAAACTGGGGTTGTTCTCCCTGGAAAGACGGAGAATGAGGGGAGATCTAATAGAGGTGTACAAGATTATGAAGGGGATAGATAGGGTGAACGGTGGGAAGCTTTTTCCCAGATCAGAAGTGATGTTCACGAGGGGTCACGGGCTCAAGGTGAGAGGGGCGAAGTATAACTCGGATATTAGAGGGATGTTTTTTACACAGAGGGTGGTGGGGGCCTGGAATGCGCTGCCAAGTAGGGTGGTGGAGGCAGGCACGCTGACATCGTTTAAGACTTACCTGGATAGTCACATGAGCAGCCTGGGAATGGAGGGATACAAACGATTGGTCTAGTTGGACCAAGGAGCGGCACAGGCTTGGAGGGCCGAAGGGCCTGTTTCCTGTGCTGTACTGTTCTTTGTTCTTTGTTCGAGTTCTGTAGGAGTAAGAGCTGCTAGGTGGTGTATTTGATAGGATTAGTTCTCAGAGGTCACTGCATCAGCATGTGTATGGGCTGCCCAAGACACAAAAGTGATTTCCCTTCATGCCCCATCTTATCTATTACTCGTTTCGCACAACATAAATTGGCCAAATGGTTGGACATTTTGCTACAACCAGTTCTGAGCAAGTTTTCACATGTACACCATGAGGGATTCCTTACCTTTGCAAATACCATATGGGATTTGCATATCAATAGCAATGCCATGTTCATGTGCCCATTTAACATTGTTAGTTTATTCATCAATGTACTGCTAAAGGAAGCCGGGGCCATTTGCACTGTCACAATATCATGGCAATTTAGATACACCACCAATGTCTGAATCTGTATTCATTAAACTTATGAACTCAGCAACTCAAGCAGTTGAGTTCAGTTTTAACAACACCATATATGCCCAAATAGAAAGTGTTGCCAGTGGATCCCCTCCAGACTTAGCTGTCTCAAAGATTTTTGCTGGTTTCCAGGTGAAACACATGTGCGAAGTAATGGCAGCTAACCTCCTACTCCTTGCATATTTCTGATACGAAGATGTTATGTTTGCTTTATTTGAATCCAATCCATAGCTGCATGCGACAACTTCCTTACACATCTTAATGGACTCCATTCTGCACTCAAACTTGCCATTGTAATGGAGCAGTCAAATTAGCTCCCTTTCCTTGTATATTAAAGGCAAAGTACTGCAGATGCAGGAATCTGAAACAAAAACAGTGCTGGAAAATCTCAGCAGGTCTGACAGCGTCTGTGGAGAGAGAAGAGAGCCAACGTTTTGTGTCAGGATGACCCTTCGTCAGAATTGCTCTGTTTTTGTTAGCTCTCTTTCCTCAATGTGCGAGTTGAGAAATCTGCTAATGGGTTCTCTACTACTATCTACTCAAGCACACCTTATACACATTGGATTCCCTTCAGTTCTACGCGCTATAACATTGGCCTGATGTGATGACTTCAGTAAGAATTTTAACAACACCAGGTTAAAGTCCAACAGGTTTATTTGGTAGCAAATTCCATTAGCTTTCGGAGCGCTGCTCCTTCGTCAGATGGAGCGGATATCTGGTCTCAAATGGGCATACAGAGACACAAAATCAAGTTACAGAATACTGATTAGAATGCGAATCTCTACAGCCAACCAGGTCTTAAAGATACAGACAATGTGAGTGGAGGGAGCATTAAGCACAGATTAAAGAGATGTGTATTGTCTCCAGACAGGACAGCCAGTGAGATTCTGCAAGTCCAGGGGGCAAGCTGTGGGGGTTACTGATAGTGTGACATAAACCCAAGATCCCGGTTTAGGCCGTCCTCATGTGTGCGGAACTTGGCTAACAGTTTCTGCTCAGCGACTCTGCGCTGTCGTGTGTCGGGAAGGCCGCCTTGGAGAACGCTTACCCGAAGATCAGAGGCTGAATGCCCGTGACCGCTGAAGTGCTCCCCAACAGGAAGAGAACAGTCTTGCCTGGTGATTGTTGAGCGACAATTCTTGTCGCTCGACAATTCTTGGACACACGCATCTCCATTAAGGACGGTCACCTCAGCACCTCACTGTACCGCAAGCCCATGGATAACCTCACGATGCTCCACTTCTCCAGCTTCCACCCTAAACACATTAAAGAAGCCATCCCCCATGGACAAGCCCTCCGTATACACAGGATCTGTTCGGATGAGGAGGATCGCAACAGACACCTCCAGATGCTGAAAGATGCCCTCATAAGAACAGGATATGGCGCTCGACTCATCGATCGACAGTTCCGACGCACCACAGTGAAAAACCGCACCGACCTCCTCAGAAGACAAACACGGGACATGGTGGACAGAGTACCCTTCGTCGTCCAGTACTTCCCCGGAGCGGAGAAGCTACGGCATCTCCTCCGGAGCCTTCAACATGTCATTGATGAAGACGAACATCTCACAAAGGTCATCCCCACACCCCCACTTCTTGCCTTCAAACAACCGCATAACCTCAAACAGACCATTGTCCGCAGCAAACTACCCAGCCTTCAGGAGAACAGTGACCACGACACCACACAACCCTGCCACAGCAACCTCTGCAAGACGTGCTGGATCATCGACACAGTGCCATCATCTCACGTGAGAACACCGTCTACCAGTACACGGTACCTACTCGCCCAACGTTGTCTACCTGATACGCTGCAGGAAAGGATGTCCCGAGGCATGGTACATTGGGGAAACCCTGCAGACGCTGCGACAACGGATGAATGAACATCGCTCGACAATCACCAGGCAAGACTGTTCTCTTCCTGTGGGGGAGCACTTCAGCAGTCACGGGCATTCAGCCTCTGATCTTTGGGTAGGCGTTCTCCAAGGCGGCATTCACGACACACGACAGCGCAGAGTCGCTGAGCAGAAACTGTTAGCCAAGTTCCGCACACATGAGGACGGCCTAAACCAGGATCTTGGGTTTATGTCACATTATCAGTAACCCTCACAGCTTGCCTCCTGGACTTGCAGAATCTCACTGGCTGTCCTGTCTGGAGACAATACACATCTCTTTAACCTGTGTTGAATGCTCCCTCCACCCACATTGTCTGTACCTTTAAGACCTGGCTGGCTGTAGAGATTCGCATTCTAATTAGTATTCTGTAACTTGATTTCTGTGTCTGTGCACTGTTTGAGAGCACATTTCCACTCCATCTGACGAAGGAGCAGTGCTCCGAAAGCTTATGGTATTTGCTACCAAATAAACCTGTTGGACTTTAACCTGGTGTTGTGAGACTTCTTACTGTGTTTACCCCAGTCCAACGCCGGCATCTCCACATCATAAAGGAATATAAACAGGTAACACCAATGAAGGAGTTGATAGAGATCTGTGAAGAATTTGAGAGGTGATAGAGTCATAAAATGATACAGCACAGAAAGAGCCCATTTGGTCCATCATGCCTCAGAATAGGAGGGAGATCGAATTTTGGGTAACTGGAGATGATGGAAGATGAGTTAGAAACATCAAATGGAGCTAAGATTAAACTATTTGAAAGTACACTGGATAATTAGACAGTTTGGTGGAAGTATTTACATTAGTAAATTAGCTGAAAGGATACACTGCCACACAAGTCAGGGCTGTTGCAGATGCCAACAATTGTGGAAACATGCAGAAGTCAATAACCAATAAAATGGCAATGTTTAAAATCACTAGGATGGATTAGAACTCCTTTGTCACACTCAGCCCAGTGCTGCCTTGATGTCAAGGGTCATCTTTCTCACCAGCACTTCTGGAATTCAACTATTTTGACCATGTTTAGACCAGGCTGTAACATGGTATTAGTAAGCAAGTTGTAAGTGAGTATGTACCGCTTAGTAGCACTGTTGACAAAGCCTTCCATCACTTTACTGATGACTGAGAGGAGGCTGTTTGGTCAGTAAAGGCTGGATTGGACTTGTCCTGCCTTTTATGGACAATACATAGTTGAGCATTTATCCACTTTGTTGGCTAGATGCCAATGTTTTAGCTAAACTGGAACAGCTTGGCAAGAGATGTGGTAGTTCTGGAGCAGAAGTCTTCATTACATCAAGGATGTTGTGAAATCCATATTCAGCTCATTCATTATTTTCTTGATGTCATGTGGAGTGCATTGAATTGCTTAAAATTTTACTTCTATTGGTTACTTAAATCTCAGTAGCCATTAAGGCTCAGAAGGAGGCCATTCAGCTCACCAAACATGCCATGTTGGTTATGTCTAGAGTAATTCAATCAGTCCCTTCTGAACCCTTGGCTGACCTTGCAATTTTATTTCCCTCAAGTGTCTGTCCAATTTACTTTTGAATTGCTGATCATCTCCACTTTCATCACCCTTTCATCATGGCCAGTGAGTTCCAGGTTATTACAATTTGCGTCAAAAAATCATTTGTTCACATCCCCCTTTATATGTCTTATCCTAAACCTTAAATCAGTGTCTTTTGGTCCTTGTACCATCAGATAATGCCTGTTAATTAAAGTCTGCTAATTGTTACATGATAATTGTCTCCACTGACGTTAAACTGGCCTGCAGTTACACTGAATGTCCTTATGCCTTTTCTTGAATTGGGAAAACACATTTGCTACTCTCCAACTCACTGCACCTCCCTCTTATTGAGGGGAAATTAGAAGATTATGGCAAGTCCTACAGCAATCGCCACCTCAAATTCCCATGGTCACTAGGTGACACAGTGGCACTGCTGCCTCCCTGCCAGGAACCTGGCTTTCTTCTGATATTTTGTCAGCATTCTCTTCCTTAGTAAATAGTGATACAAAGTACTTATTAAATATTCTAGCCTTACTCTGCACCTCCAAGCATATATCACCTTCTTTGTTCCTATTAAATGCCAGTTTGGCTCCTACTACCTGCTTACTATTTATTTGCAAGTAGAAGATTTTTGAATTCCCTTCTATGTTAATGGCGATTCTATTCTCATTCTCTCCTTGTCAGTCTTATTTTCCTCTTTGTTTCCCTTCTTCCTTCTCAACTTATTGGGCCCGATTTTACCATCAAGTTGCGCCCGTTTTCGGGCGTGAAAACTTGACAAAGTTGGGTGCGAGGCAAGTAGCTTGATCCGCGCCTGCCTCTGCGCTGGTTCCCCCTTTACCAAGGCTCGAAAATGGCTGCAATCGGGATTGCGCCCGAAAGTTTACAAAGGACTTTCAGCTATGTTGTAGTTGGAGTTGATAACCTATGATATTGTAATTGTATGTTTTTCAGCCCTGTACACTCTCTTGAATATTACGCTGACATACTCTCGAACATTTGCATGCATTTAAATTGACTTAATGGGCTGCACGCTCAACCTTACTGGCACTTCCCCCTTTACACTGCATTCACCCATCCAGAATCATCACAAAACAGATATGCTCCACAAAAGTCCGATTCGGGTGCTCCAGTTAATGAGTGGGTAAGTGCCGTGCGTCCGATGGCTCTCTGCTTGAGATCAGTGGAGGGGCGGGGAAGAGGGGTCCGCTGCCACTCTGCCTTAGATTAATGAGGGGGAGGGGCGGGTCCACTGCCACTCTGCCTACGATCGGTGGTGGTGAAGGGGTGGGGGGGGTGTCCGCTGCCACTCTGCTTGAGATCGGTGGAGAGGGAAGAGGGTCCGCTGCCACTCATCTTGAGATCAGTGGGGGTGAAGGCAGAGTGCATATGGGGGCGCCTGAGAACAGGTTTAAAAGTCAGATCTGAAACACTCCCAGTTTCAAGTCCGCCCAGCGCTTAGAATCAAAATGGTAAAATAGGGCCCATTGTATTTGGCCATTTTCTTGTTTGGAGAATTTGCCTGACATGCAATGTACATCTTTTTGTTTTGTTTTAACATATGCTGTATCTCCCTCAAGGACCCCTGGCTTTGGTTTCCCTGGCCTTCCTTCTTATTGATGTGCTTAGTCTGAAAATTCTCTTCCTTGAAGATCACCCATTGTACTGTTAAAGTTTTCCCTGTCAAACTTTGGTTTCATTTTATTCTGACTATATCCCTTCCTGTGCCATTGAGGTCAGCTGTTTAGAAGTTCTACTTTAGATTAATGTAAATCTGATGATAGAACGAGGCTGAAATAATTCATTCACTTGGTACTTCTGCTGAAGACACTCGCAATGGCTTCAGCTTTGTCTTTTGGACTGGCTTGCTGGACTTTCACCATCATGGAGTTCCTTCTGTGAGCTGTTTAATTGCTCACCATCATTCATGACTCGATCTGGCAGGACTGCAGCGCTTTCATCTGTTGGTTGTGTGATCGCCTAATGCTTTCATTAAAAGCTGATTGATTTGATTTATTATTGTCACATGTATTAGCAAACAGTGAAAAGTATTATTTCTTGCGTGCTATACAAAGCATACCATTCATAGAGAAGGAAACGAGAGAGTGCAGAAAGTAGTGTTACAATCATAGTTAGGGTGCAGAAAAAGATCAACTGAATGCAAGGTAGGTCCATTCAAAAGTCTGACGGCAGCAGGGAAGAAACTGTTCTTGAGTCGGTGGGTATGTAACCCCAGACTTTTGTAAATTTTTCCCGACAGAAGAAGGTGAAAGAGAGAATGTCCAGGGTGCGTAGGGTCCTTAATTATGCTGGCTGCTTTGCTGAGGCAGCGGGAAGTGTAGACAGAGTCAATGGGTGAGAGACTGGTTTGCATGATGGATTGGGCTACATTCATGACTTTTTGTAGTTTCTTGCAGTCTTGGGCAGAGCAGGAGCCATATCAAGATGTGATACGACCAGAAAGAATGCTTTCTATGGGCATCTGTAAAAGTTGGTGAGAGTCGTAGCTGACATGCCAAATTTCCTTAGTCTTCTGAGAAAGTAGAAGCGTTGGTTGGCTTTCTTAACTGTAGTGTTGGCATGAGGGGACCAGGACAGGTTGTTGGTGATCTGGACACCTAAAAACTTGAAGCTCTCGACCTTTTCTACTTTGTCCCTGTTGATGTAGACAGGGGCATGTTCTCCTCTACGTTTTTTGAAGTCAATGACAATCTCCTTCGTTTTGTTGACATTGAGGGAGAGATTATTGTCACTGCACCAGTTCACCAGGTTCTTTATCTCATTCCTGTACTCTGTCTTGTCATTGTTTGAGATCCATCCTACTACGATAGTGTCGTCAATCTGCTGTTTAGCATGCATGTAGCTCTTTCTATAGTTTCACCAGGTTGTCACCTCATATCTTTAAGTATACCTAGTCTAGTGCTGCTCCTGGTATGCTCTTTTACATTTCTCAAGAAACCCGTTTATCACATTGGCTTGACGGTAATGTTCAATGAAGGATATGCTTGCCATGGGGCGGCATGGTGGCACAGTGGTTAGCACTGCTATCTCACAGTGCCAGGGACCCAGGTTTGATTCCTGGCTTGGGTCACTGTCCGTGTGGAGTTTGCATGTTCTTCCCCTGTCTGCGTGGGTTTCTGCCGGGGTGCTCCGGTTGGAAAGACTTGCTGGTTAGGTGCATTGGCCATGCTAAATTCTCCCTCCGTGTACCCAAACAGGCACCGGAGTGTGGCAACTAGGGGATTTTCACAGTAACTTCATTGCAGTGTTAATGTAAGCCTACTTGTGACACTAATAAATAAACATAAACTGAAGATAGAATACAATTTTGCCCCCGCTCATGGATGGTCTGTTTTGAGCTGCTGGATCTGTTTCATATCTACCCCATTTAGCACTGTGATGGTGCCACATACATGATAGAGCACGTCTTGTGTGTGAAGATGACTTTTTTTCCACAAGAATTGCAGTGGTCAATCCTACCAATGCTGTCAGGAAAAATTGTATCTGTGACAGGCAGTTGAGTCAGGACAAGGTCAAATAGGTTTTTCCCTTGTGTTGATTCTCTCACCACCTGCCACAAGCCCAATCTGCCCACAATGTCCTTCAGGACATGCCCAGTACAATAAATGGTGGTATTACTGAACAGCTTTTGGTGATGGACAAAAGTCCCTCACCCAGAATGCATTCTGTGCCTTTCCTATCCTTCATGCTACTTCCACATGGTGTTGAAGATGTAGGAGCACTGATTCATCAGCTGTGGGATAACAATTACAGCTGATTCATCAGCTGTGGATAACAATTAATAGGCAGCTTCATCACTTATATATGACCTGATGCCATGATTAGATTTATAAAGTTCAGAATTTAGATTATGATCTTTAAGAACAACGTTTACTCCTTCATGTGAATGCTTAATTATCTGATTATCTAATTATCTGGTTTTATTTTTTTGCAGGCTCAGGGGGGTGATTTGTTTCCAGAGCGCCATGTGTCCCAAAGACCAGAAGTAATTGATGATTTTCTGAGAAATTTTCTGATCAAGATGGGAATGATGAAAACTCTTGACTGTTTTCAAACTGAATGGTAAAAATGGGTTAATTTTGTGTGCAAAAATCTTTACACTGTTAACTTTGAGCAGCTTTCTTTCATCTCAGGTCTCTTTTAAAATTGCACACACAACCTACAAAAGTCTCACTCATATGGTGATATGTAAGTTGGGAGCATAAAAATGTCAACTTGCAGCCCATATCCAGATTTATACTTGGTTTTCAAAGTTGCCAAAATAAAGCTCAAGCAATATTTTGGAATGTGAAAACAAAAGTTATTGGAGAGTTCCCAACACTGTCAATGAGAAGGGAAGTACTGAGATTCTGAGGCATGAATGTTTTCTACAGGAAATTTGTGCCAAATTTTAGCAGTGTGGTTGCTCCATTCACTGAACTGCTGAAAAAAACACAGACAATTTCAATGGCCCTCTGAGTGTAGGGAGACATTTCACAATCTGAAAACAGTGTTTACCACTGCACCAGTGTTGGCAACACCGAATTATGCACAACGATGCAAGGTAGCCATTGATGCAAGTGATGTAGGATTGGTGCTGTACTGTTACAAGAAGACAACAGAAGGATAGAAAGGCCTATTGGTTATTTTTCCCAAAACCGAAATATTCATTAAAAGAAATATTCAACCATTGAAAAGGAGACATTGAGTTTGGTGTTGGTCTTGCAACATTTTAACATTCATCAGAGACAATTGTTTATACTGACCATAATCTATTGAAGTTTCTGGAGAAGTTTAAAGATAAGAATGCAAGACTGTTTAGATGGAGTTTATTATTACAGCCATTTAATTTGAAAAAAATTATATCAGTGGCAGGAAGGAAGAATGTAATTGCAGATGCTTTATCATGACTTTGATGAAAGGAGAAACAATCAATGATGGAAGAGAAAGACAGAACTAAAATATACTACAATTATATTTGCATGCTTAGATGTAATAAGATATATGTGTATCTTATAGAGTACTAATAGTGTGAACACTAGAGGTTTTGAAAAATGAAGCCATTTATTCAGATTTTTAATTCATTTTTTAAGGAGGCAGGTGTGATGAAACTGTTCTGTTTTGCTATATATTATTTTTAAGGTGGGGCTGCTTAAAGGCAGTGCTTTGTTACAAGAGTCGATTTGTTCAAATGCTGAGAATGCAAGATAATTGACTTTAGCTCAATGTGTTATTTTGGAGAGTTAATGGACCTTTTGTTTACTTATCTTTGACAAGGTATGCAGTGTCATGTGAGATTTTGATTAGGTTGATTGATAGGGACAGAGTTATGTGGTTTATGGGATGAGCTAAGCTTGCAGCAAAATACAGTTTCATTTTCATTTTAAAATCAAGAGCAGTTGCTGCCTGGAGCTGATGGCAGAAAGAAATGTCTCTCTGTCTCTCTCTTTCTTTCTCTCTCTCTCTCTCTCCCTAGGCTTTCTGAAAGCTCCAAGACTATTAACCTAAGTCACAAGCAAGCATGCCTGTGTTTTGCTAACTAATTTTAAAGAGAGATTTAAGGTTGAGAGAAATATTGCTTGATTAGAACTAATTGTGATAAGTTAGCAGTTAAGAATTGTATCTTGCCATGTTTAAATATTGTTCAATTGTTAAAAGTTAAGCTAATTCATTTGTTATAGTTAAACTCTGTTGTTAAATAAAGTTTGTTTTGATAAAAGCTCCTTAGTTTGTCAGTAGAATCGTGCCTCAAATGATACACCCTCTCCCCACATTAATGTCAAAATAGAAAAATTGTTGAGGTCTAGTCTGGCTTCATAATGCACCTTGCGGTTTCTGACCTGGTACCATAACACCATTTCTTCCTTTTCTTCTTTCCTGAACATCCTGTATTCATGGATATTTAGCACCCAGTCCTGCTTTTTTCTGAGTCAGGTCTTTGTTATAGCCACAATATCATGTTTTCACATGACAATCTGCACCTGTAACTCACCAGTCTTAATTACCACATTCCATGGGTTCACATACATACACAATGACCCTGATTCAAACTCTTACTTTCTCCTTTATTCTGACCCCATCTATATTAACTTACTATTCCCACTCCCCTATTCTTTTGACATATCCCTATAATTTATTTCCTTCAAGTATTTATCCAACTCTTTTCTGAATATTTACTATTGAATTTGCTTCTACCTCCTTTTAGGCATGCATTCCAGATCACAAAATCTATTTAAAAATGTGTCCTTATATTGCCTCTGGTTCTTGTGTGAATCATCTTAAATCTTTACTGGTTACTAACCCTGCTACCAGAAAGCTATTTCTCCTTATTTACCCTGTCAAAACAATTCATGATTTTGAAAATCTCTGCCAAATCTCCTCTTAACCTTCCCTGCTATAAGAAGAACAACCCCAGCTTCATCAGTCTTTCAACCTAACTGAAGACCCTCATCGTAGGTGGTAGTCTAATAAATCTCTTCTGCACTGTTTTCAAGATTTTGACATCCTTTCTGAAGTGTAGTACCCAGAATTAAACACAGTGGTCAAGCTGAGGCCTGTCTAATGTTTTGTAAAGGTTTAGCATAACTTCCTTACTTTAGTATACTCTTCCTCTATTAATAAATGATACCATTTGCTTTTTAATAGACTTCTCAACTTGTCTTGCCATTTTCAAAGAACCGCTGATGTCATTTTCCCTGTACTATTTAATCCATATTATCACTCTTTAATCTTCCAAAATGTAAAAATGTATCACTTCTGATGCGCGATTAATTCACTCGGGAGGGCTGGATCGTACCCGGGAAATAAAGGCTTTTATTAGCAACAAGAATGGAGCTTACTGCTTAACAGTACAATCCCAGACTAAAGGGTCACTAGGAAGTGCAGTGACCTTTATACTCCTATAGGTAGGCGGAGCCAACCGGAGTGTACCACAGAACAATACCAACAGGTGGAACACCCCAACCCTAACCCCAACAGTAACAAGAGTAACATATGTACAAGTACCCATAGTGATAACCATCTATGGTTCAGTACCCATAGTGGTAACCATCTATGGTTCACCACAACTTCATACTTCTGTGTATTACAGTTCATCTTCAGTGCATTTGCCCATTTTACCAGTCTATGTCCTCCTAAAGTCTGTTACTATTCTTATTGCTACATTTCTGAGTTCCATACCATCTATGAATTTTGAAGTTATGCCCATTAATACACCTCATAAATATATACCAACCCCCAAGGAACACTACTGAATACTTCCCTCCAGTCTGAAAAATAACTTGACCATTACTTTCTGCGTTCTGTTTCTTAGCAAATGCTTTATGTTTTTATTTATGTTTGTACTGCCCTTTAATCCCATGGGCTTTAATTTTGTTCTATTCTGTGACACTTTGTCAAACTTTGTTAAAAGCTGAAAACAACTTCAGCCCCAAAATTGAATATTGTAGTACTCCAATTGTAACCTGCTACCCGCAGAATGCTTGTCCATGTACAACTACTCCTCGTTGTTTTACGGTTGATGTACATGTTATGTACTAATCAACCATTTGGCAAACTGTTTTAAAATATTCCGCTCTGTTCCTTGTGCTTGTACCTTGAGCAGTAGTCTATTGTGTAGGACAATGTCAAATACGTTCCTGAAGGTGACACTCACTATTAATCCTACACTTCTCCAAGAAATTCAATGAATTACTCAAGCATGATCTCCCATCCTTAAAACCACACTTGATGTCTTAGATTAGCTCTTGTCCCTAAAGTCCTAAAGTTTCAAACCCTTTTCCAAAAACATACTTGACATTTTTATAATTGCCTCCATTTCGAAGATCAGAGTCATATTTACTATTTTTCAATCCTTTGGCATTCGGTCTGAGTCAGGAACTGTGAAAAATACCCACAAGAGGATTCTCAATCATTTGAATCAATTCCTTTAGAACGTTGAAACAAAAGTAATCAAAGCCAGGAACTTTTCTATCTTGAGCTTGAACAATTCCCCAATATGTCCTTTTTGTGATTTTAACATATTTCAGTTTATATTCACCTTTAAGCCATGCTTCCAATTCTGGAATCTCTCTCCCTCCCCACCCCCATTTCTTTGTGAATACTGTTGAAAAATAAGAATAAAATTCTTCAGCAATTTCTCTGCCTTCAGGCATAATTACTGCAATGTCGTCTTTTCCCTCTCTTTGCATCTTTTATTTAATCCCAACATACTTGAATGATACTTTACTGTTTCCAGCTGTGTTTTGCTCATGATCCATCATCAAAACTCTCATCAGTTTCTTGGCACACTTCAGTTTATCACTAGATTCAATGTTCCATTCTGAACATTTTCATAAATGTTTTCCCTTTTTACCTAATGCCTTTCAAAATTTTGTTAGTAAACCAAATGTACCTTACTATATGATCAACCTATTTCAAGGTTGTTTTTTTTAAAACTATACCACTTTTTTTCATATCTTTTCCTTCTAGCATCTCTTCCCTTTTTAACACTCCCATGCACTATTTTATATCCTTAAAATAAGCTGATTTTAATATTTCTGATCTCTTAACTACCCTAAAGGTCAGAATATTGTGGTTGCAGGTTCCAAAACATATTTTTTTATTCATTCAGTGAACGTGAATGTCACTTGCAAAGCCAGCATTTATTGCCCATCCTGAATTGGTTTTGAGAAGGTGGTGGTGAGCCACCTCCCCAGCTTGGCTTGCTACGCCAGTTTAAAGGGCAGTTAAGAGTCAACCACATTGCTTTGGATTTGACCAAGTAAAATTTTCTTTCCAGAAAATATGTAAGTGAATCAGATAGATTTTTATAACAATCAAGTAGTTTCACAGTCATCATTGCTGATACTAGGTCTTAATTCCAGAATTGTTAATGAACTGAATTTAAATTCCCCATCTACCTTGGTGGGATTTGATCTCATGTCTTTAAATCATTAGTTCTACATTCTACTTTGATTGTTGTTTCCCCTCATTTGTTGGAACTAAATGCAACATTACATTCACCTTTATGGGTTTTTAATGTCCTGTTTTAAAAACAAATGGCTTAAAATTTCACAAATTCATGCTTTTATGCATCCCTATTGTGCACCACAGTCAGCGTAAGGAAAATTGATGTCCCCAGGAATGTTACAGAAGACTCATTGACCTATATTGACATCTCCCAAAAAACATCATCAGCCTCCCTATGGTTTTTTGATGTTGCACACTCCTATTACTATTTTCCTTCCATTATCCTTTTAATTTTACCAAAGAGACTCGGTACCACTTCCAGCATCTAACTCTGTTGTAATACATTCCATCTCTAACAAGTAATTCTGCCTGACCCACTGCCCTACCTTCCTGGTATCTTCCTAAACACACAAAACACTGCAAGTTAGCTTGTGAGTCATCATTTGATTTCAAATACGTTTCACTCATTTCCACAACATTTGTTTCTTTTCTTTGTGCCAGAACTTCCAGCTAACCTATTTTATTCCTTTATATTCATTTATATATTCACATTATTCTTTAATATTCTTGCTCGCTCATTCATAATTTTTCTTAATATATATCGTATTGTTTTTCCCTTCATGTCATGCCATATGATTTTAACATGCCACTGTTGTTGTTTTTCTCATTCTAGTGATTGTTAGTGAAACACATAAATCAGCAAGATATCTGCTTGAAAATCATATCATAGAATCTACGACAGGAGTAAGGCCCTTCGTCCCAAACTGGTCCTTGCCAACCAAAATGTCCATCTAAGCTAACCCCTTTTGTCTGCATTTGGCCCATATCCCTCAACCAACCTTTCCTATCCATGCATCTGTCCAAATGCCTTTTAAATGTTGTCAATGTCCCTGCCTCAACCATTTCCTCTGGCAGCTCATTCCACATAAGTACCACCCTCTGTGTAAAAACGTTGCTCCTCAGGTTCCCATTAATTCTTTCCCCTTTTAACTTAAATCTATGCCCTCTAGTTCTTGATTCCCCAACCCTGGGAAAAAGATTCACCCTATTCATGCCTCAAAATGTTTTACATTTTGTCATTTCAGGTATGAAATGCTGCAAAAAGGCTCACTAAAATTGCAGGATGTAGGATTTGTTCCTGACGTGTATGCTCAAAACCAGCTGCTTGAGAATGAGTTGAAAAATTTGAAGAAAGATCTTGAGGGCTGCAAAATAACAACCAAGTATGTCGTAAATAATTTAATGTTATTTGAAAGTACAGAAATTATGTGGAAACATACATCTGTAAAATACTTCTATCACCTTTGCAACAAATAAAACTTGCCAATTTTTTAATCAACAGCACAGCTAGCGAAACATTAATAAAACTTAGGAAAGAACGTGATTTCCATAGGATGCACCATAAGCGTGTGGCACAAGAAAAGAACAGACTCATTAATGATATTAAAAGGTAAGGAAATGTGGGATTTTAAGGTCTTTGGAAAGCACAACCAAATATGAAAATGATTTTTAATCCTTGAAGATCCTGTATGATATTAAATACTAACTATTTCAAATGATTGTAGAGACTACTGAATGTGGGTCATGTTTTGACAGCTAGTGGACTCATTTAGAAGTTTCCCATCTTCCATTGCAGCCAGGCCCTCCCAACACACCATTTACAGCATTCCCAGACTCTACAGCTTCTTTTTGAATGTTCGTACCTTTGAGATTCCCTTTTGAATATTCCCACTATTGACCTATATTCCGGGGTCAGTGGTAGAGGGACAGTACTTGCCTTTGACCTTGAAGAAAGTGGACTATAAAACTTTAGAATATATATAGGATAGATTTCTTCTATACCCACATCACTGAATTGGATGCCTATAGTGTGTCCTTGAACAGAGTAGGCAGAATGCAAGATTATTAAACCGACCACATTATAAAATTCTCAGAGCAAAGCAGAAAGTTTTTCATCTTGTGAAATTAGTTTTTTTTCTCAGGACCACAAAGATGTTCAACAATATTTATGCATTAATGCTCTATAACAACAAAGTTACGCCTATTGAAAAAGGCTTAATATTTTCACTTTTACAGTGAGGTTAATGAGTAAACAAAAGTTGAAGTTCATGACAAATCAGTGATTGTATTGATTGCATCTGTGAAGACAACAACTGTTCAGGTGTGCATGACCCCCCCCCCCCCCCCCGCCCCCCAACTTGTACATCTTTGGACTGTGGGAGCAAACCGGAGAACCCAGAGGAAACCCACACAGACAGGGGTAGAACATGCAAACTCTACATGGACACACTCACCCAAGGCTGGAATTAAACGCTGGTCCCTGCTGCTGTAAAGGTAAACTGTACCTATATGAGTATACTTATGACTTGCTAATTTAATAAATCATATTTTCACTTTTAAAATCATTAGTCTTTCTGTTTTCCCAGAGTACACAAAAGCCAAATACTATGTATGTTGGAAATATGAAATAAAAATGTTGGAAATACTCAGCAGGTCTGGTAACTGGTTGTGTGGCAAGGAAAACAAAGTTAACATTTCTGGTCGAGGACCTTTCGTCAAAGTAGTTGTGTTATGCTTTGAACGTAGTAAAATGTTCCAATTAAGGCACTCCACAGGACCGTTATAAAACAAAGTTTGACACTGAGCCATATATGGATATATTAGGACAGAGAGGAGCAAAGAGAGATAGAAAGGCAGAAAACTTTAGGAAGGGAATTCCAGAGCTTAGGGCCTTTGCAGCTGAAGACATGCTGGCCAATATTAGGAATAGTTTGAAAACAATTATGATTTTCAAAACACACTAATTCTAAGAAATAATCTCCAAAATAACATTTTGTTAGCATTCTTGTTTGCTTTAGGAAGCAAAAATTCAAAGGACCTTGTCTTGTATTCATAATATAAAAAGGTTTTTGTTTTCACATTGCTTGATACTCACTAAATGTTGCAGGTCAATGTGGATTCTTTGGGTTGACACATACCTTGGGTGGAATTTTATAGTGCCTCTGGGAGCAGGTTGGCAGATGGAGGGTGGGGATGTAAAATTGGGTGCCTTGGCAGCAGTGACATGCTCATCCCCTCCCTTTCTCCAATAGTATTTTAACAATGATGGAGAAGGCATTGTGCACTCACCCTTAGGCCAATTGAAGCCCTTAAGTGCTCAATGAAAAATAATAGAATCATAGAAGGGGCCCATTCATCCTATCATGTATGCTGGCATACCTACCTTTTCCCTGTAGCCATGTCTAATAGAATCATGGAGTGGTTACAAATTAATGGCCAGTTTAGGGCTCCTGACTGCCACTGGTATTTTAATGATAGCAGAATGGTTTTTATAAGGGCTGGAGGTATATTTCTCCTGTTTGGGTATCCTGTGCTCAGTTGGGGACCCCCCCCCCCATATTTCTCTTCCCTTCCCTGTGTGATTTCTCCCATCCCTCTGCCATCCTGAACTCAATCCTTTACCCTCCTCGCTCAGATTTGCCCGATTAGCTCTGGTGAAACACCCCAATTTACCTCCTAATCTGGCTCCATTGATGATCATCGTTGGGGACTGCATGCAGTCCCAGCAGTGGCCATTAATCCTGTTGTGGAGATGCTGGCATTGGACTTGGGTGGGCACAGTAAGAAGTCTCACAACATCAGGTTAAATTCCAACAGGTTTATTTGGAATCACGAGGTTTTGGAGTGCTGCTCCTTCATCAGGTGAGTCCTGGTAGTGCTACTACAACTAGAGAACATCAGGCCATCTGACTGGCCAACAACTCTGAGGCGGGACCTCTTCCAATATGGGGTGGAAGACTTGTCCTGAACGAATTAATGGACTAACAGTTGTAAACCAACTCAGAACTACCCAATTAAGTGGAGGGGGGAGGGGGGGGGGGGGGGTTGCACATTGGGGGTCTCCATTTAACTTTCTGGCCCTTGTATCAAAAGTGCCTGCAAGTAGAAAAATATTAAATTAAAAACATATTTATGTAAAAGAAAAATTACAATTTATCTATAAT
Source organism: Mustelus asterias (assembly GCF_964213995.1). Lineage (NCBI taxonomy): Eukaryota > Metazoa > Chordata > Chondrichthyes > Carcharhiniformes > Triakidae > Mustelus > Mustelus asterias. The sequence continues at coordinate 93,526,216 of NC_135814.1, forward strand.
CTACTGCATTTACCGCTGTCCTGTTTTTATAAATCTTTGAGTTAACTTTTTCTTGCATTGTAACTTCTGACATCCATATATATAATGCAGTCTGTCCATGTAAAGCTATCACATTTCAATGACACCTTCCGATCAGTAGGAGTATTAATGCACATCAGTACAGTGTGTCCCAGAAGTTATTGAAACATTTATTAAAAATCTTGAACCATGAAATTTATTTGCCACAGGATTAGGAGGTACGGTCTGTGATACATGGCACACCCGTGCCTGTTGGAATGAGGTGAGTAACATAGAAGGATCATTACATTAAGGGTTAACCTAGGACTGACCACCAATGATGTAAGAAAGCACCTGACCTAGAGCTTAGGTCAGCGGTGTAGAATTAGATAGCAACATGTAAAGACATGCCACGGAATCCTCTCTGTACCTATACCCTCTACTCTAAATTTGGACATAGTTCAGTAATATTAATAAAGACCTCTTGGTAATTTCTTCAAGACTGCTTAATGGTGTCTTGGTAGTACATGCCACGCTTAGCGACCATCTGACAAAACATGGTGGCAGCAGGAAATCAAAATTCACATCTTCTGTAAAAAGACTGAAAAATCAAGAATATTTGAAAAGGGTATACTCGGTAGTAACAAGGAGCAGGAAAGAAGGGCCCTAGAAAATTGTATATATCTGAAACAAAGCATCTTTCAAAAGTTTAATTTAAAGGGGTAAGACATGACAGGAGAGCTCCAAGCCGTGGTTTGCTCCTCTTGCTCCATGTGGCAGGCTGGGACAGTTCCAGTCCCCTGGGTCAGCGTGTGTGCGGGAATTGTCTCCAGCTACAGCTCCTGGAAGCTTGAGTTTCAGAGCTGGAGGGCGGCTGGAGACACTATGGAGCATCCGCGAGTCAGAGAGTATTGTGGATAGCACGTATAGAGAGTTGGTCACACCGCAGGCTCAGACTCCGCAGGCAGGAAGAGAATGGGTGACCACCAGACAGAGCAAGAGAGATAGGCAGGTAGTGCAGGCATCTCATGTGACCATTCCCCTGCAAAACAGATATACCGCTCTGGATACTGTTGAGGGGAATGACCTCTCTGGGGAAAGCAGCAGCAGCCAAACTCGTTGCACCATGGTTGGTTCTGCTGCAGAGGGGAGGGGTAAAAAGTGTGCCAGTGCAATAGTTATAGGGGATTCAATTGTAAGGGGAATAGCAGGAGTTTCTGTGGCCACAAATGAGACTCCAGGATGGTAGTTGCCTCCCTAGTGCTAGGGTCAAGGGTGTCTCAGAGCGGCTGCAGGACATTCTGAAAGGGGAGGGCGAACAGCCAGTGGTCGTAGTACACGTTGGTACAAGCGACATAGGTAAAAAAAAGGGATGAGGTCCTAAAAGCAGAATACAGGGAGCTAGGAAGAAAGTTAAGAAATCGGACCTCAAAGGTAGTGATCTCAGGATTACTACCGGTGCCATGTGCTAGTCAGAGTAGAAATGAGAGGATATATCGGATAAATACATGGCTGAAGAGATAGTGTCAGGGGGAGGGTTTCCTGGGGCATTGGGACCCGTTCTGAGAGAGTTGGGACCTGTACAAATTGGATGGGTTACACCTGGGCAGGACTGGGACTGATGTCCTTGGGGGAGTGTTTGCTAGAGTGGTTGGGGAAGGTTTAAACTAATATGCCAGGGGGATGGGAACCTATGTAAGTAGTCTGAGAAGGAGGGAGCAAGGACAAAATGTGAGGAGAAGGTTCCAACTACATCAAAAATCAGGAAAAAAGTTAAAAGGAAAGAGAACGGAGTGGGAATGGAGGGATACAAAAGAATGGTCTAGTTTGGACCAGGGAGCGGCGTGGGCTTGGAGGGCCGAAGGGCCTGTTCCTGTGCTGTATTGTTCTTTGTTCTAACTCGGGAGATGTTATTAATGGAAGTGTTAGAATTCAAAAAGAAGGTACAAAAACTAGCATAAGGGCACTTTATCTGAATGTTCGTAGCATTCGAAACAAGGTCAACGAGTTGACAGCACAAATCATTGCGAACGAATATGATTTGGTGGCCATTACAGAGACATGGTTGCAGGATGGTCACGACTGGGAGTTGAATATCCAAGGGTATCAAACTGTTCGGAGGGACCGACAGAAAGGTAAAGGTGTAGCTCTGATATTTAAGGATGATATCAGGGCGGTAGTGAGAGATGATATAGGTTCTATGGGAAAAAAAGGTTGAATCCATTTGGGTGGAAATTAGAAATAGTCAGGAGAAAAAGTCACTGATAGGCGTAGTCTATAGGCCACCAAATAATGACATCATGGTGGGGTGAGAAATAAACAAAGAAATAACTGATGCATGTAAAAATGGTACAGCAATTATCATGGGGGATTTTAATCTACATATCAATTGGTCAAACCCGGTCGGTCAAGGCAGCCTTGAGGAGGAATTCATAGAATGTATCCGCGATAGCTTCCTTGAACAGTATGTAATGGAACCGACAAGGGAGCAAGCTATCCTAGATCTGGTCCTGTGTAATGAGACGGGAATAATTAATGATCTTGCAGTAAGGGATCCTCTTGGAAGGAGCGATCACAGTATGGTTGAACTTAAAATACAGATGGAGCGTGAGGAGGTAAAATCCAATTCCAGTGTCTTGTGCTTAAACAAGGGAGACTATAAAGGGATGAGGGAGGAGTTGGCTAAGGTAGACTGGGAGCAAAAACTTTATGGTGGGACAATTGAGGAACAGTGGAGGACTTTCAAAGTGATCTTTCACAGTGCTCAGCAAAAGTATATACCAGTTATAAGGAAAAACTGTAGAAAAATAGATAATCAGCCATGGATATCTAAGGAAATAAAGGAGGGTATCAAATTGAAAGAAAATACATACAAAGTGGCGAAGATTAGTGAGAATCTAGAGGATTGGGAAATCTTTAAAGGTCAGCAGAAAAAAGCTATAAAGAAAGGTAAGATGGATTGTAAGAGTAAACTAGATCAGAATATAAAAACAGATAGCAAAAGTTTCTATAAATATATAAAACGAAAAAGAGTGGCAAAATTAAACATTGGTCCTTTAGAGGACGAGAAGGGGGATGTAATAACTGAAATGAGAAAATGGCTGAGGCATTGAACAGGTATTTTGTGTCGGTCTTCACAGTGGAAAACAAATAACATGCCAAAAATTGATGACAGGAAGGCTATGGCAGGTGAGAACCTAGAAATTATCATGAAAGAGATAGTGTTGGGCAAGTTAATGGGGCTAAAGGTAGACAAGTCTGCTGGTCCTGATGGAATGCACCCCAGGGTACTAAAAGAGGTGGCGGGAGAAATAGCAAATGCACGAGTGGTAATTTACCAAAATTCGCTGGACTCTGGAGTGGTTCCCGCAGATTGGAAAACAGCAAATGTGACGCCACTGTTTAAAAAAGGAGGTAGACAAAAGTCAGGTAACTGTAGGCCGGTTAGCTTAACTTCTGGAGAAGGGGAAATGCTTGAATCTATCATCAAGGAAGAAATAGCGAGACATCTGGATATAAATTGTCCCATTGGTAAGACGCAGCATGGGTTTATGAAGGGCAGGTCATGTTTGACTAATTTGGTGGAATTCTTTGAGAACGTTACATGTGCAGTGGACAACGGGGAACCTGTGGATGTGGTGTATCTGGATTTCCAGAAGGCATTTGACAAGGTGCCGCACCAAAGACTGCTACATAAGATAAAGGTGCACAGTGTTACGGGTAATGTATTAGCATGGATAGAGGATTGGTTAACTAACAGAAAGCAAAGAATGGGGGTAAATGGGTGTTTTTCTGGTTGGCAATCAGTGACTAGTGGTGTGCCTCAGGGATCAGTGTTCGGACTGCAATTGTTTACGAATTACGTAGATGATTTGGAGCTGGGGACCAAGTGTAGTGTGTCAAAGTTCGCAGATGACACTAAGATGGGTGGAAGAGCAAAGTGTGCCGAGGATGCTGAAAGTCTGCAAAGGGATATAGATAATCTAAGTGAGTGGGTGAGGGTCTGGCAGATGGAGTACAATGTTGGTAAACGTGAGGTCATCCATTTTGGTAGGAATAACAGCAAAATGGACTATTATTTAAATGGTAAAAAATTGCAGCATGCTGCTGTGCAGAGGGACCTGGGTGTCCTTGTGCAGGAATCACAAGGAGTTGGTTTGCAGGTGCAGCAGGTAATTAAGAAGGCAAATGGAATTTTGTCCTTCACTGCTAGAGGGATGGAGTTTAAAAACAGCAAGATTATGTTGCAGCTGTATAAGTGCTGGTGAGGCCACATCCTGAGCACTGTGTACAGTTTTGGTCTCCTTACTTGAGAAAGGATATACTGGCACTGGTGGGGGTGCAGAGAAATCATAGAAATCATAGAAACCCTACAGTGCAGAAGGAGGCCATTCGGCCCATCGAGTCTGCACCGACCACAATCCCACCCAGGCCCTACCCCCACATATTTACCCGCTAATCCCTCTAACCTACACATCCCAGGACTCTAAGGGGCAATTTTTAACCTGGCCAATCAACCTAACCCGCACATCTTTGGACTGTGGGAGGAAACCGGAGCACCCGGAGGAAACCCACGCAGACACGAGGAGAATGTGCAAACTCCACACAGACAGTGACCCGAGCCGGGAATCGAACCCGGGACCCTGGAGCTGTGAAGCAGCAGTGCTAACCACTGTGCTACCGTGCCGCCCCAAAGGTTCACTAGGTTTGATTCCGGAGTTGATTGGTTGGCTTATGAGGAGAGACTGAGTAGACTGGGGCTATACTCATTGGAATTCAGAAGAATGAGGGGAGATCTTATAGAAAGATATAAGATTATGAAGGGAATAGATAAGATAGAAGCAGGGAAGTTGTTTCCACTGGCGGGTGAAACTAGAACTAGGAGGCATAGCCTCAGAATAAGGGGAAGCAGATTTAGGACTGAGTTGAGGAGGAACTTCTTCACACAAAGGGTTGTGAATCTGTGGAATTCCCTGCCCAGTGAAGCAGTTGAGGCTACCTCATTGAATGTTTTAAGGCAAGGATAGATAGATTTTTGAACAGTAACAGAATTAAGGGTTATGGTGAGCGGGCGGGTAAGTGGAGCTGAGTCTACAAAAAGATCAGCCATGATCGTATTGAATGGCGGAGCAGGCTCGCGGGGCCAGATGGTCTACTCCTGCTCCTAGTTCTTATGTTCTTATACCAGTAACAAATTTCTGCTCTGAAAAAAAATTTACTCAATAAGTAGGAAGTTGTGAAAACTCACCTGAAAATCTCTGGAGACAGAAGACCCTGGCAATAGAAAAAAGACAGATGTTGCTTCAACAAAGCAGAGCTAGCAACCTGCAGAGGGAGATACAACCTTTTTAAACTTCTAGGGAAGCCAGTTCTGTGAACTATTTCTTTAAAAAATCAGTCAGGCAGAAAAACCAGTTGCACTTCCATTGCTACCCTGACCTCCGAATCGGCCCTCCCTCCACATGGCCCCTGAGTCTGGAGCATAAGAAAAAAGGGAAAAAAAATCGAACATACGGAAAATTCCATTTAAATGAAAATCCAAGGCCCTCACAAAATATTTGGCCTCCTAGTCAGCGAGACGTCTGCCCTCCCAACCCAGACTCAATCTGTGGCAAATTGACACAATTCTATTGGCCCACAGTCATGACCAGACCTGTGGCCGTTTTGCAACTTCTTCCTCCTTCCGGCCCATCACCGCCATTTTAAAAGTCACACCAGAAGTCTGAAGTGTATGAAAATCTTTCCTTTGGCAATAGCCAGTGATGTCATTTTGAAATCCTTTGATCTCTTAAAGGGACATCCACACTTTAAACTTTTTCAACCATGGATCTCAGTTTATCATTTTCACCCTCAATGTGCCTTACCTATGGCCTGGACAAATCTCACAATTGGAGTTATTGAAGAAAATAATTCACCACCACCATCACCAGACAAGTCATAGATGAGTTGTCTGCTAAGTTTTAAAAGGTTTTAAAATCTTTCGACCTCTTTTTCAACCTGTGATCCAACAAGGTCTTGGAATGCACCAAATTTAACTGTAGAGTCCAACATCCTGGGGAGCCTGTCAATTCCGTTATCAATAACCTTTACCACATGGCAGAAGGATGCAAATACAGAGATCTGAAATAAATCATCCAAGACAGATCCTGGTGAGTGTTGAGGACGATTTGCTCTCCGATCTTATCCAAGCCGAGAAAAATGTCATTCCCAACAAGGTCGTCCAGCTAGTCAGGTTGTCTGAACTGCAAGACCAACATTGGACCATTCTCAGAGGTGAGAGCACTTAATGAGGCAGAAGCCAAACGTTGGTCCACCACTTTTGGCCACAGAAGTGCAGAGACCATCCAAGCCAGGGTAAGCCAACACCCAATCATCTTGGCAATTTATGCCAGCACTGGGGGAGCACAGGGGAAGCACACCCACAGGAAGGTCCAATGTCCGCACAATGCTGTTATGCTTCCACTATCACAAACAGGTGCACTTCAGTCATGTCCTCTGCACCATGCAGACAATCCCAAGAGCCATACATGGGTGACATCAGATGATGCAGCTCCTCCTTCTGGAACATGGACATCTCAGTAAATGGCCATTTAACCAATATCAAGTTAGATTCCGGTATCAAAATGATTGTCATATCGGGTGAAAAACCGTGGCTCCAAGGGTCTGAACCATCAGCCATTGAAATGATTCCATTAAGGTATGGTGACAAACAGATCACAGAAGTTATGTACATTGTGCAAAATCAGCCCTTTTCACTCCTCAGAAGAGATGCCTGCATAGCACTCAATCTGTTTCAAATGGCAGAAGACATGAAGACAACCACAGTACCGACACAGCCAGCAACACATCCTCCGAAAAGCCCAGCTACAAATCTTTTAATCATCAAAGAATCAGAAATAACTCCACAATATTCCATTTAACAACAATGTAAATTGACTGTTTAGTCATTACACGTCAATATTCTGATGTTATCCCCACACCTCCATGGGAGACCTGTTATTAATGAAAAAAGTCACAGAGAAATTAAAAGCATCTCTGACAAAAAAGTACAAAAATGGTACTTTTGTAAACATAGAACAAAAATAATTTGTATAAATTGTAGCACTTTATGTTTTACACATGGGATTCCCTTATTTTCATTTTAATAGTTAATATTGTAACAACTGGCAAATTCAAATCAATAGCCTCAAAGCTGTGGTTGGCGTTGAGTTAATAAAAAAAAATCAAATTTGCAGCTTTATCACAAATTAATCAGGCTGGGGCACAAAATGGAAATAAGCTGCTCAATTTACAAAATACACTTTCACTGATGATGAAGGGAAAGAGGAAGAGAACCAAACCACAGACGAATCCCAGTTGCTTCATTTTAGCTCATGTATCTCTGTCCCAACCCTTTCCAACTTACCCACCTGCAGTACTTGCTTAATCTCTGCCAGACAACAGCTCAGAGACTTACATCCTGAGGAATTTAGGTAATGATAGTGAGGGCGAGGCGGCCGGTGATTTAGAGGGCATTAAGAACCTGGAGGAGAGGATAGTGGATGTGAGTTCCATCTTGCTGGGAAGCTGAAAACAGAAAGATGAGTCTACAATTGTCTTTTGTGTCAACATCATGGAAGCTTTCTTCCCTTGCAGGCAACAATGATGCAGATGACAGCTTCATTGAAATCTGCAGTAGATTCCTGGCAAAGAAGCCAAACATTTGATGGCTCCATCTCGCGGAGTGTTTCACAAACATGAATTATGGCTTTGAGACTTTAGGCAACCAGTGCCTTTTAGAGCTTTCATGATTTGATGGCTCCCATTAGACCAATCATGTCAGTGATCAGAGGGAATGCAGACTGAAACCCAATGGACTGTTGATGGCTGCAGTCCACCTGCTTGACAATTCAATTTTTCAGGACTCCTTCATATGCTACACTTCTGGGCACAGCAGTAAAAGGTAGGAGATGAGACCAGGCTGCTTGGGGAGTAAGCAGCTAACAGCTAGCTGCCATGAGATGAGGGCCACCTCAATCCCAGGACCCTTTTGTACAGCGTGAAGAACCAACCACCTCCTGCGATCCTGGCCTTCAGGTTATATGCAGAAAGAATGCTAGAAATGACAGTATAAAAATATGAGTAGACACATAAGGAAAACAGTGTTAAGAAAGCATGAATAGTTGTTTGCAATTAATGATTCTAAATAGACTGTGCACTTATGTGGCGCACTCATACAGGAAAGAGTATCCTCATCTGGTTACAGTTATAAGTTCGTTGAAGATTTTCATGGTGAGAGTGGTAAAATTGAGTAAGAAGGCTTTACGGTTACATTATGTAATATTTGCTCTGAAAAGCACTTTGAGTTCTTTAGAATTGGTGGGACATTTCGGGCAATGCACTCTGCCCATCATCTGGAGGAATGCCTAGAACAGGTGAAAGAGGTACTTGTATATAGTGGAGAATGGGCATTTGGGCTGGATATTAATGTTGATTGGCCACACTAATAGGTCGGTACATGTTAGCATTCTTACTACTGATTGGTTGACTGTGCAGGGTGGATGGTAATGTGTTTGCTGAGTAAGGGTTGTCAGATGTCACTAGTGAAAGGTCTGCTGTCTTGGGGGATGGTGTAGTGTTGGTAGACCTCCATGATCTCCCTGGCACATCTTGTATTTTTTAAACTCTGTTTTGGATGTGGGCGCCTACAGGACATTAGTGGGTTTTTATAACAGTGGGCTAGCTTTCAATTCCTGATTTTATTGATCAAATTTAAATTCCATCAGTTGTTGTGGTGAAGTTTGAAACCCCATCTCTAGGACATGAGCCTAGGCCTGTGGAATACTGGTCCAGCGACATTACCACTATGCCACCATACTCCTGACTTGTGTCTTGTATGTGATAGACAGGCTTTGGCGAGTCAGGAAAGGAATTGCTCACCACAGAATTTCCAATCTCTGACCTGCTCTTATATCGCAGTAACCAATATTGTCATGGACAGATACATCTGCAAAAGGTAGATTGGTCAGGGCGAATTAAGTATCTTTTCCCCTCATTGGTGTTCTCACTGCGTGACGCAGGCCAAGCCTGGTGGCTATGTCCTTCAGGATTCCACCTGCTCGTTAAGTAGTGGTGATACCAGGCCACCCTTGGTGAAGTTTCCCCATTGAGTGTGCTATCCTCAATGCTTCTTTCAAGTGGTGTTCAACATGGAGGAGTACTGATTCATTTGCTGAAGGAGGGTGATAAGTGGTGCTTTGCAGGAATCGCTTGTCATTTTTAACCTGATGCCACGAGACCTTATGCAGCCCGGGATCGATGTTGAATATGCTGCTGACACCTGTGGTGGGTCTGTCTTGCCGGTAGGATGGGAGCTTCCCAGGGATGAGTAATAACTAACAAATAACCCTTAAATTTAAGGTCAGATTGACCCATTAATTGGGACTTCTTTAAAAATTAAGTTGTAAATACTTGTAAGACCTTAAGCGTTAGTACTACCTGTGAGTATTCCTAAAGGTCGCCATGCTGGAGAGTAAGGCAAGATTAACTGGCAGCTCTCATCAGACCATAATCTTCATTCATCCTTTGATAATATTTTCGATTCAAGTGCCTTACTGTAGCACTTAATGGGAACTCAATGGTAAGTGTAAACGTTTTGTTGCCATATTGATATGCTTACCTTGAAGTCCCATGGCTCTCAGGCCTTAATTTTTTTTCCCCAGAGTTCACAGCTGAAAGCAATTTTGAGGATGTCTCTGAACATTTCAGGACCTGTAGGATATTTGGGAGTTAAAAACTGTATTTGTGATCCTGAGTCAGATATGATCTGTTAATGATCTGTTTGTGGTTTATTTAGGCTTAAGAAACACTATGCATCCTTTGAACCTACCCTGAGCAAGATCAAAGAGAAGTACAATGCTGCAATAAGGCAGAAAATGCTAACAAGCTTGGAGAGAGACAGAGCTTTTGTGCAGGTTTGTAATTGTACTTGTTTTAAAATTTGGAATTGCTATTTGCTTCTATTTCCAGAGTGATGCAATTTGATACTTGTGATGCAGCATAAAAGGGTTTACCCAATAATTTTCAGCAAGTATTCTTGTTATTGCTTAATATATTAAATGAACATCATCATATGTACTACGTGTTTCTCAAAAAAGTTGCGGCCACCATAGAGATCGATAGCTTTTTAGAAAGATGTGAATTTCCTAGTGACCAACTCAAAGGATTGTAATTTCATGTTTTAAAATTTTTACTGTACAAGTGAACTAAAATCTGCATCAACTAAACATTGCTTAGTTGGCAACTCATATACTAAAGTACAGTAAATGTATTCCCTCGCAAATGCTTAATATAACAGGGCGGCACAGTTCCACAGTGGTTAGCACTGCTGCCTCACGGTGCCAGGGACCCAGGTTCAATTCCAGCCCCAGGTGACTGTGTGGAGTTTGCACGTTCTTCCCATGTCTTCATGGGTTTCCTCTGGGTTCTCCAGTTTCCACCCACACTCCAAAGATGCGCAGGTTAGTCTGATTGCCAATGCTAAATTGCCCCTTAGTGTCAGAGGGATTAGCAGCAAAAATACATGAGGTTACAGTGATAGGATCCAGGTGGGATTGTTGTCAGTGCAGGCTCGATGGGCTGAATGGCCTTCTTACTGTAAAGATTCTATGATCTATAACCTAAAACTCTACACTACACTTGCTGTAGATGTGTAACCTTGAGTTTAAAACCCAAAGCTCATCCTGGCTCTAGCAGGACCCCTTCTTCCTGCTTCATCAGGGTGACTCTTCCAGTGTCCTTTTAAACAAAGTCTCCTTCACTGAACCCTTTTCAGCCTGTCCTCATCAGTCCTTTGCTTGGCGATTAACCCAAAAGCAGTCCTTTTGTTCTGCTTGACAAAGCAGCATCTATTGTGGATCTTCTTCCCCCAAATCTTTCAATCCAACTGACTCTAAGCATCTGTGGCCTGGATTTTTGCTCCTAAGTTGCGTAGCAGACCTTATGGAAAAAGTGTGCTGAATGGCAGGATCTTCATTCTGTGAGATGTGGTGGTGGGCCTGACTCCCAGTTGCAGATTGGAGGTGACCACAGGAACTGTTGAGTGCTGAACTGAGCTGTTTAAAAGGCCCGCCTCAGTTCTCTGAGACATCCTCCCAGTTATTTTTTTAAATATTAGGCTGAGTAGTCCTCAACCCTCAAACACCTCGACCCCTATCCAGTCTCCAAGCTTACATATGCCAGCTCATGCCTCACTACACTCAATGACCTCTCACACCCACTTCACAACCCATGCCCCATCTACTCTCATGCCCCTATGCCAACAGTGTCAACTCATGACCCACTACACTTTGCCCTTACACCATTCATGTCAATTCACTCATTATCGACCATGGGCAGACACCAGGAGCCATGCTGAGATGAAATTAAAAAATAAATTCTGTATCTATCATACAATTCATTCTATAAAAATGCTCCCATTCATAGAAGCCCATTTAAAACATTCAAATCACCTCAAATATTTAACCCTTATCAAAACAAACAAAATTGTATTCCTAACCCCACATAAATGAAATCTAATCCTTTAATAACTTCTTTGAGCTGTGCACTTGCAGCATCTTCTTCCCCACTGTGGTAATTGTAGGTTGTGAAAATCAGCCAAGCGTTCAAAATGCTATAATGATAGCAGTTATAGTTATGTTAATGAACAGCTATTGAAAATTCTGGAACAGATTTTTTAAAACTCTCACAGACATAGGCACTTGACAGCTATTCATAATTTACTTACTCTCCTGGAACATTGACTACTACTCTAAAGATTAATAACTCCCACAGTATAGGATAAGACTCTTGCTAAATTAAAAATGGGGTTCGTTTAAACTCAACACTGAGCTGGTTTTGTATAATTAGTCCAAGTGACAAATCATAATAAGGTGAATGTTTAATCAAGTTTAAGTCTTGAATTAGAAGAACAATACAGCACAGGAACAGGCCCTTCGGCCCTCCAAGCCTGCACCGATCATGTGCTCCTAAGTAGACCATCTGTTTGTATCCCTCTATTCCCAGTCTGTTCATGTGGTTATCTAAATAAGTCTTAAATGATCCTAGCGTATCTGCCTCAACCACCTTGCTTGGTAGTGCATTCCAGGCCCCCACCACCCTCTGTGTAAAAAAAACGTCCCCCGCATATCTGTATTGAACCTTGCCCCCCTTACCTTGAACTTGTGACTCCTTGTGTTTGTCATTTCTGACCTGGGAAAAAGCTTCCAACTGTTCACCCTATCTATGCCCTTCATAATTTTATAAACTTCGATTAGGTCGCCCCTCAACCTCCGTCTTTCCAGGGAGAACAACCCTAGTTTACTCAATCTCACCTCATAGCTAATACCCTCCATACCAGGCAACATCCTGGTAAACCTTTTCTGCACTCTCTCCAAAACCTCCACGTCCTTCTGGTAATGTGGCAACCAGAACAGAACTGGACGCAGTATTCCAAATGTGGCCTAACCAACGTTCTATATAACTGCAACATCATATGCCAACTTTTATACTCTATGCCCGGTCCAATAAAGGCAAGCATGCCATATGCCTTCTTCACCACCTTTTCCACCTGTGCTGCCACCTTTAAGGATCTGTGGACTTGCACACCCAGATCCCTCTGTGTGTCTATACTCCTGATGGTTCTGCCATTTATTGTATAGCTCCTCCCTGCATTAGATCTACCAAAATGCATCACTTCGCATTTATCTGGATTAAATTCCATCTGCCATTTTTCTGCCCAATTTTCCAGCCTATCTATATCCTGCTGTATTCTCTGACGATCTTCATCACTATCCGCAACTCCAGCAATCTTTGTGTTGTCCGCAAACTTACTAATCAGACCAGCTACAACTTCTTCCAAATCATATATATATATCACAAACAGCAGAGGTCCCAGTACAGAGCCCTGCAGAACACCATCACAGACCTCCAATCAGAAAAAGACCCCTCCACTGCTACCCTCTGTCTTCTATGGCCAAGCCAGTTCTGTACCCATCTAGCTAGTTCACCTCTGATCCTGTGAGATTTAACCTTTTGCACCAGTCTGCCATGAGGGACCTTGTCAAATGCTTTACTAAAATCCATGTTGACGACATCCACAGCCCTTCCCTCGTCAATCACTTTTGTCACCTCCTCAAAAAAACTCAACCAAGTTTGTGAGGCATGACCTCCCTCATACAAAACCATGTTGTCTATCGCTAATGAGACTGTTCAGTTCTAAATGTGTATAGATTCTATCTCTAAGAACCTTCTCCAACAATTTCCCTACCACAGACGTCAGGCTCACTGGCTATAATTACCCGGGTTATCCTTGCTACCCTTCTTAAATAACGGGACCACATTTGCTATCCTCCAATCCTCTGGAACCTCACCTGTGTCCAATGAAGAAACAAAGATTTCTGTTAGAGGCCCAGCAATTTCACCTCTTGTCTGTCTCAGTAATCTAGGACAGATGCCATCCGACCCTGGGGATTTGTCTACCTTAATGCTTCCTAAAACACCTAACACTTCCTCCCTTGTAATTGCGATTTGTCCTAACGGGTCTACACATCCCTCTGAGACACTACCAATCAACGTGTCCCTCTCCTTTGTGAATACTGATGCAAAGTATTCATTTAGGATCTCACCTACTTCCTTGGGTTCTAAGCATAATTCCCCTCCTTTGTTCTTGAAACAACCCTCTTTCTCTGACAACCCTCTTGTTCCAAACGTATGTATAAAATGCCTTGGGATTCTCCTTAATCCTGTCTGCCAAGGAAATTTCGTGACCCCTTTTTGCCCTTCTAACTCCCTGTTTGAGTTCTTTTCTACTTTCTCTGTATTCCTCCAATGTTTCATCTGTTTTTAGCTGCCTGGACCTTATGTATGCCTCTTTTTTGAAAGTGACAAGTTTCAGGGATATAAAGTGTTATGAAGTATGGAAAAGGCGGTATATTTCAGGAACAATAACTCATATTTTGAAAGCAGCTTTAACATAATTAAATATTCAAAGGCATTTCACAGGAGTTTTATAGAGCAAATGATGACACCCAACCACATTAGAGGAAATTAGGTCAGGTGGCCAAATGCCTGGTCAAATAGATGGACTTTAAAGTCTTAAAGGGGACAAGTTGGAGAGTTGTATAGAAAGAATTCTAGGACTTAAGGCTGAGGCAGTTGAAGGCATGATCACCTATGATGTGATGCTTGTAATCAGGAAAGCTCAAGAGATCAGAATTAGAGGAGCACAGATATCTATGAGGGTTGTAGTGTGGAAATAGGGAGAGGCAGGACCATGGATCCCTCAAAGATCAAAAATAAAAAATCAAGATGTTGCATGAGTGAGCATAATGTAGGTAAGCGAGCGCAGGAGAGATAGGTGAATGGACCTAAGATGCTGTTATAATTTCCATGGAGATTGATGAGTTTCACAAAGAAACTTGCCCTTCCATTTATGAGCTGAATTAATTGGATGGCAAGATTTGACTTTCTATTTTTGTTTCTGTAACAAATTACTAAACACTGTTATGGACAGGAGGAGTGTTAATTTAAACAGCCTTGATTTCTCCTTCGCAACCCGTTTCTAAACAGAAAGATGTTTTGATTTTCTTCCTACTTTATAAGTGGTGGTATATTTCCCAACCCCTCAGTGTTGGTGTGATCCAATTTCTATTAATAACCTCACATCAAACTCTCAATAGTAGGAACTCAAAGGGTTAGTTTATTTGCACCACTCAAAAGGTGAGAGTGGAGTTGCCACGTAGCTCCTGTGAACTCGTACAGGAAAACAGGGATAGAGAAAAGAAAGATTTACAGGACAAAGACCACAGAGAAAAGAATTATTTTTTCACATGAGTCCAGAATCAAATTCCAATGAGGTGTTCCTTCACGGAAGTCGATAGCCTGAAAACCAATGTTGTATAATTCGCTTCCGGTAGAGACATATCAGTGTTACAAGCAATAGTACAGAAGTTACAATAGAAATAATGTAGAAGGGAGTAGGTATTTTTGTTTGAGGGTCACTGTGAGACATGATTTCAGCTATTTTCAAAGGTGTTTGTTCAGTTTAAATTTTTTTTTATATTAGCCATGTAAATATCTATGTATATTATGAAAATCTAAAGAATGAGGTCTTAGTCTCCTGACAACATCACTTTCTTTTTGTAGGCAATTTATACTTTAAACTACAGAGAGACACATTCCCCTTTTATACTTCATCCAGCGCACTCTCCATGGAATTACCTACCTTGTAGCAAATAGTGCATAGTTGTTCCTGCCCTGCAAGGCTTTCCTTGTATTCCCTCCCTGAGTATTAACTTCAGTTGACCATCTTGAGGTGCTTTTTTTGGAAAGTTTCTTAAATCCACCATCAACAATAAAGCATGTTCCAATGATTCTTCTTCCCCCTGACCATGTCCCAGAATCCTTAGAAGGCTGCATAATGAGACTAAAGACCATCTCCTTTACACATCCAGCTGTTGAAGCTTGCAAAGTCAAGCAGCCTGTTTTCTCTCCTGACCACAGTGAACCTTGGCTGTCTGTCTGTATCATTCATTGCTTTGTAGGGAAGCCTGTAAGCTGATCTCAAAAATGGCTTTCTCTGCCCTCCACCCCACAGCAGCACGAAACAAATTAACCTTGAATCCAGGCAGAATGCTAATTAACTATCTTGGATCCAAACTCCCTTTTATCTGAAAGAAAATGGACCGTTTACAGCACAACTGTTTATAAGACCACAAGAAATAGGAACAGGAGTAGGACATTCAGCCCTTTGACCCTATTCTGCCATTTTTTAAGATCATGGCTGATCTAACACTCACTGGGTGTGATTTTACCATTTTCATTCTCAGTGCTGAATCTGGGCGCAATTCAGATCCGACTTGGAAATCTGCTTTCAGGCGCCCCCATACGCACTTAGCTTGAAAAGAAATTCGCAAGTCTGAATTGTGCTATGGGCGGGACTAAGCACGCCCAAAACGATCGGAGCTCTGAACTGCACATGCGTAGTTAGAAAGAAAAATTGAAAATTGCGCCACTGTCACATCGCCCTCGGGCCACAAGCGGCTCAGGAGCGATGGCCCCCACAGATATCACCCCTACCCCTACAACATAATTCTCCCCCTTATCCACCCCCCCCCCCCGCTACCCAGAACGATCGCAACCCCGTGCCCCCTTTCCCCCCCACCGATTGCCCGCAGAATGGCAGCGGACCCCCCCCCCCCCCCCCCCCCCAACCACCAACACCAGAGATCCATCTGGCCTCCCTCCCAGTATATTTCACATACTCACAGCCGAGCACTTTGACTGTTTCACTAATTAAGTGCTCATGCACTAATATAGCTGTGGAATCCCTTCTCTCTGCTGCCTGTACTTGCAAAGTCCACCGAGGTACATATCCAGGCCTTTATTGAAGTTGTGTAATGAAACATATAGGTGCGTGTACAAATAACCATTGCTTGATTTAACAACCTTTGCAATTGTGTTTAGCAACAGCCAACTTGCAGTAAATTCTAAGAGCTGCATTTTCAAGTTTAGAAGGTAATTTGGGAAATAGTAATGAAATAATTTCTACTTCTTCTGAACTTGCTGGTGTAGGGGAAAAAAACATTCATGACAAGTGAAATATAATCTAAGTAGCATTTATAACAGGAGTGATCAGAATTAGAAATGTGATAGGATAGAATTAACTCCTCATTCCCCCCACCCCCCCACAAGAGAATGATCGGGCCTCCCCCACCCCCACAACATCGTGATCGGGCCTCCCTCCTCCCTCACCCCCGTCCACCAGAGAATGATCTGACCCGCCTCTCTGCCCCCCCCCCCCCCCAACCAGAGACGCATCTGACCCACCTCCTTCCCCCCGCTCCCCAACCACCACCGATCTGAGTCAGAGAGCCATTGGAAGCTCTGAACTTACCTCTTCAGCAGCTGGAGCGCCCGAAACAGACCTTTTGCCGAGCATGTCTGTTTCGTGCTGAATCTGGACGGGCGAACGCGATGGTAAAGGGGGAAATGCTGGTAAAGTTGGTCAGGCAGTTCATTAATTCAATTTAAATGCACGCAAAAGAAAATGGACCGTTTACAGCACAACTGTTTATAAGACCACAAGATGCAAATGCATTTAAATTGCCGTTGTGCCCGTTTCGGGCGTGAATCAGATCACGGCCATTCCCGGGCCTCGGTAAGGTGGGCATCTGCGCGGGCGCGGATCATGTTAATGGCCTCATGCCCGACTTTACCACGTTTTGTGCGATGCAATGGTAAAATCGGGTCCACTATCCTGCCCTATCTCTTTTAACCCTTAATTTCCCCTATTGATTAAAAACCTATCAATCTCAGTGTTGAAAATGTTCAAGGACTCAACCTTCACTGCTTCCTGGGGTAAAGAATTCCAAAGATTTACCACTTTTTGAGAGAAGAAATTCTTCCTCGAATATGTCTTAAATGAGCATCCCTGTTCTGTAACCATGCCTGCTGGTCCTACACTTTCCCAAGAGTGGAAACATCCTCCCAACATTTCCTCTGTCTAACTCCCCCAAAAATCTGTATGTTTTAATCATATCACTTCTCATCCTTCTGAACTCCAAGGAGTACAGACCCAACCTGTTGAATCTTTCCTGATATGACAGTCCCTCCATACCATGATCATCTTAGTAAACCTTCTCTGCACTGCCTCCAATGATAAAATGATAATATATCTTTCCTTAAACAAGAGGACCAAAACTGTATGCTGTATCCTAAATATGGTCTCACCAGTGCCTTGTACAGTTGCAGCAGCACCTCTGTACTTTTATACTCCAACCCCCTTGAAATAAAAACCCAGCATTCCATTTGCCTTCCCTATTACCTTCTGCACCTGTATGGTAGCTTTCTGTGTTTCATGAACAAGGCCCCCATGTCCTTTTCTACAGCCTCTCTCAATTTAAATAATAATCCACCTTCTCATTCTTTCTACAAAATGAATAATCTCAGATTTTCCCACATTGAATTCTATTTGCCAATTTTCTGCCCATGTACTTAACCTGTCAATATCTCTGTATAAACTATATATATCCTCTTTACTCCTACCTTTGTATCATCTGCAAATTTTGCCACAGTACACTCTGTTCCTTCCTACAAATCAATAATATATATTGTGAAGAGCTGCGGTTGCAGCAATAGTCCTTGGGGCACTTCACTCGTACTGCCTTTCCCATCTGAGAAAGACTTCCTTATCGCTATTTGCTGTTTACTATTCGTTCAACAATCCTCTACCTATGCTAGAATAGTACTTCCAACATGTTGCGTAGTAGCCTTTTGAAAATCCAAATGTACAACAAATGGTTCTCCTCTATCTACTCTGGCTGATACCTCCTCAAAGAACTCTGGTAAATTTGTCAGACATAATTTTCCCTTCATGAAACCGTGCTTAATCTGCTTGATCAAATTATGACTTTCTAAATGCACTGTTATTTTCTCCTCAACAACACCTTCTGGGACTTTGGGAAACTTAGGCCGGAATTTAACCACCCCATCCGCTCTGGGAATCGGAGCAGGTGAGGAGCAGACAATGGAAAGGTCTGTTGACCTTGGGCGGGATTTTACGGTCTCGGGATGAGCGAGGCCATAAAATCCCACGCTTTCATAGTAAACTCAAGGTAGATCCAGGGGAACAATTTCTGCTAGTGGGTGAATCCAGAATGACGATTTGCATCTTAAAACTGGAACTCAG